>NC_058059.1:11998207-12356541 GCF_020085105.1 Siniperca chuatsi
AAAAAGGACGCAGACTGTTAAACTGCTCACCAGAAACAACCCCTGAACCCCACCCTCTGCCTCTCTCTTACTCTGCACCGTACTCCTCTATCTTGCTTTCTCTGTTGCTCACTTGCTGATTTTTCTGTGCCTGTGGTCAGGAAGTACAAACGTGCTTTTGTGACATTTCACTCAAAGTTTATTGCACTGCACATCTGCAGTGCCGCACCAAGAAGCTTAACAAAATGGACAGCGCAGGCTAAAAAAACTTCTCCAGACTGGAGAGTGGTGAGTGTGGCATATTTTTGTGGTATCAGGGCTATAAATGATTTTATTTCAGTTTTGTTTTTGCTTGGAGTGTTATGTGTAATTTAAAATGATGTCCACAGTGGTTTTAACTTGACTCTTTCTCACAGATGAATAGAAAATAATATAGAGCCACTGTAAAGACATCACTATTATTGAGTCTTATGAATGGCTTTTTTGTCATCAGCTAATCAGATGTTCCTCCTGGAGGTTCCCCAAAAAGTTTTTTTTTAACGTGGCATTCAAATAGTTCATGAAGAATCAGTTTAACAAAATTGGAGGGAGGAATTTCTCATGTTGCTTCAGACAGGGGTGTGGTAAAATTATTTTTGAACATTAATGGGTTTTTTTCTCTTGTCACAGATCTGTGAATGGCGCCATTGGAGGTTGTAACATGCTTCAGGATTTCCCGTTTATGGGATCTTATGAAATGATCGTCTTTCATGCAGCAGAGGAGGACATTTTGTAGCCAGACAACGTTTACAGCTACAACAACTTTTACCAAAACCCACAAACTAACCCAACAAACCCCCAAAACGGAACTAACAGAGATACATGCTAATGGAGGAGGAAAGCGTGTGTTCCTCTCTGCCAGATATTACAGATTCAGTCCTTCAGCAGCCTCAACCAGACTCATGGACCTCTATAGACCACCAGTACATCAATGGAGAACAGCAGGCCATTGTGTGGGGTGAGACAGAGGTACACACAAACCAGGCACATGGGACAGATCAAGTCAATCTCTCTGAGGAGGCAGAACAGTGGGAGCAACTAATATGGCCGATGACCTGTACCAGTGCTCAGCTTTCTGTCGCCACAGTGCAGTGGGACATGCCTGATCCCTCTGCAGGGATGTCTTCACTCATGACTGACAGCAGCTCGTCCTATGAGCTAGACTCTGGTGGCGTGATGAGTCTAGACACCACTTCCCCGTCACTTCACCAATGTCAAGTCGTTAATGCTGAGCTTTTCACACGGGGGGACAGAGAGGAAGAAGATGGGTTTAACTCACGGTTTCTGAACTCAAATCTAGAGTGGAATGGAAGTGGCTCTGAGGTATGTACTGTATGGGAGGAGATACAAAAGGAGGTGTGATGTTGTCATGCAGCTATTATTTAGAATTTTGTCTATTTCTCTGCATTTTCTGTGTGCATATACACTTTCAGATACAGTTTCCTGTGTCATTAACCCTTCCTCCACTGAGCGTTGACTCGACTTTAGCCTCACCATCTCAGTCTTTATCTCTTTAGAGACACGTGTTTGGGTTACTGCAGTAGGCTGAGCAGAAGTGGGAGGACTAGAGTAGACATAATGTTGGTCAGATGAGGCTCACAGTGCAGCTTCTTACACATGAACCCACTGGCAATCACAAGCTTTCTCGCACAACTCCTGTTCATGAGCGATGGCCTGTGTTGCAATTTCCAGCCATGTGATGCTGCAGATGTGCAAGAGCCGACAACACAGGAAAAGGAAGACTCAACACATGAGCTGTTAGACAGTAATAACGGTACGTATTACTCAGAGCGACATCTTAATTAGGTGTAAAATAGCAATTTTTTCCCCATTTGTTGCTCAGTTTGAGAATACAAAGAGTTTGTGTAATGCTTGTGGCCTGCTCATTTTTTTATTAGAAATGAGTTCTGGTTTAACTGCAAAACTGTGAAGTTCACCTTCGTTTAAAAAAATCTTCCAGAAATCCCACTGAGGACAGTATCAGAAGAAGACGAGGGACACTCAGCAGCTTCAGATTCTGTTGAAACTGTGGACTTAATCGACACTCTTGAAGAGATTGAAGGCTCAGAAGATGAGGTGGACAGTTTTGTAGATTTAAACCCAGAAGAGGAACAGGAGGAGCCCGGTGTTCTGCTGACTGGACAGGGAGACTCAGAGGAAGAGCAAACTTCAGTGAATGGTGTTGAGACTGAAGAAGAGAACGAGGAGGGAGACGAGGTAGAAGAGGAGCAGATTATGACAAATGAGTCTTGTACTGAAGAATGTGAAGAGGCAAAAACTGTCAGTTGCTTGTGTGATGGGTGAGTATCATGGACTTCACTTAAGAAAGGGGAACAGGAAGTGTGTATTAACAGTAAAAGCTTCCATTATACTTATGATGTCACAGTTTTATGTACTATTATATTAACTTTGTTGCATATTTTATTTGCACTTGGTAGGGAGATTCCTGCTGAGCCACTACAAACGTACGACACTGGACCAAGTATAAACCCAGATAAGCTAACTGATCTGCAACAATCAGAGCTTTCGGAGGAAAGGCGGTGCTCAGGGACTGAAGAGGACACAGAGATGCTAGAACGGTTACATGAAGATCCCACAGGACAGACTAAAGAGCCAGAAATGTGCGAAGATGTAGATCAGAACATGGACCCTGAACAGTCAGTGGCCGGGGACAACGACGAAGAACCATCGCTACAGCCGGCAGATAACGCAGAGAGGATAGAAGACTCAGAAGAGATACTAGAGCTGAGTGAAACATTGGAGGAGACATGTTGCTTAGAGCATCAAGATTGTGACCAAACGACTTCACAGGACGCAGAGCCTGGATGCTCTGAGTCCGAGCAGCTCGAGATGACCGAAGAGTCGCAGCAGATCCAACCAGAGGTGTCACATCAAGCAGAGGAGCGACACTCTGAAGACCAGTTAGGACAGTCGCAACATCTGGAGCAGTCAGACCAGATGGAATTGATAGAAGAGTCAACCCAACCCGAAAATGCAGACCTGCCAGAGGAGTCCCCTCAGTTAGAGCAGACAGTTTGTGTTGAAGCTGAAGACCCTCAAGTGGCAGAGCAGCAAGAACAGACGGAGCCATCAGAGCAGAATGAGCAGCCACTGCAAACGGCCGACTCGCCTCAGCCAACGCTCTCCGAGCAGATCGTGCGACCGGAGAAGACGGATGAGCCCGAAATAGCAGAGCAGCTGTCTGCTGAGACTGAGATCACACAGCAGACAGCTGAGGCCGAGTTAAATCAGGTGGACAAACAGGCTGAGACATATCAGGCTGAAGAAGTAGGAGGTAGTGAGGATGGGTCTGTACAAACAGTTGTTGCAAATGGAGAGCAACCCAAACCTCCTGAGACAGCAGTGCTTCACATGAATGGAGGTGAGGTGGACAGAGAGATGGCCTGCCGCCTCGCTGAGCGGTTGTATAAGTTGGATGGGATCCAACGTGTGGACGTGGTGAAGCACTTAGACAAAGAGTAAGCACGTATTATATATATTTTTTAATTTATATTAAATTTTTATCTTCCTTTCTTGTGTTTTGAGCACTGCAGCTAAACCCAGAACTGGTCAGGGGAGCTCCCAGGTGCAGATGTGTGTAATTTGAAATGTCAAGCGTTTCATCACTGAAAAACGTGCAGTTGTAGAGGTGGCTATGGATACTGTATACTGATATAACGGCAATTAATTAATTACATTTTTATTATTGTGCATGCATACAACGTACAAGACACCATAAATTCAAATAAGCCAGGACCAGAGTGCTGCGTATACGTTTTCAGACAATAACAAAAAGTCCAAAAATAGAGAACCAACTTAGACAACTTTCACAATAAAATCTTCAGGCTTTCATTGCCTACAACAAAATTCATAAATCACTGACAAAAACATTTACTATATGGTACTTCAGGTGGAAATAGTCCACCTTGCCTTCTTCTCCCGGCTTTTGAAAACAAAGTTAGCAAACGTAAATGCATCAAAATGAAACAACCTTTCCAATTCACCCAAATCATACAGCTCACACACCTTGTTTTCCTCCTGAATATTTTTTAATCTGCCAAGCTCAATAACCAGAGTAATAATACCAGCTCTCAACTGTGCAACGAGATATACATGTGTATATATATGAGATATACGTAAACTGTATGTCTTTAATGTTGGATTTGACAAGACATGTATACAGCATATCCTCAAAGATTGAGTGAAGCCCATAGAGAACTGTGCGATTTATTCCACATAAACACCTTATTCTATCTGCTGCCATGTAACATTAGGGGCACTCAGCAGATTGTACACATTAATATCAGTTTACTTGTCATAATGAGGGCTGCTCAGCCTGTTAAAAACAGTGTAATATCTTCTGTGGTTTTGGAGGAGCTTTCGAAAGTCTGGGAAAATAACCCTGGTAATGTCATCAGGGTTATCTCGGCTACCAATCAATAACAGAAAGTCTGTGTTACAAACTGGGGGTGTAAAGGTTAAAAGACTTTGGCATTTACCAGAGATGGAGAGTTTAACGAAAGATGTGATTCAGTTGCATGATGGGAAGTGTAGGATCCAGTATTTTTTTGATCCATACTAGGAACTAAAAATCAGGATATTTTAACATCTGCTGCCTGATTTTGTTTTTCTAATCTGTCTGTTGCAAGTCCCCCAACTTTATGGAAGTGCAATACTGCCTTTCTGGAATACCCCTTTAATGAGTGACTTAACACCATGTTGAAAAGCAGTGTTTCACTGCGTCTCTGGTTGCACATGTCATCTGGAGTTTTGGTTATGGTCATCATAATATTTAGATTTAGCTAAAATATAATCCTTTCCTGGTCACAGGTCATATTACAGTTAATTAATACAATTTTCTGGTCTTTTTTGACAGTTTGAGTTGAGTGAAATGAACATGGCCATCATATTCAAGAAACCACATGATCTTTTTTTTTATCTAGACCATGTCATCCTCCTTTGCCTCCAGTTTAGATTAAAGCACCAATAATCATCCCCAAACTATAGCCCCATCATTAATATCAAGAAAATTGATTTTCTTTCTATACTGATCCAGCAAAACTTCTTAAGATTAATATAAAATGGATTATATGGTTTAAGAAATAAAGTGATAACTCTTGATACAGAACGTATTTTTTCTCTGTTTAGTAATGACTTCAGTCATGCTGTCGGGGAGGAATACCTGAGATTCTTTGACTTCACCGGACAAACTCTCGATCATGCCCTGAGGTGAGAATTACCGAGGCGGAGCTTGGATTGCATGCATTGACATCTCTCACATAACACACTCATAAAACATCTTGTAATCTTTTTTATTTCCTTTCGATTTCTCTGCCTCTCAGATCTTTCCTGAAAGTGGTGGTACTGATAGGAGAGACCCAGGAGAGAGAGCGCGTGCTGCAGCATTTCGCCTGCCGCTTCCATCAGTGCAACCCCGACTCCTTCTCCTCTTCAGGTGAGCCTCCGTCATGGTTTATGTGATATTTTTTTTGTTTTCTGTCTGAAGATACAGCAGCGAGCACTCATGTGTGACAGATGGATGTGTCATTTCCCTTTTTTTATGTCCTCAGGGTCAGTGTTGGCTCTTACATGCGCTTTGATGCTTCTCAACACTGATTTGCATGGACAGGTGGGAAACATTTATGACTGAAAAAGTTTTGTTTTGACATGGCACTGTGTTATCAGACGATCTCTGTGAGGTATTTAGTCAATCACATGTTTTGTGTGTGTTAACAGAACGTAGGGAAATCCATGTCCTCTTCTAAGTTTGTGTCCAACCTGGATGGGATGAATGAAGAGGGCAACTTCAGCAAGGATCTCTTGAAAGTAATACTGTCACTGATTTTGTTTTTTACAGAAAGTCAAATCCTTGTTGGTGAAAATTATTGAAACTTTTTTTTTGGGGACTTGTAATAGACAGATTAAATAGTTTTTTTAATTTTTTCCTCTCCATCTGCATTGCAGAGTCTTTACAACTCCATAAAGAGTGAACCGCTGGAGTGGGCTATGTAAGTGGACTGATATAGATACTGAACATCTTCTGTTCTTCCTCACTGATTGTTCCTCGATCATATCCGTCACATATATAATCTCACACATGAGAATCTGTCTTTGCATGTTAAAGTGATGAGGAGGAATTAAAGAGCTCTGTGTTGGTGGATGAAGATGCAGCAGACGATGCACCACTGCGTTCAAAAGCCAACCCCTTCCAGGACGTTCCTCATGACAAAACGGCCTCTGTGGTCAAAGAGGGATTCCTCCAGAGAAAACTCCATGCTGACATTGACGGCAAACGCAGTGAGTGAGACACAGACATAAATGGATGAACTGAGTGTCACCTACATCTGTCTAGTTTATTTTGCCTTTTGAGGAGAGTCACGGATTTAAAGGCACAATCAGTGATTTTGTTAATTTGACACTAAAGAATCAACACCAACATTAGATCCTACGGATGTCAGATGGGGTTTGGTGTTGGTGTGTTGAGCACTTTATGTAGAGGAACATAACAATAGGGTAAACTGAAATGAGGTGAACAGGGCTGTGAAAATAAGGGCAGCTGGCAACAGAAAACATAAAGAATGTATCATCTTAAAACAGATGTTACCCAAATTTTCATTTTAAAGGCAAACACTTACTTAGTTTTAGTAAGTCAATTATTTTGGAATATTAAAGATATTTCATAGACTTTTGGCCTTTTATCACGCCAAGGAAAAACTCTGACCTCATACAGGTCAAGAATGAAAATGAGAAGTGGAAGTGGTGTAGTGAGATTTAATGTTTTTTTTATTAGTTTTTATTTATATTTGATATTATTTTACATATTGGTTGATTTTATATTTGTTTAATTGATTTTATTTTTGTTTGTTTTAATTAATCACCATTCAATGTTTTAAATATATTACATTTTTTAAAAAGTACACTGAGTCTGAGCACACCACATTATCCTGTTTTTTTGGGTTAGCGCTCCTGTCAGTTAAAGAAATATGGAGATTGTATAAAATTTAAACTAAAACTATATAGCTTAGATACTTCTTGGACATGTTTATAATGCAGTAGGCAGCTTCAGCTCTACATTAATATAACAATGGATGAAACCTGCATTTTGATCATTTCTTGACTGTTTAAGTTCTCATTTGTGGCCAACAAGTGGGCTTTGATATCTGTCTAATCTTCATGTACCTGCTGAATGTTTCTGTGTGGCAGCTCCTTGGGGGAAGAGAAGCTGGAAGACTTTCTACGGAGTGCTGAAGGGAATGGTCCTTTACTTACAGAAGGTCAGAAGGTTTTTCAGCATTATCCAATAGGATTCTCTACAGTACTCAATGTCATTATTAGAATTTTGTTCCTTTACAATATATACTGATAGAATTTAGTGTCTTTTATGATTATAAGTCTGTAATTTCCCATCTTTGTGTGTGTGTGTGTGTCAGAATGATTACAGGAGGGATCAGCCGACTAATGAGGAGGTGGTGAGCGTGCACCACTCTCTGGCCGAGCAGGCAGCCGACTACACCAAGAAGCCACACGTCTTCCGCCTGCAGACGGCTGACTGGAGGGTTTTCCTCTTTCAGGCCTCGTAAGTCACAGCACACCCGGTGAGTGTGTTTGTGTGTGTGTGTGTGTGTGTGTGTGTGTGTGTGTGTGTGTGTGTGTGTGTCAAAGAGTCCACCTGTCAGCGTCAGAGCTCTCTTTGTTTTCCTCTCAGATCCAAAGTGGAGATGAATTCATGGATCAGCCGCATCAACCTGGTTTCGGCGCTTCACTCCTCGCCTCCGTTCCCCGCCGCTGTTGGCTCTCAGAGGAGGTTCTTCAGGCCGATCCTCCCCGCCTCGCAGTCTGCTCACACTCCGGTACGCACTCCTACTTCTCTTTCTTAGTGACATTAATTTCCTTATAATTACAAGTCATTCTTTTTTACAAGTTATTTTTGTCTCTGTGTTACAATGCATGTTAGTAAGATGAAAATGTCACAGGTTTGATTCCTAGGAGATTTTTGCAATCCCAACTCTACTGTCCATGTCAGAGTTGTCAGACTTTTTTTTATATATATGCCAAGCCACCACTTTATATGAACTGCTCCAGCTTCAACTCTGAAGTCACAATGCAAGAAATTACCATAATATATAGCATGTACATGTACAGCTATTTACATTAAAGGTCCAGTGTGTAACATTTAGGAGGAGCTATTCGCCGAAATTGAATAGAATATTTATAAGTAGTTTAGTGTATAATCACCTGAAAATAAGAATCGTTGTATTTTCATTACCTTAGAATAAGTCGCTTTTATCTACACAGGGAGCGGGTCCCCTTCCATGGCAGCGCCATGTTGCACCGCCATGTTTCTACAGTAGCCCAGCCCAACGGACAAACCAAACACTGTCTCTAGATAGGGCCGTTGCCGTTTTTCGCAGGTTTTGTGGCCACCATAGTTTCCCCTACACGCTTGGAAGGGGAGAGTGATGCGAGCAGTATTCAAATGGTTGCAAACTGCAATTTCACTGCTAGATGCCACTAAATCCTACACACTGGACCTTTAATTTCACAGTTGTTTCCATTTGCTTTTTCTCTCTAATATCAGGAACAACCAATAAAACCATCACATACAGTATGTATTTCTGAACAATCCCCTTTCTCCTACATAACTCGTGGCCACTGTAGCTACATGACAATTGCGGGATAATGATAAATGCTAAAACTATTGTCTGTTATAAAGCAATAGTAAGCTAAAGTTTGCTAACATAAGTTAACATTAGCCTCCATAAACTACTGGTCATACAAAACCAAATAAGCCTGTAGCAGTCAAACCCCTGAGTGTATTTAATTGAGCAAAGGTGCATTTAATTTCTCATGAATTCAAATTTTCATTTGTAATAGAAGGATTATGTTATTCCTTCTTTCAAAAGTTACATAGTTTCACTTTAAAATCAAACCGTCTGTCTTTACATGTTTTGATGATCCCTTCCTACATAATCTATAAAATTAAGAAAGAAGACGTCTCTCAAAATGAGGTTTTATTGCAACTTTGATAACAACTAATAAAGTACAGAAATGAATCACATCATACACATTTCCCATGATTCACATCTGTTCTGTAAACTGGAACGCTTCACCCCTGCAGCTGGAGGAAGACAGGGGGTAATGCTTTCCGGTCATTCTTTCTGTTTGTTCTTCAGCAGGATTTGCATGAAATTAATTTACATGAAATCTGTTCCTAACTCCCTGTGCAGGAACGTCAGCTGCAGTCTCATGCAGGAATGCTGGAGTCCTTCAAGGCAGACTTGGCGTACCTGCAGCAAAACCTACCAGAGGGCAAGAAAGCCAAAGCCAAGGAGCTGGAGGAGCATCGCGTCAGAGCAGAGTACCTGCAGCACGAGGTAATCAAAGTGCCGTGAGTGATAGTGTGTGTATACGAGTGTAAAAAGACCCATAAGCGACCCTGCGTCTCTTGTTCAAACCCTGCAGATGTGTCGCTATGAGATCTACATCCAGGTGCTGGATGCCTGGAAGAGCACGAAGAAGACAGGCGACAGCGTGTTGAGCTTCGCCGACCTAAACCTGTTTGATAAAGCTGTGTGTGCGGACTCTGTGGGGGAGGAAGAGGAGGAGGAAGGCGGGCTAAAAAAGTCCTACTCCAGCCCCTCTCTGGAGCTGGAGATAGCTGCTCCAACGGTGATCAAAGTCAGACGCAACATCTCAGAAAGACGGACTTATCGCAGAACCATCATCCCCCGATGGGTTAAAGAGGCCTGAAAGGTTTTTTACTCAGAGATAATACGACCAGTTAATGTTCCATTGAAAATGCAGATTAATAAATTTCTACTGTGAGCTGACAGGACTTCAGTCTTTATGCTTGTGGAAGCACTGAGCAGAGAAGCAGACACCAAAGTCATATGTGAAATCTTCCTCAGCAAGTTATTGTTTTGTTTTAGAGTTTTTCTGCAGTTTTATCTTGTGCACTTTTACAAAAATAAACCTCAGGGAATCCATAACCCTCAATCTCTCTCAGGACAGAGAGGGCGGGGCCCTGATTCGTTTGTTGAGTGACTCAAAATGTCTGGACCTAATTTATTTAGTTTAGTTGTGTTGACTTTGGTCTGTAGTAGTACTCAAAATTGTACAAATTTGCTCTCATTTGTTACTTTGGGCAAAAATGTGCCTTTAAAATGTAAACCACTAGAGGCTGCTGTAGTACAGCACATCTCTGAGTGAATGGAAGTTTGTTTTTTAAAGTATCCTAATTGCACTTTTATTTTTTTAATATTGTGTATGAAATGTTGATCGAGTATTCGTGATGTTGATGTCACTGTTACATTTTTTTTTTCCAAATGAAGGGTTCATTTCCAAAATGTTATTAAATGTTATTTTTTTCTCTTTTGGGGAAAAATAAAATGTTACTTGTGTTTATCATTTAGTATGGGTGAGACAGTTTATGGATGTTAACACTTTTAGTTTAAGGGCCTGTAATTCAGTTGTTGGCTCTAAATGCGACAAATAGCAATTTCAAGCATTTGCTCCACAGTTACAGGTTTTGTGAGCTGTAACTTCAGATACAAACATTTTTCTTGTTGAGTTGTAAAACTAAAAGATGCAGCAATAAGAATATCTGCTGGAGAAAAGATCACACTGTGTGCGCTTTAAGGAAGGATGCAGGAGCTTAATTTTTCAACAAAGTAAGAGAAAGAACATTAAAAATTTTCTTTTGTAACATCTACTGTTCAGTAATGTCTTTTGATCATGTTTTACATCTGTTTTTGTTGCATTTTTCACAACAAACCTAAAATCTGCTTTATTAACATCCCAACACAGTAAGAGGTTAGTGTGTGTGTGTGTTTCCATCTCTGGTTGCAGTTACATAATTGACTGTTATAGTGTTTAGCATTTTTTCTTTTCGCTTGATGAGAAAATACACATTCTAATCTCAAAATATATCTTATTTTTATGTGTGTATTTTTATTTTAATATATCGATAACAGGGCCACAGTGAGTGTTGCAGACTGATCAAACTGATAGATTAAGGCGATCCAGTGGTCTGTAAAATTGTTCATTCAAATAATAGACAACTATGATAATAATTACTTTACAGTCACTTTTTCCAAATACTGCATGTCTAAAACTGAATGATTCTCCTCACATGTCACCTCAACTACAAAAAAACAAAACAAAAGGTGGAGCTGACCTGTGTGTGTGTGTGTTCATGTTTGTGTGTGTGATCGCTCTCAGTGGCACGGGCCCCATTTTGTTCTCTTTCAGCCTGACATGTTGAGCAGCGGTCGACCTGGGGCGGTCAACAATAAGAGCAGGATGTCTGGAATCAAGCCCCCCTCCCCCCAACTCCAAACACACACACACACACTTGACAGACACACACATTCCTCACACAGGAATGTGATGTGACAATAGGAAACGCAATGAAGAGCACAGACAATACAGACAGGGACATACCGTCCTGTTTGGGTGTCTGAATCGGATCAAGGCACCGGACAAGCGGACGTTTCGTCAGAGCTGAAGTTCATCTGGTGGATTTATTGGACAGACATCAGGTGAAACTCAGGAGCCTCTGACTGATCATCTGTGGTGCTTAGTTAATGTGATAATGCGCAACTTCTTGTCCTTTGAATGGAAGCAGTCTTCATTCATTCACATGAATAACAACAGCTCATTAAGATAAAGTCAGATTCTGCAGATGAGGGTGACTGATGGGCCTCATGAGTGACAGGGGCCCCGGGGCCATCATACACCCCTTGGAGAGGCGGCCCGACATGGTGAAAGGCGACGCCATCTCGGCTAACCTACATGCTCTCGGGCCTGTGACGAAATGTTACAGCAAGAGGCGGCCATTAGCGCCTCTTGTATTGCAGATCAAATTGAAATGTTTAATCTGTGCTAAAGGTGCTTGTTTGGCGCTGGCGTCACAGAGGAGCTCTCGACCAAAAGGTCTTCTCACATGGCCTGTGGACCATGACTTCAGCGGTGGTGGTGGCCTTGTTTTGGAGTGCCATTTCTCTCCTCCTCTCCAACAACAATAATGACCGGCTGGAGCAGCAGGGGCTGCATTAGCTGCTGGGTTCAGAGGGCATCCTTCCCAAGGAGTTGGCCTGTTTTTGTTCCATCTGTGCCACTCCATTCTCGAGCTTTGTGCGACTCAGTCAGGCCTGGGTGGGTAATTAAAAAGGCAAGAGCTCAAGTTGTGATCATTAGGGGCTTGTCCAGCATGGGCTCCAATAAAAAAACCCCGCCATGTAAGGTCACTTCTGCCCCTTTTTTCCCCCGCTTTTCTCTTCCCCTTCACACACACAATGTTGCTTTGAACATTGCTCAACATCCACAATGGCTCAGAAATGCTCAGTAAATATAAGCCACAAACACCTGCAAACACTGCCAGCAAACATAAACTGTACTGTAAACACTCACATTCATCCCTGGGATTTTTTTTCTGCCCTCAATGCTCCTCCTGACGCACATTCTCCATCTGCTGCTGACGCCTCGCACGCTCTACTTGTTACTTTTTATCTCTTATCCGCACTAACACTTGATTTCTCCCACTCTGGCTATTTGAAAAACTTTTTTTTTAACCGCCTCTTGGCGTCCTCCCCCTCTTCTGTTTCTCTGTCTCCATCCTTTCGCTCTTGACTGCTGCCGTTGTGATTTTTCTTTCTCTGTCCAGGGCCCTCGAAGTCTCTCTGTGGTCCTTCCAGGGGTTTTGTTTTGCCACTCAGACTCCATTCGCCTCTTTCACTGAGACACTAACTAATAACTCTCTTCTTATTCTCTCCTGCTCTTATCCAGCACTCTCCTGTTCTTTCCAGCGCTGACTGCAGAGAGCCACAGTCAATATATTCGGTTTCCACATGAGTGTAATTTTCAGTGGGAAGTGATATTGTTTTAGTGCTGTAACTTGATTTGAAATAAATGGGAGGCACTGAAGAAAAACATCTTCCCTGCCTCTTTTCTCCCAGACTGCACTCATTAGTGTTGCTTTTCTCATGGCCAGACATTTTCGTTTTATTTGCCAATCAGACCCAAACACAAATCACCCTTTAGATTTCATCAGACCGACTCTTCATACCCCCTTTTAAAAAATGCTTTTTGTAGCAAAGGAGCCTCTCATTGAGAGAGTTAAAGCAAGTGCCTTGCTTAAGGGCATTTCAACGCATGACCTCTTTTTGCCCTCTCCTCTTCCACACACACTCCTGCCTCTTACAACACTCCTCGGGCACAAACTCAGTAGCTTTTAAGATTCAGGACAAACATAGCGGACGGGATCAATGCAACGTATAGAGCGAAGCAAGAATGTCTGTGAACTAATCTCCTCCATCTTATCTCGTTTCATCTTTCAGCTCACACAGGTTTTTACTATAGTACTCAATCCAAATCTATTAATATTTGCATCTATTCTTTCTCTGATTGATTCTCTTTAATCTAAAGTGCAATTCAAGGATAAAACAGCATTATGGAGATGTGTATGTGATGTTGAATGAGCTATTTGTCAATTGTGTGTTTGACTCCCCTGGCCTCACAGGTCAACCCTCTCCCTCAGGGCAGTACCTGATACCTGGCAGATTTTATCCACCTTGGTGTGTGCGTAGTGTTGAATGTGTGTGTGTGTGCTGTGTGTGCTTTGAAAGGTGCGTTTTTCTTGATGTCTTCCAGTCAATAGTAGCTTCCTGCCTTCAGGGCCTATGTTTTGTTTAATAGGCTGGTCAGACACAGGGCACCTGTGTTTCCTCCCTCCGCCTGTTCCTGCATAGAAACACCCTCTGTTTGACTGGCACATTTGTTCCAGGTGCATTGTGGTTAAAGGTGGAGGAGATGAGATAGCTTCTTGAAATATGATGAAGGTGTTGTCATTTGAAGTCCGCTCAGGTGGTCTGAGGCCTTCTATTTCTTTTATGCCAACATTTGGATGGCAATGTCGGTCGATCCACTACTTTGGTCCGGACTGAAATATCTCAACATTTACTGGATGGATTGGCACAAAATTTTGTACAGACATTCGTGGTTCCCAGAGGATGAATCCTAATGACTTTGGTGATCCTGTGACTTTTCCTCTAGCACCGCCATGAGGTTGACACTTTTAGTGAAATGTCTTGACAGCTATCGGATGTTCAGCTAGAAGGTTCATTTTTGATCTCGGAAACAAAACAAAACAAATGATCATCACGAGGTTGATGCACCAACTTATTTACCAGTGTTTTCAACCGCATCTCATGGCTTTCCAAGATTTTCCGCAGAGGAATATTATGTGATGTGGATGAAAGCTGGAAAGTTGGACCTTGTGTTGAGAATTTATTTTGGTTAGACTATTTTAGATTGCCAAGAAACTTGGTACAGATAATCATGTCCCCCTGAGGATACCAGCTTTGGTGATCCCTTAACTTTTTATCTAGTGCCATCATGGGTTCAAAATTGTGTCCAATACTTTGTTGTTGTTTGTTTAATTAATGAATACCTGCAAAACTAATGACATTCCCTTCAGCCCCAACTGTACTTTGTGTTTCTGGCTTTTCGTATGTACATGGCTCTACATAAGAAAAGTAGTTGTGTGAAGACATCCTGCCTACTTTCTCATGTCCACACACCTGGCCAATCGCGGAGTAAAGTGGCCTTGATTGTCCGATTGATGATTTCGGAAAGTTACAAAAAGTGGCAGACGCAGCTCCCACTATTCCAACGTTAGAAAGGTTTCAGACACTGTTCCACGATCTGGCAAGTACTGAAGCATACTAAACCCTCTAGTCTTGCTATAAGTGTGTGAAGCCAAAGGAGAATGAGAAGTTGGTATAAACACTGAAGGCAAAGTCGACATCAGAATCTCACACTGTGAAAGGGCTGCAAAATATTTGGGAGTCAAAGAAAAGGTTTGATGTAAAAAGACGACAAAAGGTTCAGAATTATCAGCCAGGCTTTGTCCAAAACAATTAACCAACAAGGTGATGGGGTCACTCACACAATCTGGGTTTTCTCGAGGGCCACAAAGAAGCCTGAACTGGGTGAGGCCGACATAGCAGCGCTGCCATTCACAGTTTAAAACAACAGCGTGTTCTGCTGCTCATTTGGACGGGCAAGTTCTGTCAGCCTACATAATACGTATTTGCCTGGCTGAATTGGTTGGCCAGTGTCTCTGGCCCAGAGATAAGTGGAGAACTTTCCAGATGACTGGCGCAGGACAACCCCGACCCGTCTTCCCACTGATTGCCACACACTCCTCTTCTGCCTTTTTGGCAGCAATTTCTCCAGAGGCCCCTATTCTGTCTTTGAGTTTGTCCCCATAATGGTAATGGGACACATGCCATCTCCTCCACACACACACACACACACACACACATAGATAAACATTCTTGCTCTGTCTCTCCATCACACACACACACACACACACACACACACACACACACACACACACACACACACACGGACACAGTGTTAGTATGGCTCTGTGTTAAATGTAGTAAGTCCCAGTCGCCCCGTCCTGCCAGCTTTGTCTGCCCTCAGCTGTTCCGGCCCGGTGCCTGTATTGTGCTGCCGGGCTCATTACCAGAAGCACTGTGGCCCGAAACCTCCTCGCTAATAGGCCCAGAGAGAGACAGAGAGGAGTTATTTCTACTGTGGCTTGTGTGTAGCAGTATAATGTTTAGTTTTTTACTCTATTGGCAGTGAGACTGTTAATGTTTAACGTTTGCTGCTGTTATTTCTCTGGCCGGCCATCAGCTGGCAGAGGAATTTGAAATTGGGTTCAGGGAAAAGGTTTGCCTCGTCCCTTTGAAGCATGTTGACTCGAAAGCTCCTCTGTATGTATGAGTGTATATGTATGTGTGTATGCTTCTGCATGCCTGAGCAGGGAACTAGAAAGAATAAGTGTCCAGTCAGTTGATGGGCTGTCTGGAGTGGGCCAGGCCACTTGGACAACAATGGGATGAAGTGCAGCTATTGTTTAAAGTTTACAGGGCGGTACGTGGTGTGTACAGTAGTGCGGCTGCAGGACAGGGATACAAAGAGAGGGGTGTAAAGAGGTGAGTCAGAAAAATGGTGAAATATGAGGAGAGTGAAGGCTTGGAGAGTCAGAGAGAAAGAGAAGTGCATACTGTAAACAGAAAGACATCAGGGCTGATTTTCATCAGCAGACAGATAACGCTCTGACTGAATTGATATTGAGAACTTTAAGTGATTGTCTCAGAAGTCAGACAAAAGCCTTCATACAGTCTGATTCAAGAGTTGTGTAATTAGGTTTGAGGGTTTCTTTAATGGTGAATTAGGCCATGAACCGCACAGAAGTTTGTGAACTGAAAATGACTGCAGAGGTTGCAGTGGTCTAATGAGACTAAACAGCAGCCTCCACAAAAGAGGGTAAATCCCAGCACTGAAACTGAAGCAAGTTCAAGCATACATTTGTTTTCCAAACTGCTAGAAGTGTCTAGATATAGACTAATTTTAAAAGGTACAAAAACAAAACCCACAAACCAAAAATGTGTGAGTTTTTTAGCAGGTCCAAAATGGATACCCAATAAGTAAACAAAAGCAAAACATAACCAAAAACAAACATAAGGAAAAAGAATACTTGACTAAATAAACAAATATTTGGTCATAAACAAATTGTGAAACATTGGTATATTTTTACCTTTATACATTTTATATAATTTAAACTTGAGTATATATAGGCCTACAGTATATTACATTTAGTATAAAGTGTTATTTTATACTGGGTTATTATCAATTCATCACATATCTACAATTTCATGACAACTGTGCAACTCTGTCAGCTGAGGAAGAATGTGTGCTGTGATCGAAAGCTCCAGAACGGCTACAGAATGGACTTTGTGGTGAGATTGTTTGTCCACTATATTCATATTATATGAAACCACGTGTTTACTAATGAACGAATTTACAGTGAAATATATAGGCTATAGGCTACATAGCTATATATATCTATATATATATATATATATATATATATTTAGGCAGAGGTTTTGGGTTTGTTTTCTCTCCCTGCACATTAACTCTCATCGTTATTTTCACGTAATTTGTTTCATTTTAACTATAAAATAAATCAAAGTCTAAACTCACATCTGATAATACGCTGCATCGTTTCTGCATTACTCACGGGTATCACTATAATAGTTACAACATGTGCAATGTACTGTCTGCGCGCGCGCCTGAACACCCAATTTCACGTGCTGCAGGTCTCGGTCCTGGAGCGCGCGGCCTCCCTCTCCATCATCCTCGCGCCGGCACCAGGTGGGCCGCGGCACCGCCGAACCGTGGCATCGTTAACGCGCTGCAATTATGAGGCCGCAAAGAGGGACGAAATAATTGCAAATAAAACTACATGATGCAGAAAAAAAAAAAAAAGAAATTAAACAGATGCGCGTGTTTTCAGGATCATTGCTTTCGTCCTTTTAAAATGCTGAGCGTTGCACAAAAATATGCAACATTTCAGCATATTCAGCTGACTTTTAGCTGTAAGTACTAGGCTTTTACTACAAATAATTATAATAATAATAATCAACATAATTATAATTATATTAATAAAGAGCATCATAGAAAATAAACTTCAGCACACTAAACGACTTTAAACACTCATTAACATATCAAAATATTAATTAGTATTAGTAACTCTACACCTTTACAAAGAATTATTTACAGAATACATTTTTTGTTTATTGTCAGCTTATAGTTTGTAAAATCAGAACCACCCTTTAAAAAGACAACAGTAAAAACAGCAGTAAATTTGTCATGCTTTAATTAAAATAATTCTTTAGAAATTCAGTATTTACATCTGCAATAATATTAATAATAGTATAAGAAAAAATAGTCACAGTTCTTACCAAACATCAGGACATCAGCATGACAACAAACTAAATTTATCTGACGCAAAACAAATGTATTTCAAGCCTTGTTGGTTTTAGTAGCCAAATCACCATCATCCCCCTCCCTCATCAGTCATTCTCTGCATACAATTGCATCACTTCCCCAAGTAATTCATCATTTACAATATGTACATATTGCTAGACAAATACATTAATTGTCTTTGAGGGGCATATGTGGGCATTTTGTTGTAATTCTGATTTAATGTGTCACCTTTTAGTCTATTGTCACTACAGGAAAGCTCTTAAAAAAATTCTGAATTTACAGCGAAAACAAGACACAAAATGAATTTGCAAGCAGACACAAATCAAGAAAAGGAATTAATTTCGTGATGGTGGGACAAAAGCATTGTAAACAAAAGCAGGCATAGTTCAGTAAGTTGCATATCCGTATTCACTGGATCAGTGGTGTCAAGTTGCAGATGTGCGAGAAAGAAAGTCTTTGGCCAAAACAGCGTTAAAGAGCTCTATATGGTGAAAATATGCACCTTGATGGGAGACGTCGGGCTGAGTCCCTGGAAACAGGCTCTGGGTCGGAGTTCAGTGTTAGCAATGTGTAAACGTGCATGAGTCAGAGTTACCCTGGGCAATGGTATCAGTTAAATAACATATGAGTAGCAGACCATGAGAGGATGTTAAAAAAAAAAACAATGTGTTGCTGGTTCATCAGCAGAGTCTCAAGTTCACATCCAGTTTTGACTTTCATGCCTTGGTCCGTGATCAGATGTGTGTCAGCTGATGTAAAGTTCTCCGGTTTCGGTCCGGGTCGAGTCAGGTCCAGCACCAGCGCCGAGCCTGTCCATGCAGCGGGGACTAGAGGTGGTCGTAGGCGGCTGCAGAGGGTGGAGCGGTGCGGGAGGCCGAGCTGTAATAATAGGGTGAACCTGCGGGGGGAGACACAGATGGAGGCCTTCAGAAGTGGAAGGTGTTGGATGGTGGTGGATCAGACTTTCTTTATCCGCCTTCTATCCGCCTTATCCAAGGTTTTACAGCAGATGGTTGAGCTGAAAGTCTGAGCAGTTTGGACTGTTTGTCCTGCGAAGGAATTGAGTCTTAAACTCCTCACATGACTACAGGTGAAGATACAGAACTTTCCTTTTCTAACCGGGTTGATTGGAGATGCAGTGGCAGAGATATCCCCAAATGCCTCTGTACTTCTGAAAAGGAGCCTCTAGCCTGATATACCACAGTCTGATGTCAATTCATAGTCTACATTATCAGAGCAAAAACAGGGTGATATACCATTTCTTCAAAATACAGGTTTTTGTATCATTTTGAAACCCAGTTTAATTTTATCAATATATCTCTAAAGACATAAAGTGGTGATTCAGTCGTAATCTCAGACTAAGAGACTTGTATCTGCTGTCTGTCCCCAGTGTCAGGTGGAACATGGAACTGATTGTTGTGACACTTGGACTGTACCTCATGTCGCTTTGGACAAACGTGTCTTCCAAATGAATAAATGTAAATGTAATGATGTATGAACAGAGATGGGAAAGAACGCCTTCATATTTTCTGGAATAGTCTGTAAAAAGAATTTAAATTTGATGTATCTGATTGTAAATTTGGTAAATGGCTCCCCTGTTAATCGTCTCCTTTCTTTGTTTATTTGAGCCTTTTTGGAGTTGTTATGGTTTTTATGCCGCAAAAGAGGTTTCCAGCCTGATTAAACAAAGGTTAAGTAAGTGAAAAATAAATAAATAAAACAAATATTGAAATAATGTGGAGCACAGAGCCTTAAGTAAACCCTAGTTAGTAATGTGATTATATGATGTGCGACTGAGGCAGTTTGCACACTGCTTCCTGGTGAGTCTCTCCTCTTTCCTGCAGCACTGAAAACCATTTGAAACATCTAAATAATTTGTTTTTTATTGTGGAGGTCACAATTATTACCCTAAAGTAAAACTACATATATCCTGAGGTAATGTGCTGAGTGCAGTAAACAAACAACAGAAATGTCGTAAATACATACAGTACAGCACTCTCAGTGTGTCCCTACTCACCCAGTATGCTGGAGTTGGTGAACCTCCAGGCTTCACTGTAGGAGGTGTAGGGCGAATGGCTGTAGGTCTGACCTGTGTAGTCTGCACCTGCTGCAAGAAAGAAAAATAACTTCATCAAACACTCACATCCAGATAAAACATATCGATACAACAAAGAAACCATTCGTCATTAAAAGGCAAAGCTAAGACGTTGCCAAGAACTCTATAGAGTGAGTTTGTTTGTGTGTGTGCCAGCATCTGCTCAGCCTTAGCTCATAATTCACCAACAGTTAGTGCAGCCTGTAAACCATTAATCTGTGGTGCAGGTGGATGGCTGAGGGTAAAATCCCTCGACCCAGTGGTGCGTGCATGCAGCTAGCCTCTACGCCCTCTCTCCTCAGCGCTCGGCCCCTCGCATCGCTCAGCCTCTGCCCTCTGAAATGCCCTCCTCCTCCTCCTCTCTCCGTCCTGCACTTCCTGCTTTAGCCTCTCTGGCACTCCTCTTTCTTTCTTTTCTCTTTTTTTTAACATTCCAATATCTAATTGGTAATTATGTTGCTTGGAATGAATCCCTGAGCTCCCCACCTCCTCCTCCTGTCCTAACCCCCCCCTTTTCACTCAGTAATTGTGTAGCAACGTTTCCTCACAGCGAGCCCACCAGAAAAATAATAAATCAGACCCTCTCATTTCGCGCTTCGGAGGGCAGACTTCAAAGAAAAAAAAGGCACATCACACACACTCTCTCTCTCTCTGGTCGTATGCAGGCATCCTGACGTAGACACACACACTGAGACACACACAAACGTGCACGTACACGTACACGCACACACGCTCACACCAGAAAGACCCTCCTCCTCTTCGCTCATACCCAGACTTTACACCCCCTCCGCCCACCATGCATCTCCCTCCTGGGCCCCCTGGTTCCCATGGCGATGTGTGGTCAGAGGTGTCTGGGTGGGGGGTGTGGGCAGCAGGGCGGAACTCCCAGCCTGCTCCCTGTACCCCCTGGGCCCATGTGCACCCGCGCGCACACACACACACACACACACACACACACACACACAACACAGTTCGCCACCCTGGCAAGACTATTCATTGACTCAGCCTGTCTTCCTGTTAATCTACAAGCCTCCATCCCCTCCTCTCTCTCTCTTTATTCCTTCTCTTCCTGCCGTCATCACCCTCCCTTCTCTTTCTCTCTACCTGTCTGACTCATTTGGTGCCCGTAGATTTTTATTTCCTACCCAATCCTCCATTTGACTTTGAAATTGTAGTTAAAAAACACGATAAAAAAAGGCCTTACCTGCTACCATGCCCGTGATGGCAGAGGAGGAGTATCCTGACTGGGCAGGAGAGGGGATGTGAGGTGGATAGCCAGGCAGAGTGGAGCTCACCATGTCACGCCCTAAAAACACACACCAAAACACACACCTTTAACATCAAGATGTAAATGTAAATGACTATTTTACATTTGTTACAGCTACAAGATGCGGTTTGTTTTTGGTGCAGACAAAAAAAACCCCACTGAATTAGAGCTGAAACAATTAGTCGATAAATCGATAAGTTGACCGTCAGAACAATTTTAATAAACGGTTAATCATTTAAGTTGTTTTTTAAAGGAAACATGCCAAAAATTCACAGGTTTCAGCTACTTGGATGTGAGTATTTACTGGTGTCCTTTGTCTTGTATGATAGTAAATTGAGTGTTTTAGAGTTCTGGACAGTTGGTCGGACAAAATATATCTAACAAGAGGAAATGTTTAGCATTTTTCATAATTTTCTGACAATTCATAGACCAAATTATTAACTGAAAAATGTATCAAATAAGCAGCAGATTAATCAATAATGAAAATAAACTTTAGTTGCAGCCTTACACTAATTGCCCCTTGCGAAAAGTTGCACAGCACAAATGGGAGTGTGAACATGAATGAGATGCCTGCATTACCTGAGATGATAGACTGACTGCTGAACTGCCCGTACACTGGTGCATGATGGGAGAATGAGTTGAAGGCATTGGGGAAATGGTTGGAGTTGCCGCAGCTGCTGCTGACAGAAACGGGCTTCTGCAGCGCCTGCAGCTCCACGAACGCCAGGTTGGACGCTGCCATGTTTGGGGAGGAGCTTGTGCTGGTTACTTCTGGGGACATTTCCTGTTTTAGACAAAGCGGCAGGGACTGTAGGGGCTCTGAGGTGGTGACAGCCAGTGTGCAGTGGTGGGCGGGGGATACGTGGGTGAGAAAATGAAAACAAATGGTGAACATGAGTGGAACTATGAACTTAGAACAAAAAAAACTGAGTGAAATGTCAAAACCAAACAAAGAGTGAGTGGCTTCAAGACACTGGTGCTCTGTTGTGTGTGGTAAGCATCAGCACGCGGTTCAAAGGGCATCATCTAACATTAAGAGTCTCACCAGTCACCATGGTGTAGCTCTGGTGTGCTGCCAGATTCCGTCCAATAGCGGAGCTGGATGTTGAGAGGCTGGTCTTGGCCTCGTCTAGGCTGCCATTGATGAGGGACAGCGGGTACAAAGTCTGCGGATGATGAACACGGATTAGCTATTGGTGTAAAGTGTACGTATGTATGAGAAGGAGAGAGTCAGTGTGCAAGTCAAAAAACAAAAGCAGATTTTTTTTTCAATTTTCTGTGGAGAAAGAAATCTGAAATGGAAAGAAAATAAGAAAACACGACCAAGAAAAGTAGCTCTAGGAATTACTGTGTTCACTGTGCATTAATTCCTTATAAATACTTTTTTAGTGGTGTTTCAGTGCGTATTGAACAGAAGACCTGTTTCTACCTGCTCTGTCTTGCTGCTGGAGGCGGAGCCGAATGAGTCCGGGGTATAGTGGTGACGATCAAACCCACAGTCCAGATGTTGCGTGGCTGCAGAGAAGTGATCCAACCTCATCTGTTTCCTCGGGGCGCCTCCGCTGCCCTGAGAGTCCACGCTGTGCCGACAACTCTCCTGGTCACCTGGTGGTGGGGAAAAAGACAGTTCACACGTGATGTGTGTGGTGAAAGTGCAAATCATTTTTAAAACTCCTCAGGCAAAATCTAAAAAATACAGAGGATTCTGTCCTCAAAAATGTAATTACTTAAATGTTAAAATGCTGAAATGACTCTCAGACATTTAACCGTTTAACCTTACACTCATACTAACATCTATCCAAACATAATGTGGTTCACTTTCATGCAAGGGTGCAATGTAGAAGAAAGGGTGTCATGTTTTTATAGATGAGGTTTATTTTTTAAGTGTGTGAATGAATTGTTTATGTGTTGTTGTTTTTTGCGCTTGCAACACCAGCAGGCCTCAAATTGCCCTTTAAGGGACGAATTAAGTATTTTGAATTCAATTGAACTGAATCTTTATGAAACACTTGATTGCTCTTTGTTTGATGCCTCTCAGGCCTGTTCTCCCTTGTGACAGAAAAACGTGTTCTTAATGAATTTCAGGTAAAATAAAGGTCAAATAAGTTGTTAAATAAAGGTGTTTTTCGGCTTTTCAAGACATGATATTTTGGAGTGAATGATTTCAGGCAGGATGTCAACATACTGTCAGAAACTAAACATTAACGTGAAAAACGTTGCTGAACGTAGCTGCTTATATTTGGAAATGACAGATTTAGTATGTTGCTCCAGAGCTAGCAGAAAATTCCTTTTCAACCACATTTGCCTCTTTGTTTTGGTCAAAAACATAAAGCAACACCCTCTTCCATCTTTCACACTGATACACATCTCACGGGCTTCCTCCCTCGCACCGCCACAATAAAACCAAATTACACCAATGTGTGGTGTCTCATTCATTTGAACAAATTCTTACTGTCATCGTGGCTCCTCTTGCCCTCGGTGCTGGGTTGGGGGATACCCAACAAGCCACTGATGGAGTAGGTGGAGCCCAAGGAGTCCGACTGTGGAGACTCGGGAGGGGTGACTGCTGAGCTGGGGACTGAGAGAGAGAAACAAAGACAGACAGATTTGAGACAGAGAGCAGAAATGATACTGTACATCTCACTAGTCCTGTTACCACAAGGTCACGAACTTAATCCTACAGAAGAATGAGCATGTTCTTTAATCTTTAACCTTAATCCTTCGCCATCACATGATGACACGACCTCCATTGTGCATGAGTGCAAGACTTACTTAAGGTTTGTCCTGGACTCAGGCCTTTTCCATCCAGAGGCAGATTGAACGGCTGCTGGACCTTTGTTCGAATTATTCTAAAACAAAAAGAACGAACAATAATTTTACATTTAACACTCTCTTTAAGCATTGTTTGGTGGGTGTAAGCATTGCCTTAATGACAGCATATCAATGTTGAAAGAAGATGCAGAGGGGAAAGTTCTGTTTCTCTAGTGCCTTCCAGAAATGTGGGCTTAATTTCATGAAACATCTTTAGTAGATGTTGATTTCACGACCCCAACAATGCGCTCAGTCTTGCACATCCAGCCAGATATCTACGTGCCGCTGAGCCACAGTGGCATATCTGTACCGCTAACATGATTTCATTCATGATTCAGTTTGTCACCTGTTAATGGAGCTCACGCTGGGCACCGTGTCGCTGTCACACACTCCCTCTGCCAGCAATCTGTCCCTGATTTCCCAGGCGAACATGGTGGGATTCTGCCTCTTGTACTCTGCGATTTTGTCCACAACCTTCGGGGTGGCCACCTTGGGCTTGGAGCCGCCGATCACGCCAGGCTTGATGCTGCCTGTCTCGTAGTAACTGGAAGAAAGATGGAAAAGAAGAAGGGTGTTGAGGATGATTGTGTATAAAGGTAAGTACAGCAAGTAAAGGTTTTCAGTCATTACTTCAGGCATGGCTGTCAGACAAAAACCAAAGTGTCCCGCATAAGTAAACAGACTTTCAGAGGTCAAAGAACACAAACAGGCTATTTAACAGAAACAGGAAGTTGAGTAAGGTGCTTGTTGACGTGCTTACCGTCCCAGGATCTTGCTGACGCAGCCGTGGCTGACTCTGAGCTGCCGGGAGATGTCACAGGGCCGAACCCCCTGGTGGGCCATGTCCACAATGCGTTGCCGGATCACCTCCGGAAGCGGGCGTCCATTAACAAACATTCCACCTAGTTGGTTAAGACCCCCATGACCTGGGGGAGGAGGGGGGATGAACACTCATAAATGTCATGGAACCTGAGACATGCCAATGTCAACCGCACTGCAGTTATAAAAGTCATATACACCTAGACACACACACACTTTTGGGAGACACTGCTTTGAAACTTAAGCATAACCTCTATCTTAATGTAAAATTTATCCTAGACTAACCATAATGAAGACAGAACATATTTTAGGAGCCAAACTAAACCAAGGAGTCCAATTTAGATCCCTAAAACCTGTTCCCATGGTTATAATGTATCTCCAAATTCATTGACAATGGATAAATTACACACACATACACACACACACACACACACACAGATACTCCTGCACTGTTCAGACAAACACACTCTCTGATGTGTGGACATCCACACGAGCGCAGAGATTCTGTCTGTATGAAATGCGCGTGTAAATTATCAACTAATTTAATGTTGCAAGTGATAATGAAAAAGTAGCTGTGAAAAAAGCAAAAAGCATTAAAAAAAAAAGCTTAGGAAATGTTACAGCATTATGTGCTGTCGCCTCAGGGATCAAAAACAGTAAACTTAAGTATACAAAAGAAAATTATTTCATTTTCCCAAACAGAATATTATGTTGTCCCTGAAAACTGACGAGACATATTTAAATCTTTTAAAAATGACCTGCGGCATTTGTCATTCATTCTCTAACAGGCCGAAGGTCAGATGTGTCTTGATAAACTCTAGTGGTGCCTGCGTTGTCAGGAGTGTAATGAAGTTTTACATTGAAACAGTGGAGGACTCGGGAGACGATGACAGCAGCGAGAAGAAACAAACCTTCACTGCAGTGAGCAAACATGAAGTCTGTGAGTAATGACGAAGATTGTGACATTCATGTTTCAGAGTTGATTTATTTGCTTTTACTTAAAAAGGAGAGATTTCTGTTTCGCTCTCACTGTCATTTCATACAGTGACACTTTTTTATTTGGGTCTAAACTGTTCAATGCATTCTATAATATTAAGCTGTCAGATTGTTATATTACGCATCTATTTAACTTTACCCAACAGAAAAGCTCATACTTTTAAACTGATGATTGTTTGATTACTTACAGGCTAATCACCTCCTTGTGAATAATACCTGAAGGCTTATTCTCACAATTCTCATTTATATGCCACTAATTTGTTTTGAGGATTGGAACATGAGGCCCTGTGGGCTTCAGTGAAGGTGACTGTTATTATATTGTGCTGGGAAATTATAGGGAAACACGTAATTTAGTAAAGAAAACTGTCTATGTGGTGATTCTCCTCATTTGAACACACTATCATACATAGAAACATGAATCTAAAGTTGTCAAGCTCATAAAAACTTTAATAAAAAATATGGAATCACTCCTCCATTATTTTGTGTTATCTTTTATTTTGTATTTTTCATCTTTTGTGAAGCACACCGTATTGTATCTCTTTGTATGAAATATATAAATAATGTTTATTATTATTATTGTTACATTATACATATATTCCCCAGGAATATATTATAAGAAAACTATGGCACATTGCTTACTTTTATTCACGTACACATATAAGCCTTGTAGCCTAAATATGCTTTCTACAGTATACAAAGTCACTTTGGTTTGTGCAATATACTGCTAATAAATTTTTAGACATAATTAGGCCTATATTATTAATCACATATGAAGATGCTAATTTATTATCGCTAATGTCATGTCGTTTTGATATTAGCTTATGTGCTTGTACACATGCTGAAAATATTGTGAATAACAAAAACCGACAGTCAATAGCCTACATTTGATTTTCATAAATATAAATATATTACAGCTGTAATATATTGCACGTGCAATGAAATCCAGAGATCGGTCAAATCCTGCTCCTGCGAAATGACCTACAAAACCATAAAAAAAAAAAAAAACAGTTTTTCCCGGTAAACACCAGAAGACAAAGCGCGCGCTGCGTTTCACCAGCAGCCTCCTCCACTATCTTCTCTATAGACTGCACGGTGGTGACTCTGCAAGAACACTATTGCTTTTAATTTAACCCATTGAGACGCTTCTTTTTCTCAGCCTTTTCCCAGCTTTCATTTCCACATCAAACAGCCGGACGAGGCCGAGGGAGGGGAGGGGAGCCTCTATTAACGCTGCCAGCGGAGTGTGGAAAAAAATCTCCCCGCCAAGCTTCATCAACCTGCAGGATATTAAAGCGGAGCAGATCCGGGGGGCGGTGAGCACGCACGCGTGCACGCGCGCGGTGCACACCAAAAAAAAAAAACCAAAGCCTGAATTCATTACGAAAACACTTAGATAGATAGCCTATAGATAGACAGATATATAGAAAGAAGCCGTTAGCCTCCTGCTGCTCCATGGTTGTCAGCTGAAGTGGCTCTGACCAGGGGAGGATTGTTCTAAATTTAAATTTGACAGCTTTAAGTGCCATCCAATTAACTTCCTTAATATCATGCACTACAACCAGAGGAAAATAACAATTTACTCCTTCACAGTGAGCAGACAAAACACCTCTCTGCATCCCATCTTAGGCCTTCATTCTCCACCAATGTTTCATAGCTGATATTTGTGCTGGACCTGCCTTTAAAGTCTACTGCTATACAACCGAACAGTGTTCAAACCCACAGCACTTTATTTTAACTTCTAGTGGAGATGCCAAAGTTTCCAAAGATAGCAGATATGTCAGGCCACATTTTGGATAAATGTGTATAAAACTATGCACACTATGGTGCACCCACAACAAAACATGGAGACATGGGTTTGTCCCCATATTTAGCCTTTATAAGCAGCATGCAAATATTACATAAATGGTTTACAACACACTATAATGTGGTTGTACGCAGATGTTTATTAATGTGCAGTATTTGTCTGCATTTCTTCTATGAAGATATATTTTATATTATCACAACTGTGTTTTACTATAGTATCTGTTTATACAGCAGCCTCCACTTATTGGTGCCCACTGGAGGAGTTACAGCTGTTAACAAATAAATTAATAAACACTTACACCTGCTTACAACCACATTATGTGCATGTGTTACAACCCATTTATCAAATGTTTGTATGCTGCTTATGAATTCTAAATATTTAGTTCCAAACTTCAAGCTACATAAGGGGAAATAAAAGGGGAACAGTGGATGTTAAGGGAGGTTTTAAAGGCAGGAAATGCCAAATATGATCAGCTAAACTGTTCAGTCAGCAGCAGAAGAAGCTCGTGTTGTGTATTTACCTCTTCCACTGTTTATGGACATATCCCTGAGTTTTTGGTCCTTGCTCCACCAGCTGAACGTGACGCTCTCCTCCACGCTGTCCCAGTTAAAGTGTTTTTACTCCCCGTCCTGCCTCGTCTGGCATGAGCGTGCTCCTGAGCGTCACTGTCGACCGCACGCTGCAGGAGAACAGTGGTTTGTCATATGTGATGCCTCTGCGCTCGTACAGGACAAATACTGCTGTTCATAGTGGCACTCGGTGTCTCTACGGCGAAATACAGCTAAGATACTGAATATTGTCTTCAGATCACCTGTACATGAGACAGGCTGTGGACAGCACAAGAGACTGAGGTCATTTCTCTTTACGACTATATAGAACAGGCCTGTATTTGTGTAAAAAAATAATATGACTTAATAATCAGTATTTGTAAAACATGAAAGATCTTCTTCCCCTTCGGCCAACCATAGATGGCTCCTCCTGTTATACATAAAATTTCCCTTCATCAGCTGCTTGGTAATTAGAATTGACTGGTTTCATTAATCACCTTATAATTATTATAACCAGTAAGTGTATTTTATTTTGGGTATTGAATCAAAGAATTCAGGAGTAACTTATGTTTTATGTACAACTGGTGTTAAGTGGAAAAAGTTTGAGGAAAGAGAATCACTCTTCAGGGCTGTGTTTAAATTAATTATTTTACCTTTAGAACAAAAAATTCATATTAAAAGAAAACAAACTGAATTAACCAGAATCAAATAGAATGAGCGCAAGTATCAAGTGAACATGAATTAAAAGGACCAAAGGTATCAAGTGGGCTGCTTCATGTC
This sequence comes from Siniperca chuatsi, assembly GCF_020085105.1. Taxonomy (NCBI): domain Eukaryota; kingdom Metazoa; phylum Chordata; class Actinopteri; order Centrarchiformes; family Sinipercidae; genus Siniperca; species Siniperca chuatsi. Next base: position 12,027,190 of record NC_058059.1, read on the forward strand.
TGATTTGTTGAACAGAAATGAAATTCAAAAAGAAATAAAGAAACAACTCAGATGGAGTTAAGAGATGAGACAAATTATTAGGATCTAAACTCTTAACTAAAAGGTATTTCTGTTGTAAATGTGGTAGCTGGCAGTTGTTATTGCCCATATGTATAAGCCTTGTTTACAGACTCCATCTGCTCAGCTGCTGCACACCTCTATACTCTGCTGGGAGAACTTCACAGTGACAAGACACAAAACATTATGTGATACGTAAAATAAGACACTGGCAGCACCTTCACTAATGCACAGATATGGGACTGCTGTTAATTTACATCAGTTACAATTGTTGGAATAATATGATGTTTGGTTTTAAAAAGTCAGACAAGACAGGAGTGGAAAAGAATCACACTTATGCAAAAATTATTAAAGCCACTGTTCATTTTACTGTGTGCAACTGTTTAATGCTAAAATGCTATTTAAGCTGTCAGGTGTTGTCATGTCCTGCTGGGTGGACACTTTAAAATTAACCAAATAATTAGCAGACTGTCACAGACTGTTAGATATCTGTTAGCTGTGATGACTGACAACATAAGTTACGGGAAGTGTTTGATCCAAACTTATTTGTAGCTAATAACATTTGTTACTGCTACTATTAGAAATAAAGCCTTCTGCCAGGAACAATTAGCTTTTGTCTCTTTGATGTCTGTGTGTGGATGAACTTAATTGACACTGACACATTTATTTGAAAATGTATTATAACTTAAAAATATAATTTCAACTTTTGTTGAATAAAGGCCTATGTGTGTAGTTTATTTAATTTTATTTGGCATGACCAACCTGAATATTTTAATTTCAAACTTAAAAATAAAAGCAGCTGGTTAGAATCATATTTAAAAAATTACACGTTTTAAAGCGTCAGGTTTAATGACTTCTTAGTTGGCTGAAATACAAAATGTAGAAAAATTATAGAATTATTATAATAACAAAACTGTAACAACAATGTATGTATAATATAAAAAATGTCATTCTCAGTAATTAGTCTAATAAATCACTAATCGATGGCATCAGTTGATTGCCTTGAGGAAAAACAAGGCAAGATTGGAAGCAAAGTCACTTTTTACATTTCCATGATTTTTAAATGTAACTGTGTAGCTTTTGTATAGTAAGTACGCAGCCTTTATAATGTTAATACTAGTATATAACAACTGTTTGTTACTCACTGTTACCGAGGCTAATTGTTCCTGTTAATTATGATAATTAATATTCTCTAGCCTGTAGGTTAACATGAACATTTGAACACTGACTTTCTGCAGGATTCTTTTTATCGTCTGCCATCTTATCTTTTAAAGGGACCTTTTGCATTTTAAGATCCTAGTTTGTGTCTAGCTCGCTGCTTGTGTTTTTTATTTGACAGTTTCTGAAGGTGTATGATTTAATCTTAAGTTTTGCATTAATGGTTGCTAACTGTCGACCCTCGCGCAGATTCTGTGAAAGAAAGAGACTAATGTTTTGCGCGTGGCTACAACATTTTCTGATTTTCACATTAGAGGAAGAAGATTATTATTATTTTTTTTTTTTTTTACCTGTGTTTATATTTTGCCTACACCAGATGAGAGGAAATGAGATCTATAGCCTCTATTTCGGGCCGAAGCACAAAGGTTCGTTTTTAGGACTCATTTTAGGTTTGAAGCAGCAGCGGAGAAAATTCTGAGAAAAAAATACGATTCACAATCGCTCAGCTCTTTTTGTGCAATGACTGATTATTACTGTTCTTCAGAAAACTTTCCTCTTCTGTGGACCTGGTCACATCTTTACACCCTCATTATAAAAAACTGCTGTCATTGTTTTGCCTCATTTTCACCAAAGCAGAGCGACATTAAGCCTACAGTGCTGCCTCGCGCGTGTTGCAGAGTGTTTTTTGGATCCATGAAGTCTCCTCTGTTACGTTTTCCAGCTCGCTGCGCTGTCAGGACTGCGGATCACTAATTGCTCCCGATATTCCGACATCACATAACACAACTAGATTAAATCCGTTTAAATGCAATTTGAACGAGAGCTTACCTTTCAACGACGCAGCTCAAAATACAACAAGGTCCGCCAGCAGATATTCTGATATTATCCAAAAGATGGGCACTCTGGTGGCGTAACACGGTGTGTCCAGGCTGCTGTTGTGTTGTGTTGTGTGTGCTGCCAACACTCAGCCAGGTTTTATCCAACCGGGGCTGCGCAGAGGTCGGAGCCCTGCAGCCATTGGAGGAGGAGGGAGGGGAGAGGAAGGAGGAGGTGTGGTTTTATGGAAAAGACACACTTAAAAAAAAAAGAAACGACAGGATAACTGACCGTGTGTTTTGATGGCATTACACCCACTGAGTGACTGTACGGAAACACTTGTCAAGGAGACGGCTTGTTTCCACTTACCTCCAGCGACAGCCCCGCTTTAATTAGACTGTGTACAGGATTCCGACGGTCCGAGCGCCGCGCTCACACACAATTTAGTGCCTGATTTGCTGCAATCCGTCACAGTTTCTCCCTGACAGGTAGACTACACACCTGACTGAGGAAAAGACCGGAAACGTAGCACGAAAGGTGAATCACTGACCCCAAAGTATGTTTCCAAACTTTTAGCTGAACACTCGTTGGGAAGTAGAAGAAAACGGAAGTAGACCACTAAAGGTGTAAAAGCAGATTTCGGTCCAAACCACTGACCTTCAGCCCCACACACAGTCCTGTATTTCTAAAAGAGATGAATGTGATTCTCATCGTCAAATAATTGTTGACAGTGAATTAGGATTGTCATTAAAGGAGGCATTTCTCTTATAAATCTCTATATTTCATTTCTTATCCGTAAATGTATTTGTCCTGTAAAAAAAAAAAAATGCAGGAAATATATTTTCTCCTCCTCTGGACATCTGGACTCATGACCAGTCAGGTGCTCCCGAGGGGCGTTTTTTTTTTGGTAAAGTTTGGCCTTAAATCTTTTCTAATTAGATTGATTTGGGATGTAATGGCACTGTAATAGTGTAGCCTGAAAAATAATAATATAAACTTCGATGGATCACATGTAATTGGGAGATAATATATTAAAGATATATGTTTAAAGAAACATTTAAAGATAAATGAGATTAAAGCAGGACCGAGGGTGAGCCTTTCTGCCTATATTGGCCAGATTAAACAGTAATAAAATAAAATAAAAACAAACTCCTTTAGAGCACACATATGCAACAGTGATGCAACATAAACTAACATTAGAGAAGAGCTTTCTGCACAAAATGCTTTGTTTCTTGCACGCATGCAAACGCAGCTTCTGGGAAGAGTTCATGTGACTTTCTGCACCCTGCGTGAAACAGGGCTCGTATACGCGTGATGTCACACCAGGGTGTCAAGATCCCCCTGCGTTAAAACGCTGTTAACGTTGTTCTCACGAGCCTGTAAAACAAACACAACACCTCTAATGACAGCCATTCATGGCGCGGCGTCGCCTGCCTCATAAAAGCAGGTTTATTCAGCCACATAGGCCCTTTTTTTTAGGGGAATCAATTGAAAGTGAGACACATTTGAAGTAAATTATTTTTGCTTGGAGTAAGGGTTGATCTGCGAGAATTAATGAATAATTTCATACACATTTATTCAGTTTCACGACAGTTTTACAACAAGAAGAAAAGGGGAACCAAAATGCTGGTAGAGGGCGAGGCGACTTCAGTCCTTATCTCGTCAGTTTGTGATTGAAGTCCTTCATTCTGCCACTATACATCAGTGCTGCTGCAGGACAATGGGGCGACTGTTTTTAAATAAATAAAACTGCCAAGAGACTAAAGGGAATCATAACATTAGCTGGAAACAGAGACAGTCCTCTAAAGTGACCAGAGCGCAGAGAAAATGACAAGTGCCCGGAGGGAGAAGAAGTGGCAGAAGAGATAGAGAGAGAGGTTACCGAGAGTTTAACAAGGGATTAAAACCCAGATCGGTATCTATCACGATGATACTGTGAATTAAATAGCGCTTAATTATATGGGTCCACCTGCCGAGGGGCAGGAGTCACACACGCCCCAAATCCGGACTCTCATGTCACATAAAGCCCGATATTTAGAAAATATCCCACTGGAGCATCTTCGTGGTTTCCTCAAGCTTCATGTCAAGCCGTTTTCGTACAGTTTGGGTTACTAACAGGATGCTGCAGATGTCATTAAGGCTTATTTAGGCTACACAACATTTGTATAGTCGTGGTTCATTCTTGATGTTACATGCCACCAACACCTACAGATCATAATGTGGACTCTGGACTGCAGAAACACCCTCCGAGAAATCCAAGAAGACATAGGCCTGCACAAAGAAATACACTCGTTAAAATGATTGCTATTCTTGGTTTTATAGCGATTGAAATCTTTCTTTTCAAACGAAACAAAAGTGTAAAAGATATTATAGGCCAGACATATAGCCGTATCTTGATTTAAATCTGATATAGGCCTAAAAGACAATGTACAGTTGAATAAATAACAACATGCAATTCTACTGTAAATATGAAAGTCCTAATAAACAGGAGATTTTTAAATGTTTTTTTGTGTGCAGGTCTACATGTTTTTTGTTTAATAGGGCCTACATGCTGAGAGATTTGGTAGGCCTATAAAATGTTTTGTTGATGCGGACAAGGTGCAAAACTAATTTTAAAAAGGTACAAAAATGCTTTGCTTGAACATATTTCGCGTGTATACAGGCTGGCACATTATATGTTTAACTTTGATGCAAAATGGGGGTTATGATTCCCAAACTATCCAAACTGAACCTCGTCAGACACGAGACGCAGTTTTTGGATTTTCTCTGCATCGCCCCTCGTGTCACTCAAAATTTACATTATTCCACTGCAGCTAGAGTCTGTCTCGGAGAGATTCAGAAAAGACACTTTGCCAGACTTCATGAAGCCTTCCACACACTCATCGACTCCTTGACCCTCTTTCAGTTTTCATGTGTATCCTCAAATCTGCAGTCCTATCATGTTTCCTCTTGCTGCTGATTGATTTTGTATTAAACAGTTTACACTCATTCCTCATTCCTCTTGGATGTTACAGTAATAGGAACCTTATAGGTGAACTAAACGCTAAAATTGAGGAAATACTCAGAATTAAATATACAATGTTTATTTCTTTCCTTGTCTCCGGGTGTGTCTTGTTGACGGGTGTATCTCCGGATTTACTTCCCCGAGCAAAGTTTGTGTCTCTAGCAAAAAAAAAAAAAAAAAAGCAGCATAACCTGCGGCGACAGGTGGCAACAAGAGGTGAGGGTAAAAGGTCAGAGCAAACACTTCCGACTGCAGAGATAAGGAAACATGTAGAAGTATTTTACTGTTTATAGTTTTTGGGATATTTTCTACTCGAGTCTAAAAGGAGCTGCCTGGAAGTTATAATGTCATTTTCCATATTTGATTTTCCAGATGTAAAATCCAGTGGTCACATGTCGTGAAACGGGTATCTTCAATTTAATCTGTATTTTGGCTTATGCAAAAGACGAGTTAAAGGCTAATAGTAATTCTGCACGTCTAATATCTTTTATCCGGGATATTATGGCAAAAACCTCACTAAACTTTAGGCTATAGGTTAAAATAAAACACCACAAACACCAAAGGACAATAGGATAATAAGATGAAAAGTGCATAAGGAATATGGTCTAAATAAAGTCATTATGAACAAGTAAAGGGTATACCAGAGACACACCTGCACCTGTATATTAAAGTGAGACCTATACTGAAGATAAATTATGAACACAGTGAGTGGCCTACGTATAGCCTACAAACTCTTCAGGAGTATTATAAACGTCAGGTTTTTCCTCTCATCTTTCATCCCTCACTCAAACTAAGCAGAGGGCTGACTGCCTGACTCGCAGTGCGCGCTCCCGCAGACAGTGATGCATCGCCCCCCTGCCTCCTCTGCGCGCTCCCGCACAAGATGAATGCTTCCCGGGGAAAAGTACCCACTTAATGACAACTTTTATAAATCTATAGCCGAGCCAGCGCATGTCTCTTTGTGGCCAGCGAGTCGAGATGATTAGGATGATAATTAGGTCATAATAGCTGGAGAAACACCTCACTCTTGATGATCCCATTAGGGAGATGATTTCACCATCTCACAAGTGCTGAAACGTATTTTCTGAGCTGTTCTTGGTTAAGAGGGTTTCCCACACTGACATTAACGTGGAGAATAATTACATTGTTTTTACAATATATAAAGAGAGGGCCGTCATAATTTATGTTTATTCACTCAAATTCCCCTTTTCTGTCTTTAGACTTCATTTGTGGGTTAAATAAGACATTCTACATTCTGTTAAGGGCTTTCTGAGGAGCACAGAAGGTCCTCAGGTGTCCCAGTATCCAGTGGTGGAAAGTAACTAAGTAGGCTACATTTACTCAAGTAATCTACTTAAGTACTAATTTGAGGTACTTGTACGTTACTTGAGTATTTCTATTTTCAGCTATTTTATACTCCTACTCCACAACATCTCAGAGGTAAATACAATACTTTTTACTCCACTACATTTATCTCTAGTTACTAGTTACTTTGCAGATTCAGATTAACAATAAGAAATATAATCAATCAATAAATTATATTATTATATCAATAAGGCTTTATTGGTCCTCAGGTAATATATAAAATATGAATACTTTAAATTAGCTCCACATTTACCAGCTGCAACATTAAAGTGATGAAAACATTAATGCATCACTAATTATAATCCAATAATATAATATATATTATTCTGAAATGGGCCATTCTGCATGAGTAGTTTTACTTTTGGTATACTTTAAGTACATTTTGATGCTAATACTTTTGTACTATATTAACATAAGTAACATATTCAATGCAGGACTTGTAACAGAGTATTTCTACAGTGTGGTATTACCACTTTTACTACTAAGATCTGAGTATTTCTTCCACCACTGCCAGTATGTCACCATGAGAAATGGGACCCTTAAGAGAGCGTGAAGTCCATAAAAGTACAGATCTAGTTGATATGAGGGGTTTTGTTTGGCTGCAAACGTATACATATACATGGTCTACAGTGTTGCCTGTTTGTGGGTATTCAGTCATATTTAGGTGTTGAGCCTCTTTTACTCACTGTTGTTACTGTCATGATGCATGTGTTGCCAATAGCCCCAATCCTTTCAGTGCCGCCCCTTTCTCTCTGACCAGCCTTTACCATCTGTTTTGGCTCCCCTCCATTCTGTCCCCTCATCTTTTTCTCCTCATCTTCCTGTGTTTTGTGCACTGTCCACCCTCCCTCCAGCTTTGTCTGTTCTAGTCCAGCCCCGTCCATTGTTCCCCTTGCGCCTCCCATTTCCGCTTTGGTGTTGCCCTCTGACCCCACACCCTGTCCTCCCCTGTCCCTCCTGCTGATGCCCCCCACTGCCCGGGACCCCAAATCTTCTTGTTCTTCTCTTGACTGCTCCCCCTTTAAGTTTTTTTAGGGGGCTAATAACTGTTGCCAGCAAGCTCCACACAAAATCCCAGCATGATTGCTATTGTGATGCCTACAATGGCATACAGGCAGTAATGGTCATTAGCAACAGAGGGGCTTGGCCTGTGAGCAGTGTTCAGTTGTGTTTAGCCCACATGCGATTTCGACGGGTGGTCAGATCTTCAATTGGTCAGCCACAAGTTTTTAATCTGCTCAGCCTCTGTTGCTATTACGGACCCTCTTTCTCACTTCATTTTGGATTTAACTTCTCCTAAAATACTGTAAAAGTGTAAGAATTGACCAAACTGTGCAGTCATTACCTTAATGATTTATATGAATGAATTCAGTGTGTGATACAGGCCACAAACACACACACACACACACACACACACACACACACACACACACACACACACACACACACACACACACACACACACACACACACCCATCGACACACACTAGTAACTGCAGTAGACTTTGAAGATCAGAGCGGTCTATCAGTGTGGACCTTGTCTTCATGCCTGTCAGTCAGAGTTGGTCTCCATGGAGATGGGCATCACAAAGTTGGCAACTGGCTGTAATGTTTTGAGGGGTGCAGCGCTGAAAGTCCTCATGGGAACTCAGGTGCTCCTCTTACAAGTGTAGACATATAGGCATCAGAGTTAATCAGATGGATAGTAAAAGAGCCTCATTATCCATAGAGCAGTATGTGGCTGTAAGGCAGAAAATATCAAAGCACAACTCTGTTAGCAGGATAAGTGAATGTCAGCGAGGAAACCAAAACATTTTGTGTCATCTTCTGGATTAGTGTCTTGTTACTCTAAGCTTCCAATTAACTTGCTAAAGAGACTCAGAAGAAGACATGTTAGGGACACTTTACACAAGAGCAAGATTTTGTTCTGCATAACTGTCTTTGAGAAAAGCTTTAGATGTATAATTGACTGAACTTAAAGGGTCCATTCAAGCAAATTACAAAAACAAACCTCAAACAACCCCTGAGTGGCCTCGCTGTCGACAGTTTTAATAGGAACTATTTCTTCAGTAGAAAGTAGTTCTGGTGTTGCCAGAAATGGCTATCGGCCGATCAGTCGGTTGGTCCACCATTTTTGTCCAGACTGAAATATCTCAACAATTGTTGGATAAATTGCCATGAAATTGTGTCCAGACAGTCATGGTGCCCAGATGATGAACCCTAATGACTTTGGTGACCCCCTTACTTTTCCTCTAGTGCCACCCAACCCGTTCTCACTCCCAGGGCGTCATGTACCAACTTTTTGTCACGCCCCTCGGCGCTGTATACAGATGCACATGGTACCCTTTAGAGTCTGTAGGAGACCCCTTCAGAAACTACTTGGTTAGGTAGTGGGAAGCCATGTGACAAAAGTGGCGTAAGTTGGTTAGGTTTAGGCAACAAAACTACTTGGATAGTTAGGTAGATGTAAGTCACATGACGTAAACGAGTCCTGTGTTTGTTTGTGCCATGACTAAATACCTGCAAAACTACTGACATTCCCATCAGCCTCAGCTGTACTTTGTGTTTAGTGCTATTTAGCAAATGTTAGCTTGCAAAAATGCAAACTAAAATGGTTAACATGATTAACACTATATCCACTAAACATCAGCATGTAAGCATTGCCATTGTGAGCATGTTAGCATGCTGTTAGCAATTAGCTCAGGGGCTGTCGAACTTGGGTGAACTGGCCCTTTAACACACACAAAGTTTCAGTTTTCAGTTTACTTTTGGCTTGTGACATCTGAAGCTGGAATCTCTTCACCCGAATAAGGACCACATTTACATTTGTAACACAATAATTATAATTGTACCCCAGATAGAGTCAGTTACAGGGTTATTTAATATACCCTATAGCTGAAATTTCACGTGGAAACTTCTGACAATCAAAAAACAAACAAAATCTAAAACCCAAACAATGTAGAACAGCCAAAACAAGAGGTTTAGCAGTGTAGTATCAGCATAGTTGTTTTCTCTATCTTGTTTTGATGGACACTTTTTACTGTCAAGCTACACATAGGGAGTTTGGTAAGAATAAAAGAGGGCAGTTAGATATTCAGCTTCCCCTGCAACCAAGATATTTTCATACAATTAATTGTATATTTATTAGACTGATATAATGTAAGTGTGACTGACTTCTGTATATTTGTTTGTCTCTGCTTACAACAGATGATAAAGTGGAAAGAAATGTTAACACTGTAATGGTAACAGGCATTAAGAGAGACAGAGAGAGCGCCTGCAGATTTACTGCTGTGATGTCCCACTGATGCGTCGTGTTTGACGATCATGGACAGCCCAGGGTAATAGCAATGTAATTAGGCCTTTACTGTGGTGTAATTCTCCGTCAAGCACATTGTCAATAGCTTGGCTGATGAGGTTGAAAGTGAGATTGGGATCCAGTGACCTGGGCCAGCCGCCGTAATAACGGCACACACACACATTCACACACATGCAGGCAGAGTGTTTGTAATGCAGTGTTGATGCTGTGATATTTGCTTTGTCCCAGTGTTGATCTAAGCTGACATTATGCTGTATGGCCCTGATCGCTGTTTGTCTGAGTGTTACATTTGTCATCCGTGGGAGGGCAAACGAGGGATCAGGAGGACTGGAGACCAAAGTGAGAGAGGGAAGGAGGCAGGGAGGGAGGACCTGGCAGGTGAAGGAGAGCGGAATAGAGAGAGTGAATGGGGGTGGGGTGGGGGGCTGTATGTGCTCATCTCTTGTGTGTCAGTTGCAGATCTGCTGGTGCGGAAGCAGATCTTTTCCCTCAGTGACTCTATTAATTTACCTCATTTATCTTAACCACCTCCCCCTCCCCCCAATAAATACTGGAGACCTCAATCCATGTGTGTATGTGTTAGGGTGTGTGTGCATGTACGTGAAAAACCATATATCTGCATGTGTGGATGTGTGTGTGTGTGTGTGTGTGTGTGTGTGTGCATGTGTGTGTGTGTGTGTGCGCGTGTGTGTGATGGAATAAAAACACAGCAGCTCCCCTTTCTATTCCCAGAGGACAAATCCGTGGCGGAAAAACTCATTTTCCTGCAAATAGTTTGTCAGCCAAGCTAGGAGGAGTGATAAATTATCACAGACGTTAGGTGAAGGAGGGTGACTGGAGGAAGAGGGAAGCCCTCTCTCTTTCTCTCTCTCTCTCTCTCTCTCTCTCTCTCTCTCTCTCTCTCTCTCTCTCTCTCTCTCTCACACACACACTCTCTCACACACACACACTCCTTTCTCTCATCCTCACTCACTTTCCCAAACTACTCCTCCCTCTACTTCCTCCTATCATTTCTATTTACCTCTGATATCTCTCATCCTGCATCTTTACAGGAAGCTCTGATCAAAATACATACATACATGCTTTTCACATGCACAGATAAACACTCACACATACAGTATGTAGCTTACACAAACACACACACACACACACACACACACAAACACACACAGTGCAAGTTGGTATTGGGAAAATGTGGTTGCCCCTACAACTGAAGTGTGACTCCCCATTCCAAATGATAAATTGATGGCCAGAAAAATGGATTTGTTTTCAACTAGTAACACATCAAAGAAATAATAATTCTGTGTGGGGGAGAGTGGCGGGATGATGAATGGGGTGGACAGCTAGATCACAACGGAGCAATGGAGTGAGAGAGAGAGAGAGAGAGAGAGAGAGAGAGAGAGAAAGAGAGAGAGAGAGAAACTGTAAAATCAACACGCAAACAAAACATGGACAGACAGCTGAAATGGTTTTGTATGTTTTGTAGCAGGGTCACTCTGGACCGGACCAGTCTGATCTCTGTCTCAATTGGCCAAATCAACATTTGGACACCTGAACCTAACACCCATATGTGATTGTTAGACATCTCATTCCAAACTCACTGGGCATTAATATCCTGCTATGACAGCTTTTTCTCTACTGGGAGGATTTTCCCATTGAGCCACAAGAGCATGAGTGCACTCAAATTCATCCCAGAGGTGTTGGATGTGGTTGAGGTCAGGCCTCTGAGCAGGACAGTCACACCACACCAAACTGGAAAAAACTTTATTGTGGACCTGGCTTTGTCATGTTGAAACAGAAAAGGGAAAGTTGGAAGCACACTATTGTTTAAAATATCATTGTAGGATGTCTTTGTCTGATTTGTTTTTATTTAGGCATTTTAAATCCTCCACACTTTGTCAGCCATACTTAGATAAAAAGGAAATTATTGAAGCAATGACAGTGAAGTGAAGGAAGAAAATTGAATGGCACCATAAAGTACAGTGTATTTTTTACGTTATTTTTTGCTGAAATGACCAAACATTGTGTCTCCACAAATATCTCACATTTATGTGTGAAAATTATCCAGTTATAGCATGCATTGCAGATTTAATTTTTAAGAAACCCTCAATCTCGATATGATTTAGTATTCCTCATACTGAAGAAGCTCTCTACATTATTATGCATTTAGTTTGGAGAAAGTTTGTAAAATGAGTGACCTTGTCCATTGAGAGGTTCGGGCATTTCTTATTTGTTGTCTAACTCTCTGTCCTCTCTGTCCACCTAAACTACTACTTCAGCACCAAAACTTAGGCGACTAAAGGAATCCAGATTTTAAAACACGTTGTCAAAATGTGTGGGAAGTGCCGCTAAAAACACCTTCAAAACACAACCAATAATATAAATGCTGACAGGTGAGCTGTAGACAAAAATATTTTTGTTACAAATATCAAATCAAACTCCATATATTCATCTTGTCTGTTAAAAATGCTAAATTTAGGCCATGCGAAATACATCATGAGACAACTCTGTGCCTCACTTTCTATGTTACAGGTGACTTTTCTCACTACCACTGGCCCTGTTTTCTTGTTTGATCAGTCAAAAAGGAAATATGATTCATTAAAAGAGAACAAAAATCCTCCCACTCACAGATGTCCAATATACAACTCTGCAGGATCTTCAGGCGGTTTGGTTTTTAATGCTTAAACAGAATCAACCAAAGCTATTTTCAATCAGTAATTTGGAGAACAAAAACAACATGTGTATTTGAGTTACATCATTCCCTGATGTATGAATTAAGAAATATATAACCTAAAAATCACATTTAGTTCTTTCTCTTGCAACTCATCCACAGCTACAATCCTCCCACTCAGCTCTCATCCCACTCAGGTAGTTATCTCGCTCAAGTAATAACCGTTAGCATAAGCACTAAAATCACATCATCATAATCATCATCATTATCATCATTGTCCCTGGTCCCAACACATTTACAATCATAGCTAGAGCCATAGTCATAACACAGTTGTATCCATATTTTCACACAGTATTCAGGGAATTATTTGGACTGCCATCGTGCACAGCGGATCATTAAATGTAAGAGGTGTTCTTCCCTCCAGGTTTCTAAAACCGACCCTGTACGATGTCTATACCCAATGTGTGTTTTCATCCCGCTCATTTTTTCCCAACCATATCTTATTTCTATTCTTTTTTTTATTGCCTCCCCCTCCACACTCTTTCCCTTCGTAGTGATTGATGGAGTTAGGCAACAGAGCACAGAGCAACGTGTGGCCAACAGTCCAAGACAGCCTGCATCTGAGAGAGAAAGAGAGAGGTTGGTGTGGTGGTGAGGAGGAGGAGGAGGAGGAGGAGGAGGGTGGGGATTAAACGAAGAGAGAGGTAAAAGGGAGGGAAGGAAAGAGGAAAGGAATGGGAAGTGTGAGTGAGAGTGTGTGTGAAAGAAGAGAAGGGGAGGGAGGAAGAGGGAGAGGAGAGTATGAGAGAGAGAGGGGAGCTCAGCTGAAAGCCACAGACTTAATTCTATGCATCATTAAGCAGTCTCACTCAATGCAACATCCCCTATACATCATCCACGCTCAGTAAACACAACGGTGACATTACATTAGCAACTGCAAATGAATTTTCTTTTTAGAAGGAAATTGAGAATACTCTCTTTCTCTCCCTCTCTTTTACCCTCTCTGGTGCTGGCAAAGCTTGAGCGCAGGCCATAAAAGACAGGGAGATATAAACAAAATAAAAACACAAACAATATTTCCCTTTGCCTCTCTGGCACACACTCTCTCAGTTTGTCAGACAGAACAGTGCAGAGATTTGCGCACAAATACACACCACTGTTGTGCATTCTGCTGTAATTTATTTATAATATGAAAACAACATCATAAACATAAATGTGTTATTCATACTGCTGCAAGAAATATAGTTTATTTTTATTTAAAGATAAGACACCTTTGGTACTTGGAAACACTAAAGCTGTTCGTGTTGTGTACTGTGATATTTCTCAATTTGCTCTCAGTTTGTTAAACTTAATCTAGTCCTGGAGCTGGTTGCACCAGCTGTTCATAAGTTAGCCTAGTTATAATGTTAGTGTTTACTAAGTGGATATTTACAGTTCACTAAATTAAAAAGGGTTGCACCACACTGATTAGTTCTCACATAAAGATTAACTGTAACTAAATATTCCAACTCACTCCCAGGTGTAACTGTTGCCGAACTGAACCAACTGACGAAACTAACGTTAGCTAGCCAATATATCACCGGTTTCGAGTGACGAGTAAAATAAGTTATATGGTCGACATATCTGATCTGGCAGTTAATCAAAACGCTGTTTTGATATAAACTAACAGATATTTAAAAGTAGGAAATGTTATGCCAAAGTTGGCTTAAATGACGAAATGACCAAATAACATTGGTTAGGCCAACGTTAGCTTACTTGGGTATCTCACTCTCACTCTAAACTAACTTGGTTTTCACATTTCTCATTTGTTGTTAAACTCTGAAACTTTATGGTACACCTCTGCCACAACTGGAGAAAATATTAAGTCTGTTACACATAATTCAATCGAATGACATTCCAAGCACAAGGTAAAAGGCCAGTGTTTACAGCTACTACTCCAATCATAACAAATTATCTAAAGGAGAACAGTTTGGCACCAAAAGCTAGGCTAATAAAGGAAATGACAAACGCAAAATCTAAAACATATTGGGAAGTGCTACTAAAAATAACTTACAGGATGACATGGACAACAAAAAGTTAACTCACATTAGCTCATATATGACCTGTTTAGGTCGACATATCTGATCTGACACTTAATCAAAATGCTGTTTGATAATAATGTAAACTATGCCTCAAATTAGAAAATGTTTTGCCAATGTTAGCCTAAATTATGTTAGCCTAAATGTCGGTTAGGTTAACAAAAGCTTAATTGGATATTTCCCTGTCACGCTAAACTACATGAATACTACTAACTCACACATATTTCTGTATGGATGCATGTATAAATAAAACACATTCATATACATTTACCAAGGATCGTCTGGTAAGTTTAATAAATTGTTTGTACCCCTAAAACTGTTATTTTTGGCAGTAATGTTACTATCCTATTTAAATAGTTAATTGCTTTGTATTGGACGCAGTTACAGATATTTATCTGATCTACACATTAATTAATTCTTTACTAGCTACATTTTAATTGTGCAACTTGATATAGTAATCACTAGTTTGAAACAACTAGCAGTTAAAAACTTGAAATGCACAAACTTAATAATGGAGTTATCAATAGATGGTGCAGCCCAGTTCTGGGGTTTATTAAAACACCCACACAGATACCAGCATGCACACACACACAAAATTCACAAATTTTAGCTGTAATGCCTAAGAAAATGTGAGTAACACAAATTATTAATCAAGTCAAACGAATAATTATGTTTTTATTACACATATTATGCCCTTTCCCCTAAACTAGCCAGGCTCTGAGGGCTGGGAAATCTATTAAGGCTGTGCTATAGATCATCCCATCCACTGTGGCGTGTATATAGATCGGTTGGCTCATTTGAGAAATATTGAATCGGTTACAGTAAAGCCCCTGGATTGAGTCAAATGTATAAATCCATGCATGTGTGAGGAGCTGTCAGTGTGTGCTGTAATGACGGATGGTGCTGGGTCTCTGTTTCGGCGAAAGGTGATAAAAAGTCAAATTATGAGGGAGGGACAAGAGGGTATGGGGGAGCAAAGACAGAGAAAAGAGAATTGGACCAGATCCGTCAAATGATAAGGGCAATCAGTCAATCTGGGAACGTTTCGGACGACGTAAGGTGTTATTTCCTCCAGTTTGGAGTCAAGGGTCGGTGAGGGGTCAAGAGTATGACCTCTGACCTCGTGCTAGTGAAGAGTTATTGATTCATGGTCTCCACAGTTTACTCATGTTATTATCTATTGAACATGATTGGTTTCCAATTGCAGTGATTTGAACTGAAGGTACTTTAACAAAAAGGAGTGACAAGGACTTGATTAGCAAGTAAAAATCATTTTTCTTAAAAAAAACCAAACCATTTTCATCCAATGCACTGACATGCACTCAGTATTTGTTTCTTTTGAAGAAATGGTCCTGCCATACTGTTTTGTTTTTACAAAAGGAGAATGAAGGAGAAAGAAAACTCTTATTCTTTCTTTAAACACTGGAAAATAATGCAATGGAGCATCAGAAACATGGGAAAGAAACAGCCTCACACACTTAATAGCACTGCCAAAATATTCAGTTAGATATGTAGTTATTTATTGTGATTATAGTTACAGTGCTTATAAGACACCAAAATCTTGACTTTTTGGTTAAATTCTTCACATCAACAGGGAACAATTTGTTCTGAGCATCATGAATATTACACCGTAACCTGTTTTGAAAAATAAGAAATAGATGAATCCAATTTTACCACACTAATGCAAGGGTGTGCGTGCAAAATGTCCGAGTGAGCAGCTGTTGATGCAAAGTCAAAATGTTTAGAGGTTCCCACCATATAAACACCACCATGGCCAAAAACTGGTATAAAATGATGAACTCCCAGAACTGATCAAGTAATAAACTGTATTACAATTTACCTGTTCAGGAAACCCCCAAAAGCCAGAAGCATTATCTGAAAAGACTCATCCCAGATTCTTACATAGTTTGACTTTGCTCAGATCCCAGTGCTCTACCTGCTGAATTAGCTAAATCACTAATACCCTCCAGAAAAGTTTCTGGTAGCATCCCACTGTATTACCACACAAGCTCTTGGTTCATCCTGACGCTATCTCTCCCTTTCTGCTTTCTGTCACAGGAGCATCAAACAAAGCCACGGACCCCCTGCCAGGCCGACCCCCAGGCCGACTCCCCTCCACGCTCTGAGACTGACCCGCTCTGAGGTGTGAACTTCTGTCCCCCAGCTGATAGAGCCTCCTGATCATTTTTATAGTCCCCATCCCTCGCTGTTTATGACTCTGCAGTTTGATTATAGCAAAGGGGATTTGAAGCGGTAAGGCATACACACACACATCAAAGGAGCTATGGGAGGAATGTGGACATTTGTTGTTTGTTTTATCATCCAGTACCAGCACTTATCTGCTTAATCATAAAAGATTGGCTCGGGAATGAGGCAGGAGGGATGCTGTGCTGGCCAAAAAAACTATCCCCAACACTGTAATGGTTACTGGAGAGATGAGCCAGGTTCGTTTTGGTCATAGCAGCTTACAAGGTACATGGGAGTTGAATTTGAAGAGAGAGCAGAAGAACAGTTTACTTTGACATTACAACGGTTGCTGTTACAGTAAAGATGCATCTGAGTGAATCAGCTGCAGCTAGTCCACTACTTATGCTCCTTAACGTTACAGTTTAGACAAATAATCAGTAACATATGTTCTCTTGTAAGACATTATTGATACACTGTTGACAATATTATAATACATCATCAACTATAGATTATTTTTATTATTGATTAATCTGCCAATAATTTTCTTGGTTAATCATGTGGTCTATGAAATGTCAAAAAACTGTGGAAAAATGCCCCTCACAATTTCCCAGAGCCTCAGGTGATGCCTTCACATTGCTCGTATGCTCGGACCAACAGTCCAAAACCCAAAAAAATTCAATTTACAATGAAATAAAAGAGAGAAAAGCAACAACTCTTCATATTTGAGAGGCTGTTACACAGATGTATTAGTGTATTGTAGATGTTTGCCTTGCTTTATATCATATTGCAGAACCACCTGTGTTGAAATACCATTGTAATCATGGTTTTACCCCTACTGAAAGAAGAGAGACAAATCTGCTCTGTCAGTGTGGTCATCTACATGACAGGCCATATGAAAGTGCATATAAATGTTTACGTTTGGTTCACCAACAGTCTCAAAATATGTAGTTCCTTATGGCAGTGAGACGATCTCCCCACACAGTTACATATTCCTGATGTATGGGACCCACATGAGTCAGGTAATGCAGAAAATCACTATAAAGGGGTTCTCCAGCAATTTAGTACTGCACTTAATCTCTGACAATTTCGGGGACTCACAAGAGACAGATTAAAAAAGAATGGTCAAAATTGATCCAGCAAAAGTCCTATATATCCTGAATTTAATTCCTTTGTATGGGTCAAGCTCAAAAAATGCTAGACCTTTCAATTCCCATGTTGTACCTAAATAGCATCTTTTCGTTAGAACCTCAGAGAACCATGGTCACATGTGAAACCTAGTGTACCAGTCTGGTTTATCACTATTAGAGAATTTTGCCTGGCCTCTACTTATCTGGTTTCCATCATTAGATAAGTAGAACGTAAAAACATCTGTCCACTGACATATTTTTGCATATTACATATTTTTTTTAAAGATCTGGTTGAGGTCGAAATACTTTCTTCTAAGTCAAATCACCATCTGAGTCAACACTGACGCATCTGACAACACTGCTGTAGCACTGAAGTGACTGAGCTGTAGTTACAATGTGTGAGATACACAACACTTTAATTAAGTCACAGGATCTCGCCCCCCTTTTTCTCTCTCTGGCCCTGCGAGTCAATCAGACTCTGCCCTTCGTTTCCCCTGTGTGGGAGGCCGGTGTGCTGGCCTGAGTAGCTGGGAAAGTCCCATGATTTATGGCCCTTTGCAGGCCTGACTGCTTCTCACCTCGCTTATGATATAGCCAGGGGTAACAAGGACTGGTTGCTCCAATCCACCGTTCTATTTAGTAAATCCAATTTTATTCATTTGGGGTTTAAAGGCACTTCACAGCTTTTGCCTTCTGATGCTGTTGGTAGATACAATTAGAAAGATTTATCAGAGTACTTCTATATGTAATTGGGTACATTTTTACAGGTTAGGTGATAATCACATGGTTAGATGTTAATGATTAAGCACTCCAAAGGGGTGAGAGGGGGCATTTTATTCTCAGTCTCACATGGTAGACTTTAATTTCCTTATTCATTACTTTTTTCTCTTTTGATGTATGCTCCATAGAGCCTTGTAAAAGTGTTGGATGCGTTTGTACGAGCAAATTGAAAGCAGCTTTAACTGAATAACGGTAGATTTCCTTTTTCAGTTTGTCTAAGAAAATCTTTTGTGGCTTAATATTTACCTTGTGACTCTTTGCCCTGGTCAAGTGTCCCACGCTGCTGTATCAACAATATTCAAATGTACTGTATAGTACATTCCTGGACAAATGAGAGACTACACCGTCTTACTGTATAGAAGAGAACACACTACCACGAGACCAACGCCCATACGGAGGGCTGAATCATTATGAGGTCCATTTTGAGGTTTTCTGCACTTGTTTCAGTCTCCATCTGAGGATCAAGCAGCTCTGACATATTAAAATCAACCAACCTTACATACGTAGAGGGACACTCTCGAACACACATACCAGCAGCAGCAGGGCAGTAACTCAAGGCCAAAGGAGGAGGTTTATTTTTATCATGGGCAAAGGCACCAAATCATGTTGGTATGAAGGGGGCTATATAAATGCAAATTGTATTGGAGAGCTATTAGTCCTGGAAAAGGTTTGTATGTAAATGCCCTATAGGACCACAGAGGAGCACTCGGCCAGTTCAGATTAGTGGGGTTTGTGGCAAATGTGCTGCAAAAGACAAAATAGAAAAATAGTCAGAAAATGCAATTGCCTTGTGGTAAATCATGGTGAACAAGGTGAGAAGTTGAGTAATTGAATGGCCAAGGTGTATCTGTATGGCTTATTGTGTATGCAAGAGAGATGTCTTGTGGTCGGTTTCCTGCGTGCATGTCCAAGTGTTCATGTTTTATGGTCATTTTCCTCATGATACAGATTTCTTCTGTACCTGAGCAGAACACGTGCTGGTAGGTTCTGGTAGGTGTGGCCATAAGCCGCTCTGCGAAAGTGTGAATGAGTGAAATGTTGAAGCATCGCTAAATGAATTACAATGAATTACTGCTGCCTTGTTTATGGCCTTGAATCTGTTTGACAATACGTCAAAGACTTTGTGGTTGGCAATAGAACATACTATATATATATATATATATATATATATATATATATAAATTAAATGGTGATAATTACATGAGCAAATCAAATATGGCATAGGATGCTACATCATTCATGGAAAGTAGAGGATTTAATAATTGGGCATTTGGCTGTGATAACACAAGCTCAAGGCTGCCCTCTAGCTTTAACTGGAGAGACTCACAGGCACACGACTTATCAGTCATGAATCCACCACATGTGGTCAGTGCCTACATACCGCTGCATTCAAAGTACAACATTACAAAAAAAAATTGTGTGCAGAACCAGCAGTTTGAATAAAACAGCCTAATATATACAGTATATACATTTCAAGATGTGCATTGACAGGTTGACATGTAGAATTCACAACTTCTACTTATTAAATATTTGTATACTGTCAAGTGAAGACAGAATAAATAAAATGATAGTTTCATAAAAATAAAAAAGAGTAACACATTCTGTCACCTCCTTGTCCTGGACATAAAATGACTCGGTGGGTCAAATGTAAAGTGCAACTGCAATTCTTCACGGCTCTTTTACTTCCTGAATTATTTCTTCTGAAACGTTATATTTCTGCAAACCCAGGTCATGCCATCCTGTAAAAAAAACACAGACAATGTGGTTGTGCTGGGAAAATTAGTGAGGTGAAATTGATGTGAAACGCAGCTTAAAAGAATGTTTACAGGCCATAGTCTACTGCTGATTTTCAGGGCTATATGACGTCCCTCTTTGGCAGCCTACTGATGAGGAGAGAAAGAAGGCCCCCTAATTTACACTTGCCAATACAATTAGTCAGGAAATCAAGACAAAAAAAGAAGTGAAATTCTTCTGGACTGTTATCACTGAGACTGAACCATTTGAATACATATAGTGGAGACACAACAGCTTAACTTCGGACCTTTATTCTGGGCAATCTTATAAATAGTATGTATAGTTTGAGCAGGGAGAATTATAATTAGATTATAATTCTGTGGGTGTGACAAAAACCCAGTCAGCTGAATACAGCAGAAATGAACTGCAGGGTGAACACAGGTAAATCAGGAACTATTGTAATCCTATTGTACATCCTAAGTTTCTTCTGAAGTCAGTTTTATTTATTAGCTTACCATTTGCTGCAACTTTTAAATCATAAATCAAACTTACAAACTGTACATGATAAATGTTCACTTGTCTATCCGATATAAAAGGGCTTTTGTTACTGTTGGTAAAACAAACCCCTTTGTCGATTTTAGGTGATGTCACAATGTAAATTTGAGTAAAGTAGTCAATGCCAGTATTCTGTAAGTTCTCACTCAGTTGGCCACTCTGCAGCCCACTCTGTCTCAACCCTTGCTGTGTATGCATGTTGTGTGTTTGCAGACTGTGTGTACTGTATTTACCTGCACTCCCTCAGCAGTGACTGCTGAGCAGGCCTGGACCTGCCACATGCGATCCCGGATAGTGTGCAGATTGAGACTCTCTGCCAGCTCAGACGCTGGGCTGGCTGTCATCAGATCCTGCTTGTTGGCAAAGATTAGCAGTGGCACAGCAGCAAGCTTTTCCTCCTCCAGCAACTCAGCCAGCTCCTGGACGAACAGACACACACGGGTAGTCAGTGACATATGTGTACTGGCTGAGTCAGAAAACCAAATACTATTGAGTTTTGGCTGTAATTGCACCCAACATCATCAGAAAACATGGTTAAAACAGGAAATTAATAGACTGTAACTGACATGTTGTGATCATCATCTGTAATCATCCATGATCAACTCAAAATGTTCTCCAGTAACTGAATATGACCAGTAATCACACTACAAATATTGCATGAATTATGGCATGTCTTTAAAGAAAATGTAAATTGCATCTCACCAGACTCGACTCTTCAAACCTTTTCCTGTCTGAGCTGTCAATCACATAAATCTGCAAATAACACAGCCATAGATGTTACAAAATGGTTCATAACATGCATAACATAATATATTGTGAGGACTACTATCTGCGAATGTTGAATTTGTTTAATTCTGGCTATTCTAACAAGCAGTTTAAGTACATCAAAGAGAACCTACCAGCACATCTGTGTTCTCAAAATAATTCCTCCAGTAGGGGCGGATCTTGCGCTGACCTCCAATGTCCCAAACATTCAGCTTGAAGCCAGACGACTGAATACTCTTTATATTAAAGCCCTGTAGAAAGATAACATAAATGCTTAATGTTTTATTTAATACTTGCAGCAGGTGGATTAAAGCACGATTTGGAAATCTGTTTGACTGGAAAATATAGAAATCTAATCTAATCTATCATTTTGTGACAACTGTGAAAAGATTCTCCGCAGTGTGCGACTGAGATACTGGATGTGTGCGAGTGTGTGCATATTTGTACTTGTGTGGGGGTGATGTGGCTGATATCTTCGGCTGCCAGCTGTTTCAGCAGAGTGGTCTTGCCAGCATTGTCCAAGCCAAGCAACAGTAAGCGCACCTCCTGTTCTGGAGACTGCTTCAGCCTCCGAAGAATGGACAACAGGCCCTGCAGGTGGATCAGAGTACACGTTGAGTTTAAATGGGACAGCAGGTTCCACGTCGACATATCATAGGGAAGCATTTTCTCACTGTTTTGTTACATGATCATGGCCTAAGCTGGTGTCAGGCGTTGGAAGAGGAACCCAACACAGCTTGTACAGGAGGTTTAACACTCACCTCACAGCAAGAATCATCTAGAGGGGGAGGATTTAGCTATTAGTCGCCTGTAGTGACCTATACCAGGCCAAAAGCTCTCATTGGTCAAGATTAGGCATGTGCACAGCGAGTGGCTTGTGTCCAGAAAGTGGTAAGGAAGGCTTTGGCCCAAGCTATTTACCTTGCAGTGTGTCACTGCACTCTGTGACATGTAACGTGTACTGTGTCAAATGTAGAAACAACTGATTTTCAGCAGATTTTCTCACTCACTTGTTTTCTGTGGCTTTTTCTTTATTTTGTGACTTTATAATTTATAGTTTGTCTTTTAAATATATTGTCTTCTCTGTCTTCCTTTATTTCTCTTTTCTTTCTCCTGTAAAGCACTCTGTGACTACTGTTTTGAAAAGTGTATGCAAATACAAATTACTGCATTAAAGGAAACCTGAACTGTTGAGAGAATGATCTCAAGATGAGAGAAAAAAACATTGTTTGAATTAAAACTATTAAAACTTGCCAAACCAGACATTTGAGCATTGAGGAAACTCAGAAAAACAATTGCTATTTTCAGTTATAACCCACATTACCATCATCAGCCTCAGTATTAAACCTATTGTTGGCATTTTCTTTGACAGTGACAACTTTCTAAAAACTAACGCAGTATGTTATCTATCCTAGCTAAGTGCCCCATTCACTGGCATGTAATGTTAGCCGGCTGTAGCTAACAGTTTTCAGTAACACACAGGTCAGGAAAAATTATCATTTATCATTCAATGAAAATATGATGAATCGTGATAACTCACCATGTTTTCCTCAGGTGTTGGTGTTGTGGCCCTTGCTCAGGCTGAGTGGATTAAAATCTTTCATGCCTCTTGGGAGAACAGCTGTCAAGTTCTGTTGCCTGGGAAACCGTGACGTCAGCGTCAACAACGTGACAGCTAGGCGTCTCTAGCACGAGGACCAAAAATGCACCATGCAACATATGACTAAAAATATTTGTATGACAGATTCATGAATACAGAAAGAACACTTTTCACTCGATTTGGTTTTATTTTTCGTTAATAGCAGATTTTGCTAAGTGCTGTAAATAAGCTTTATTATTATTAAATTATTATAATAAGTAGTCTACGTTGAAAGCAAAAAGTTGCTCGTGAAATTTACAAAATCATTTTTAAATGCGTGTTACAATAAGTTAGGAAATTGCTGTATTTCCAAGGCAACTTGCTCCAAATTTAGTTGCCACAATCTGTTAAAAACTACACTGACCTCAATTTGTATGTGTTAAAGTAGGCTACTACTCAACATTTCTTTTTTTAATCACTAAAGTCAAATGACATTTAACTTCAGAGATATTCTGTTTAATCAAAGGGTTGATTCGAGAAAGCTTTAATTGAGAAAGAGATCGTAAAACTTAGTGTTAAGAATTGTTGCACTAAGCGAGTGATAACGTTACCTTGCAAATAAAGAACGATTAATGAAATTATTTAATATGAAAACAATTTTGAGCGACAAGATTCATAACGTTTTTAAGTAGTAATCTTCGAACAAGGATATTAAAATTCTGTAACACTACAGACAATGCTCTGCCAGACTGCAATTCGTCATTAAAAGAAAAAGAAGAAGCAGCTGTTGCTGATAACTGATTTAACTTGCACTTAGGGGAAATCAACTTGCATTTATGTGAAATCATGTTTTCACACACGCAACCACAGCGCCCTCTAGAGTTCAATAGCTGACTCCGTTTCATATTACTACTAACGCTAGTGCTGTTTCTGAGACAAGGAGCAACAAAAACATGTATGAGTACGGCAGACCGAACCGTTAACCAGCAACAGCCACCTGCTGTCACCTCATTAAGTCGTCGATTCGACCGACTGCTATATGATCCCCGTCGTGTTACCGGCCGACAACCCAGAAAGATGCCGCAGAAAGCACTGGGATCCATTGTAGGTCTTCTTTGTACCGGGACCTGTCTGGTGCAGGTAAGCCCCCGCTAGCGCTGCCGGAGTCGGTTGACGCTTCCAGTCGAGGCCGCGGCTCCTGGGGAGGGAGAAGGCCTTCAGCCGATCCTTTTTGTCTCCTCCACAAAGGAAACTGGGCACGGTTCGCTACTGTTACTGTGGATGACGTCAGTTAGTCAAAGTTTTCATTAATATTTCGACAGCTAACTCGCTAGAAGATGTATGTTATGACTCAAAAAGATACACGGCTGGTTTTATTACCTCAATTTTACAGATTGAATCAAGGGTATCAAGATTAACGTTAGCCGTTGCTAACTGGTACCCGGCAAATTTTCGTGTGTATTCATAGTTGTTGATATTAGCTAGCTGGACAGGGTAGTCAGTCCCAGTTTGTCCAGTTTGCTTCCCTGATAGAATCGCTACTTTAACTTTCGTCAAAAGAAGTTGATAACGATATGAATCCTCGCAATGATACTTAAGCAATTTAGCATTTTTTCTGCACATTTATTGACGTACTGACATCTTTCGGCAGTGTAATAGTAGCGCCAGCGTCATTCTTTTATTACTACAGGTTGCTTTCGAAAGCTATTTAAATTAACTTTTAATTGTATTGCAGACATTAATAATTGTACTGTACCGTTGGCAACACTAGCAGTGGCAGCTGGTCTTGCCTCGGTAACATTTTTAAATCTTGATTTTAAATGTATTTTGCCTGTATAAATATAGGCGTCACAGTACAGATAAGTGACACTGGAGTGACAAATAACAAAGGCTAAATAGATCCTAGAATTACGTCAATCTATCAAAAGCTTGCTATGCATCTTGTGTGATTGAGTATTGACCCAGACATTCACTTTGTGTACCTCTTGTGTGTATTTAAGGGGAAGGAGTTCTGTTTTGGGGTAAACAATGAACAGTACCGCTGTGAGATGGGGTACTGCTGTGGAGAGACAGAATGCTGCACCTACTACTACGAGCTCTGGTGTAAGTTCCAATAGAGTTTGTGTCTTTTTCCAATTCTTTATTTATTTACGTAGTGTTTCCTATTGTCCATTAATTCTCTAATTTGTAGACTTAACTCTCTGTGTTTTGTTTAATGTATGTTATTTCCTCATCAAATTGGTTTCACTTTAACATAAAGTATACTGAAAGCAAAAGCAACTTTAGCCTTCTATTTATGACTCATTTATTATGATATCTGGAGCCCAAATTCCCATGGACTTACCCCCTTTGTCTTGTTTAGTGTCAGGGAAAGTCTTGCTCAGATTACACTGAGTCTGTCCCCCCTCATAGGGTTCTGGTTGGTATGGACCCTTATCATCATGCTTAGCTGCTGCTGTGCCTACCGACACCGGAGGGTTAAGATGCGTCTTCAGCAGGAGCAACGTCAACGTGAGATCAGCCTCATGGCCTACCAGGGAGCCTCCAGCTCCTTCATTTCCCCTCCACCTCTCAATCTACGTGAGTAGTCGTTGTGTTTGCTATGAGGATGTTAGAGATGCCTTCCAGAATTCAACAGTTTCACTGTTTAATTTTGGTGCCAATAGTCTTTATTTCAATGTTCTATTGCCTTGCAATTCCACATTCTGTGTCATCTTGCAGATGTATGTGTAGGCTGTGTGTGTCTCCAAACCTTTGACAGTTGTTAAGTGCCCACTCCATCCCATGGAGGCCGCTCTCAGATGTATCTGTATGTTGAATACAGATTAGTAGCCACAAACATAGTTGTGGTGGTGTAAGCATAGAATCCCAGATAATGTTTTCTACAACAACTTCCTCCAGCACCTCCTATAGGATCCTCATGCGCTCATGGACCTGCTGGGAGATTCAGTTTCTTCTGCGTCTCCCCTGGTTCAGTGCAGACCTGCAGCTCTGTACCAAGGTTGTTTGGTATAGAGCTAACTTTACTCCTCTACCTATCAGACAAATTGAGGCCAGCCATCCTACAGGTTTCATGTTGGCAGCTTGTATGCACCGTATTATTCTTTTGGGCACTACTCAAACCTCATGGTCATAGGTAAGGGTCAAGACTTTGCTCTGTGCACCACCAAAGCACAATACAACATCTACATTACAGCAGCAAATCTTTGTCACTCAGATCCACAAGAGACCTGAACTCTCCTAGGAACAGCTGTTCTCCCCTCTCGCTGAATGAAACAGCCACCTTTTACTGAGAGAGAGTCATAAACTCAGAAGTGGAGGTGCTGATCCTCATCCCGATCTTGTCATACTCAGCTGCAGATTACCTGAGTCTATATCGGAGATCATGGTCTGACTTTGCCAGAAGGACAGCAGACAGCAGAGATGCCACCCTAATGTCAGTGGTCACTCTGGACCTTGGCTTAAACTTGATATCGTGTCCACTAATATCACAAACAGGAGTGAGACAAGGTGCGTGTTTGTCAGAGTCCGAGGCCCACAGTGAACATGCTTGACTTAATGTCAAGAATGTGAACACAACTTGAACTGTGAGCGTACACAGACAGTGACTCACACAGACACCCTGGTATCATGTACTCTTACAGCTGCTCTTGCAGAATATCACAGTGAACATAGTAATAAGCCATTTCTAACTACTCTGGGTACGTTTTAGCTTTCTTAGCCATGCCTTCCAACATTACAGTTTTATACCTGTAACTCTGATGTATACAATGACATGCTTTAAATTTATCTTCATTTTAAATGTATCTTCACAGACAATATTCATGTCACGCTGAGTTCTGAGACAACATATTTTCTAGTTTTCTACACATGTCTATCAATGATATGTGAGTGTGAAGTGCAATTTTGTGAAATAGGCAAGAGAGGAATATTCAGTATGTGCAGAAAATGATCAACAAATCAGTGTAATCATCTGTGGGACCAGCATTAACATAATGTACCACCATTCTAGAAAAAGCTATCAGACTTTGAATGAGTGCTATCAGGGATGGTTAGATTAGGTTTTGATATATGGGAAGGTTGATCCTTAGTATGCACACAAAAATGTAGCAAATGGTATTTTAGATTAGCCATTATTGAAGCAGTTGCACAACCTCCATACCTCTCTTCTACTTGTATAATGTTAGAAGTACCCAGCAAAGGATATATTGTTTTAATCGTGTTTTTATGGAACATTAACAAATCGGTGTTTCAAAGATACAGTTAGAACTTGCCAGAGGTTCTTATATAATAAGTAAAAATACTGCAAAGTCACAAAATATGACAGTGGTTAGTTTTTGTTGTTGTTGTTACTGTCTGTCCTTCTAATTGGAGAGAAAATACCACAGTGAGTCTGGGGACAGTTGAGTGCAGTGACAGTATTGTAGTTGCACATGTTTCTGGGACCAACAGTGAAATGGGTTGGCCTATTCTAACACCGTGTTAGAATAATTAGCATGGATGTAGGGGTTGCAACTAACCATTATTATCATTATTGATTAATCTGACGATTATTTACTCGGTTTCATTAATTCATCGTTTGGTTCTTAAAATGTTGGTAAATAGTAAAAAATGCCTATCACAATTTCCCATAGCCCAAGCTGACATATTCAAATAGCTTGTTTTGGCCAAACAGCAGGCAAAAGAAGCTGATATATAATTTTTGTTTTGCCATTTTAGCTTAAAAAAATGAATTACACGATTATCAAAATAGTTTCTGATTCATTTTCGGCTGATTGACTAATTAATTATAAACAACTAATTGTTGCAGTTCTACATGGATGTACATGGAACTGTCTTTGTGGGGATGGTGGTTTGAAAGCTAAAGCATTTGTATTTGCTGACTTTCAGGGTTCTGGAACGACTGCAAGCTTCCTGACTATGAAGAGGTGGTAGGTCACCCCCCGACACCACCTCCTCCTTACTCTGAAAACCCTCCTGAGATCACTCCAGCACTCCCTCCACAATTGAGCCAGCCAGACGCTGCCACGGTGCCACAACCGCTGGCTGAGGCAGACCCGAGGGTGGACAGTCAGGCCTCAGGCTCATCATCAGACCAGGAAGCAGTGTTGATGCCGATCCAAGCACAGTGTCTGGCAGAGCAGAACGTGGAGGCTCCGTTGATGGCGGAGGAGGATGATGAGGAGCTCGTCACTCGGCGTCGCCATGTGACCGGCGACTCAGGGATTGAGGTGTGCGTTTGCCAGCTGGACGTGGACGAGGGCTCGGGGCTTGAGGAGGAAAGCGATGAGGAGCACCGGATGTGCAAGGTCACCGGTCGGGACTGCTGCTCCGGCCACCAGCAGCAGACCTTCAGACAAAAGGAGCACACTTCTGAGCTGCCCAGCCAGACCGCCAGCACCAGCACTGGAGACCACATGGTGTGATCCACAGCTTAACTAACCAGCCAACCAGTGTGGCTTTCTGCTTCACGCAGGGTGATGCAAGATAGCTGTTGCCATCATCATCACCACAGGGACTGTCTGTGTTTTAATTCTTTGAACTAACACATAGGCGTGACGTTAAGATGATGATGATAACCAATCCTTAATGGCTCCTGATTAGGAAAGATAACACATTTTGTGGACAAACTCCTGGCTTATTTTCTTTTGCTTTGCTTTTCCTTAGTGGGGAAACCAGCAAACACATGTTGATACTCAATTTTCTTTCAATTGGTATGTTTTTTCTTAGCGTTAAATGAGAGAACATCATTGGGTAGTGAGAAGGCAGCAGTTGATTGTGACTGAAATCATAATTGACTGTTACCCTTGCCTCCTACCCTCTCCTTGAGCACTGCCGTCATGTTTCCGTTTCTGTCTCGCCACTCTCCTTGGTTTTCGGCCATCCTTCCATCTAACATTTTACTTCCAGTGGGATGGTCAGCTAGGAGCATACCAACATGGACAACAACATTTCTCCCCTATCCTTGCTATGATTAAGCAGAGGAGTCAAAAACAAACCTCTTAAAAACTTAGGTTGATACTGGATGAATCGACAAGAGCACACATTTCGTTTTCCCCAAAGCTGCGTGTGCTTGAGAGTTTGTGCGTATGCTGTGAAATCTAGGGCATAGCTGCATGGTGATGTCAGCTCTGAGGTCATGGCAACCAGCGTCTGGTGTGAAGTCTGTGGGACTTTTCGCATCTTGAGTGGGAGAGACTACACCCACGAATAGCAGTTGCAATAGCAATAGAGTTGAGTTTGTTTTTTGTCTCTGGGTTTTAAATGTCATACACTTCCCACCCCCCCAGCCCTTTTTTTCCCATTTTTGATATCAATATTGTGGTATCCACAGCTCTGTGGTCACCAATTAGCATGACTGTAGGTAAGGAGTGAAAAGCTTTGTCATTTATTGATTGTGTGCACGTGATCTACCAGTTCGGTTTCTGACTGCATTGATTTCATAGTAATAGCCAAGAGGGTTATGCCACCATGGTTATTATTTTTTTAAATCAATAAAAAAGCCTTGTGGTGGCTCTGCGTTAGCGTGTTTTATTTACTATGTTATGTCAGCGTGAGTAGTGGCAGCATTTTGCTCATTCTACACTTAAGTACATAGTTTGGATGTTCATAATGAAGGATGTACTTGCTTTTGTTTTTTTTTTTCCTTTCTTAACCAGCTACGCTTCAGTAAATGCCACAGGTGTCACCATTAATTGCAACAAAGCTCCTGACAAGGGCTGCTACAGTGTGTACTAGTGAGTGGATGTTCTAGTGCAGTAGGGAAGGGCTGAGTCTTGTGTATTTGTGTGTGTGTGTATATCTTTAAAGTGCTGTAGCATCTGGTTGAAATACTTACTCAGCACCACTGAGGTGGATTAACTATTAAAAGCACTGGTATTTTGCATGAGGCATGAATTTCTGTGTTTATATTTGAGTTCATTAGCATTTTCTAGCACTTGTGCTACTTGCTTTGCTCATCTCTTTGTCGAAATGATAGTGGGCTACAGTGACTACACAACTGTATACCCAGATATTGGGGTACAGAAATGGACTTATGTTTAAGTTTAGATGCCCTGGCCTGGATCTAGTTTCATTGTGTTGTTATGACTGTGTGAGCCATGCTATGCTGTTATACAGTGCTGGTAGCTAGTTAGCTTGTGTTGTCTCGGCTCTCTGTGGCCCCTGTAGCTCTTGGCAGTGTGAGGGATTTGCAGTGGTATTTTCCATTGGCAGCAGAGGGCGGATGCATTAGAAAGTTGAGTTGGATGCAGCCTCTGCTCTGCAGTCTAGTCAGTGTTAGCACAGCTGCAGAATTTGTTGTGATTAACTGCATGCTTCTCTGCATGTTATTTTGCTTGCCCTATATACTGTACAGTATGCATTCAAAGCATAGCAGTCGAACTGGGTGTTGTCAGATAGGAAAACCACCGCAAAACAAAATTGTTATTTTTTTGCTAGATAAAAGTCTGTGCAGGACAAGCAGTGACTGATAAGCCAGTAAATGTTTCATTGAGAATTTAGTTTGGAACAATGTTCAGCAACTTTTTATTTGTCCGCTCTGATACGGTGTGTCAAAATGGGCACAGTGTAAAGACTCAGGTCAGTCATTCTGCTTCACACAAGCACACACGCTCACAATATACTGCTCCTGATTGGCCTGCATCATCATCATCATCATGTTAACCTCTGCAATATTTTGTTCTAGATATAAAAATTAAAGGTAACAATGTCCTAAATACAGTATCTTGGCTGAATTAGCAGTTTAAACTTCAGGTTATCATGTAACAGACTCCAAACATGTCTTTTGACCTTTTAAAATATAGCTATTAAGCATACATTTCAATCTGGCAAAACAGGGAGTAAATGCTAATATTTCATGCCTGTTGGATATATTTATTTTTTTCAGCACTGATTGAACTCTGTCATGGTCTCATTTAAGAAGTTCTTGGCCTCTTAACAAGACATGACACTGGGTACTACATAAATGTGTATAATTTTTGGACCCATGCAGCTCGGTGACCCATGAAAGTTTTCCTCTTTCCTCCAACTAGCAGCCAAAATATGAAGCCAAACTAACATTACAATGACCTTTTCAGAGGAGCTGTTGCACTGTGAGCATGACTGCACACCCATTAGCAGAAGTCATATAAGACATTTTTTGACAAACACACCACAAGCTGCCTTGCTGCATCTCTAGAGAGCAAATGTCTTGATTATGGAGCTGCACAATAAAATACCGCCTCCGTGTGCAGAAACTGATGTGCTACTGCCTTATTAGAGTAGATGTAGTTAAGTGGTTTTGTACTGGATTTCTTTTGAATGGTAATATTTGTGTTGTTCCAAGCATGATTGCTTCACAGCAAAGGAGTGCTTTCATATCAATAGAAAATAGCATCTGAGCTAGTTCCGAGAAAGTGCGCTTGCTTTATGAGAAGAGGATGTGGTTTGAAAACATTTTAAAGCCACAAGATTTTAACTGTCACATGTTCTGTAGAGTTTTACTTACATTGGTTTTGTATCTGAGGGGTGGTGGTGTTGAATTTAAAACACTGTGTGTCTAGTTAGTTGTGGCACTGATGGAATTTGTCACGACCAGATTTTGAGTTTGTGCTCATTCTGTTTTTGTTCCACAGATCTGGTCACAATTACTTTGCGACCAAAGTAATTGCGACTTAACTAAATGAGG
The DNA here is from genome assembly GCF_020085105.1 of Siniperca chuatsi. Taxonomy (NCBI): domain Eukaryota; kingdom Metazoa; phylum Chordata; class Actinopteri; order Centrarchiformes; family Sinipercidae; genus Siniperca; species Siniperca chuatsi. Next base: position 12,059,050 of record NC_058059.1, read on the forward strand.
AGAAAAAAAAGGTCATTTTTGTTTTCTAGGGTTATGTTGTGATTTATCCTAGTTTTGTGTCTGGAGGACAAAAATGAACTCCAACAAGAGATTGCTCTGTAATCTTCTTGCTAAGGTGCATTTGTATACATATGTAGACAAAGTAATTCGGGGGAGGGGGGGTTCTTTGATGCATGAGTGAACTGGAGGTCCATAGTTTTCCCATTGCCAAAAAACTACTATGCCTCCCTGGTTTTCACATGTTTATGGAGATTAAGGGCTATATCAGTCATCAGTTGTGGACAAACATCCATCCATCCATTTTAATGTGTATTTCGTCTGCTCTGTGTTGTTCATTTAAAGCCACAGTTGCCGAGATCCACTATCTGAACATGGTCAGACATCTGCAATGTGAACATGGTCAGTGTTTGGATTTGGATGTCCTATTTAACAATAGCCGATTGTATATGACGATGATGTATATTTGTTTTATAGGCTTTAACTTTGCCCTTTTGTTTTGTCATCCTCAACAGAGGTGCGTGATGCGACCCCCCCCCCCGTTTGATTCTTTCTTATGTAACTAGTTGCATGTGTGGTTGTGACATTGGAGTTTTTGCTTCGCTCCGTTGGGTTTTTGTGGACCGTGACTCCATCCTCCACCAAGCCCTGTCTTGGTAACAGAAACTAGAAACTGTAGCCAACGCTGTAGCTGTTTGTTCCTCTCAGCTGCACCGCTCCGCATGTGGACCCTTGGAAATAGGAGGGCACATCCACCCGTGTCGACAGAATAATCAACCAAAGTCGCTGCCATCTCCATACTACACAGATCATCACTGTTTTCATTGGGGTGTGTGTGTGGTTGTCATGGCGATGGTCTGTTTGGTTTCCCACTCTCAGGGTTATCTTTAACAAGCAGTGCTAGAGTTTTAAATTAACACATTTTTGACCCACCAGTCTCATAAAGCCAAAGCTGTTGTTTCATGATAATTGTCTCCCCATTGTTCTCTGATGTTATTTCTGCATCACGCATCTCTGTAGTGTATTGAACTTTACTCAACTAGGCTATGCAAAAACCATAAACCTACTGTTATATGCTGCGATCCCTTTCTCACTTTCTCTGTCATTTGTCTGTGGGCACCAGTACAAGCAATATTACTCTCAGTACGTGTGGTACTGCGCTGTACTGTAATCTAGTTGGTCTGTACATGTATTTGTTTTAGAAAACTTGGGGAAAAAATACTTGTAATGCTACTACAATGATGTGGTGAGCGTGTATGCTTCAGTGTCAGCTGAGGGGCTTGAGTTCTAGTTTATATATTCATTCGTTCTCTCTTTTTGGCAATTTTCTGTCTGCCTCCTCAACCACTAACACTTTCTACTCCTGATTTATGGATAAACCACATTTTTAAGTTGTGTAAGTTGAAAGAAAAAGTTGAATATATTGTTTTTGTTGGATTAATTCATATTTGATATCTTTGGTCTGTTTGCCACTTTTCCATTTGTCATTTTTGTTGCACTAATTTGATGTATTGGTTTTCTCAGTTTAAGCAACAGCTTTCTTCTTTTTCACTGACTGAATATTTAACTGTTGCCTTTAATCCTCAGTTATTACACCATTAATTTTGACATTTTTGTATATTATACATATGAAAGACCTCAACATGGAACACAGTCAGTTTACATTAGGCTGATACAGGAATACTTTGTGGACCCCTCAACACTCTGAACTTGAAACAATATTATCAGTGTGATTGTTTCTGTCAAACAACTTGTAAACTGTACTTTCTTCTCAACCATAGATAATACCAAACAGATGGAGGTGCCATGGTTGAGCTTTGTGGATATTTTTTATTTTGTTTTGCCAAAATGAGAAACATTCTAGTTTGAGAAGGAAGCAGGCATCTATCTATAAACACAGACCAGATCTTTCTACACTTTCCCCCTAATAACTTTAAACAAGCCAACATGAGTAAAGTGGAAAAAGAGAAAAAAAGAATGAAAGCACTGAATGATAGATAAAAATGCTTTGGTTTTAGTAAGAAGTCTGCTGTGTACTCGTTGGGTCATCATTTGTATTTTATTTTTTTAATAAAACAAACATTGGCACTCAACTGACTGACTCTTGTCATTTCTTGACTTAAAATCCTTTGATTTCATCCATTTAACCTCAAATATCCTTTTGCAGGATCCTGGTATGGTGCCTTAAACATTTGTAAAGCCTGGGGCGGTAAAAAGCTTCCTTGATTGCTTAAAAGAAATAGTTCTTCACTCAAACATGTGACAAAGCTGAGCTTTTGATCTGGAGAATCATCACATGGCCGTGTTAGAGGCACCTCAGGCACTTTGCCTAGATTAGGATGTTACGTCATCTGAAAATTAGGATGACACACGGCCTGTTGTTGCCCACACACACTGAAAGCTTAAAAAGGTTGATCATAATGTTTCTATAATGCACTGTTTATCAGACTAACTTTCTATCTGTGCTCCAGGTAGAAACATTAGGATTTAACTTTTAAATGTAAACCATGGTCAATATGTAATATTATCTATATGTACCCAACTTCACACCCAGAGGTCATACACAATATCAGTGTAGGTCTTGTTTAGTCTTTAATGACGTAATGCAAATCGTTCAGGACAAAGAAACAAGAATGGTTACAAAATGTAAATTGTGGGTCACTGAATGGATACATGAGGCACACGGTTTTTATACAAAACAACAAACAAAAGGCAACAAACAATAGAACATGAATAAGGTAGGGAGGTTGTCAAAGTGGCTACAGGAAATGAGAAAGTCCTCACACATTGCACAATTGAAAACAAAGAACCACATAAAAGATATACGATGTTGACATGAGGCCATTTCCAAAACATATAGAAGAAGGTGGGGCCGAGTCAACAACAGCTGACCAACACCAAGATCCAAAGGAGGCAGCAGCCTGAGGCCAAAACAGCCTGTTTGTTTGGTTAACTGCAAAAACACATACTGCATGACACAGTCAACAGAAACACAGAGGTGGTGTTTTTACATAGAACACAAAAGAAATACAAACAAAAGGTCATTTTAGTACTCAGTGTGCAAAGAAAAAGCGTCAGCTAAAGGGAAAATAGTTACAATAAATTAGTCATTAAAATTCTCTTTAGTCACTTCCTTCAGTGCAAAGTCAATGTCTGACATTTAAATATCTGTTTTAAATATATTTAGAAAAATTTGCTCTAAACTGATCAAAAACCTTTGATCCATTTTCTCAAATACATGCATAAATAAGCAGAACTTTATGCACATCTGTGAATCGACAGGTGCGTAGGAGAAGACCATGGGTCGACAATGCGGAACAAAAGATTCCCGCACACTGTCCTCTTCACTTGTAGTCGGAGATATTTAATAACAACGTTTCGGTACACAGACCTTCATCAGGTTATTTTACCAGACAAAAGGAGAGACCATCTTAAATAGGTCTGCGTGGGTCAACCAACCTATTTAAGTGTGCAGGAGTCTTTTGTTCCTAAAATACATGCATAAAATCTGGGGAAGGGAACAGTGATAAATAAATAAACATTTTGAGAGATTGTTAAAAGTTTTAATTAAATATTTCCCTGAAACACCCAGATCTTTACCACATGCGCCAACGAGACAGAGGTCAGTTTTCCATATGCTTTACATAAACACATAAAAAGTTCTACGATTCGGTAGACAATTCATAAAAAAAATAACGAATGTCATGCATACTACAACTACAGGATGAGAATATACAGTATACTATATAGTACATACATGGAGTTAAAATGATTGAGTACAAAGCACTGAGACACATTTTCTAATGCAAAGAAGTGTAGAGAAGCATCTTTAGTTAGCAAGGAGCTACAGTAAAGATGACATAATAGGTTTTCAATGCTATTTAGTCAGCGCTTCAAGTCATACTGCAGGTAGGAACACATTGGACACTTATATATTTATATTTCTCAAAGCCAAAAAAAAAATCAACATCAGTGATCTGAAAATTTGTTTGAAAAAAATCTTGTCAAATGCAGCAAACGGTAACAAAACATAAAAATGTAGCTGCTCATAAGAAGTCATGTGACATACGGCACGTCTGCTGTGTAACAAGTACAGAGGTGGAGATGGTAAGGCCGAACTGGTGTGTGTCAGACAGGGGCTGAGGGCAAAGTGTGAAATAACGTCCTCCCACTGCTTCATGACTACCAATGGCAAAGTTGGAGAATGGCTTTTTGTAGCAGGTGATACATCTACTCCATCTCCTGTCAAAATAGTGTTGTCCTCAGGATGAAACAACCTACTGCGCTCTACTGGCCGACAGCAGCGTCTCACTTTCGTCTCAGTGCAGCTGGGTCCACGGACCACAGTAGTTATCACCATCTCCCATCTTTTCTTTCTCAGTAGAACCGCTTGCGACGGCTCTCGTTCCAGTGGCTGTAGACCACCAGGCCAATGACGATGAGGAAGATACAACCCAGCATGGAGAAGAGCACGGTGAAGAAAATAGCTACTCCACTCATCCCTTCTTCAGTCTGACCCACTGGAAGAGAGGACAGAGAGTTAAAGAGCGAGTAGCAGCTGAAAAATAAAGAGGATGGATGAAGGGATGACAGCGAAGGTGATAAAAGATGGAGGAAAGAGTGACAAGCAGCAGAAAGCCTTACATCTGAGTAGTTCAATGTTATCTACACTGGGTATGGTTATCTCCTCCTCCTCCTCTTCCTCTTCCTTTTTACTCCGCAACACCGTCAGTTGGTAGAGTTTCAAGGAAATGATATCATGGTTATCTATAAATTGAGATTTAGAAATTGAAATGAAAAACACATGACATATCAATTAGAAATTATTTTATATGATTAAAGGGCCTTTTTAGCAAAATCTAACTGTGACTCAAGTGTCTCTGACTGAAGTGGCACTGTCAGTGAAATTTAAATTATTCTATTTTCATGATTCACTGGTGATTTAAATATCAAAATCCCAAATTGCAAAAATAAAGTTTCACAGTCTTGAAGTAGTCCAGAGTTTTAATATCTTTACTCGCTATAAAAAAAAAGCAAAAACAGCATTATGACCAACATGAGTTTGAGACTTTTTTCATTTTTAATCTTTTTTAATAACAGCACTACTTTGTTTCTCACTAATGCAATAAACCTCACATGTTTTCAGTTAAATTCAGTTGTTCTAAAATGTAACTCAAGGTAACATTTGAGATCTAAAAAGGCTGGGAGAGTAGTTTGATGTCGCCTATAATCTTTCAATTATGAGAACACTGACTTTGTTCTTAGTCTAGTTCCAGACCTCTGTATCGCTGCACACATCTGCCCAAATATGTTCAGCAATTGATGTGCTGAAAGTGAAAATGTTCTAAATGGGGTTCTGTGTTTGTGAATGAAGCAGTAATGGGTATATTCCGCCTTTATCACTGAGTCTACAGTCCGATTACTTCAAGGATCAGTTCACTGAATTTTAATGTCATCAAACTGTGACAAGTTTACAGTGGCAAAGCTAAAAGCACTGGTGGTCAATCACCATTACTTGGGGAGCTGTTGGGACAGTGAAAGCTGTTTACCTGAGAGGTCTCCAGTGATGGCTGTAGCTCCAAAGTAATAGCCTTGGGGAAGTCGCACCCCGGGTAAGTCCAGGCAGTCCCTCCACTCATGTTGCCCGTCGATGTCGATCATCACCTGAAGAACAGAGGCAATCAGGGCGCTTCAGTGACTTTTAGAGGGTCACAGAATGTACATTTCTTGGCATCTGGCTCTCAATTCTGTTCCTAAAAGCAGGTTTGCTGAGTTATCTGAATGACTTTGTGAGTAAAACCTAGAATCCCCTCAAATCCTGGACATGGACTTCAGAATAAACAATTGGTCTTCTGATCTTAGTTTCACTACAAGAAATTATTACTTAAGTCAACGCGGCATTTTATATCACAAAGTCAGCTGTTTTTTCCTGAGTGACTAAGAAATGTATCAACTTTTAATATTTATGTCTGCAAAGCCCTTGTTGAAAAATAGCCATCCTTGATTAGATCTTTGCTCCTCTGGAAAGACTGCTTTCACTGTGCACCAATCTCTATTCTCAGTCATTTCCCCGTGCCTGCCTATACCTGCTTTAGCGGAGGTTTCAACGGTTTAAAATTCTGTTCTGTCTGTGTCTGTACTTGTCACATTATTTTATTTTTTTAGTGTAACTGGAAACAGGGTGTTGCTGTGCAAGAGCACGCATGCTCAGCCAACCTACACGTTAGAAATAAGGTTAAATAAATATTAAGTCAGTCCACCCAGCGTATGCTAATAACAGGTTGGAGGTCGAGGACATGAAAAGTGTTTGCATGTGCTAAGCAGTGTTATTATTGTGGATAATTGAAGACAGAGATCAAAGTGTGTGTCTCTCACCGTGAGCCTACGGCGGATGTATCGGATGAAGAGGAAGGTGTCATGTTTGAGGTTGCGCACCATGGCGTTGCAGCCGCCCAGCTCTGTGGGCCGACCGTCCCGCTCGTGGTCGTAGCTGATGCTGCCGTTCCCAACCATGGCCAGGACGACCGGGAAGATCCTCTTGTAGTCACAGGAGGAAAAGAGAGTGATGAGGAAATACTCTCGATTTAAATTAGCCCCTCATCATACGCTGTTATAACACTGAGAGTTGATGACACTTTTCACTGCCCAAAAAAGATTTCTACTGGGCTTTTCACACTTTGCAGCCAAGCCTGGACTCATGCAGAAAAATTTTAACAAGAATCTATTTTCACAGTCAACAGTGCCATTCAAACCGTGAAGATTTCTATCTAAAATCTTGTGTGGCTTTTGTCTTGTGATGTCGATTTTAAAGACTCGTATTTACAAACTTGCATTGACTGTCTACATTAAATACTTGCTCTATTATTTTTTTTGTTTTATAACCATTTAAAAATGTAGCACACAGCAACCATGCAGGGACAAAATAAAACAGTATTGTTTCAGAGTTAAGGGTATGCTTGCAGTCAGATAAGCAGGACCAATGGTTACCCATAGGGTTGGGATCAAACGGTTACCTGTGCGCGAGGAGTATATCTTTTCTTCTGCGCCTGTCTCCAAATGGTTGCACAAAAGAACACAAAGACAGCCCTTTTACACAAATTTGCAAGAGCATTTGTCCATGGCTTGCACTTGCCTTTAACCCAACTTTCCCACAACATGTGAGATCTAAGTAGTGCTACTCCAGCATACCTCTAGGTGTTTCTCCTCATTGGGATACGTGTCCACAAACACACCCAAGCCAGTGAAGTTGTCCATATTTCCAAATACAGGACCTGTAAAAGAATGAGAAGACAGAGTGTTAATAAAATATATAAAAATGAATTTGTTTCTTATGAGATAAGAAGAAAGGTTGGGTAAATAATATGTCCTATTGCATTTACCTTTCTGCATACGTTCCTTAGTGTACCAAATGGCCAACCCATCACCGTTCAGGTTCTTCTTCCCTTGCCCGTGAATCTTAAAGTGCACCTGCATCTCCCAGTCCTTCAGATGGCAAGGCTAGAAACACACACACACAAGTTAAATAAAGCCACTGAAGTACATCGTGTTTACTCCAACAACTAGGCAATTAACATATGAGAGGACAATAAGAGATTTCCAAATGTTGGATCTGGGGGAGTAAAGGGGGGCAGGCCCGACCCCATTAAAAACCTGAGGACCTTAGGGCTGAGGTTAGGTTGAGGTCAAGGCAAGAGGAACCACAAATCCAAGGGGAAACAGACTTCAACACAACTACAGATCTCAGGTCCACACATTTTATAAGATAAGATCATAAGATCAAAGCTTAATGGTAAGCAGCTGATCCACTTTGGCCTTCAGGGGTTACAGCAAAGAAGATGACAGACAGATAGCTGAACTGCTAAATGGCAGCCAAGCGGTGTCTGAAAGCAAAAACATCCTCCCACTGACCTTAACCACACCAAACTCATACCTCTGTTTTACTGACTAAATATAACCAGCTGTAACTTTATAATGTACATTTCCAAAGAACACACTAAATACCTACTAGAATCATTAATAGTCACCATTACCATTAGGCTACTGTACAAATCTTTCTGATATTTCTAACCCTTTGATAACTTGCTTGGTCATTGAAGGTAGACTAAATATTAGAAACACCTCTCAGTACAACGCAATACAATTCAGCAGCATCACAAAGGACATCTTCCAAAGTGACCATGAAGTGACGCCTCTCTAAAACACTTTTAACAAAAACTGAACTTTGTAGCCTTCATTGTAGGGCTGTTTTATTAGACTGTATTAGTTTTTGCTTGGTGAACCTAATAAACTGGCAACTGAGTGTCCAAGTCTGTTTAACTTCATCTAGTATTACTTAATGGGTCTAACCCTCCCTCTCATCTCCATCATGTGTCTGGCTGTTGCTGTGGACATATCGGCTAAAACCTTGCTATTTTAACCTGTTTTTGAAATACAACACTGGCATATCACAAGACAGCAATGCTACAGTTTACCAGTACAGTATTTGTATATACACTCACAATGCGGCTCCATACTGCCCCCTGCCTGCTCTGCATGTCGGGTGTGAGGCGCACCTGGTCGGTGGTTACCATGGCATCCCCCATCAACTCCCAGTGGGAGGAGCCTAAGGATCCCACACCTGAGCACACAAATAGCACCCTCAGCAAGACAAAAACTGACAATAGCGCTTATTGAGTCTGACGTCAATACAGGTCTGCGTTGTTACTATACAAAACATCTGTTTGACTGTGAAAAAGTACAAAGACAAGCATACAAGCAAAGGTCTTAAATGAAGCACAATATTTATATTTTATATATATATATATATATATATATATATATATATATATATATATATATAAATAAATATATAAACAGTATTGAAAAACAAATCAAGCCAAAAGAGCTCAAGCATAGATGTAATTTGACCGCTAAATGAATTATTCTGGAAACATCTGTCGCTCGCCCCTGAGAATCAGTGCTACTGTAACCCTAAATGCGGTGTATAACGGGGAAGATAGCGTTACCTTGGTAAGGCTTGGAAAGGGAATACTCCCGCTTCAAAAACTCCTCCATTTCATGATCATCGTCGGCAAAACAAAACTTACTTGCAGTAAGAATAAGAAACGCGAAAGACCAGTATGATTTAAAAGGCATTATTTTCCGTCTGAATGGTGTTTTGGACTCCCTGTAATGATGGTTGCTGCTGACGGCAGCCATCGTAGGTCAAAACTCATCCCACTAAATCGTCATCTTCCTTCCCATTGGTTCACTGTGTTGCATGGCTCGTCACCATTGGTCCGTTTGATTGTTAATCAGAATGGACGCTTTTAATTGGATGTACTCTACAATTGCTTTAGGTAACGTCAGTGTGAACTAAATTATTAAATCGGAAGTGTGCAACTGCAGCAAAGATGTAATGAGCTGTATTATGAAATTTTAATGATCCTAATCCTAATATTAATCCAGGTATTCTTTGGGGAACCATATACTGCAGGATTTATATGTGGGTGCAGATTATCTACGTAAATTTCTGAAACATTCATGGTCCATGCTGCACTTACTTTCAAGTACTTTCACATTCTATGAATGAAAGGCAGTTTATAAATAACCATTACTTCGGGAAAAATATCCTTTGGCCTTTTTTTTGTTTTACACCCCTTCTTTCGTCCCTTGATAATCCATCTGCCAAACTGTTTTTAAACAGTAAGTTTCCTGCGACATTGTCAGTTGTATATTTATATTACATAATTTGTACCCTTGAGGTGCCACCCTTTTCTCTATGTTTCAGTATTTACCAACTTTACCAGCAGACGTGTTATGAATTTCTCTGTGTGCTCCTGGTAGCTGATTGGTATATGTGTGTGTGTGTGTGTGTGTGTGTGTGTGTGTGTGTGTGTGTGTGTGTGTGTGTATGTGGGACAAAAGCTGTGGATGCTGAGGGTATGAAAGAAAAATAATATTGTTAAGTGTGCAAGATAGTGTGTTTCCAACAAAGAAAACTAACAATGCTCTGCGTTGTTCCGAAGGCCCAGTTTTTGACCAATTGACCAATTGGCTGAGAAATTGACCTCACAAAATACTGTGCCTCTAAGCAACAGAAAGTCCTCTCCCAACCGCTTTCATTAAGGCTCTTTCTGTGACCTGTCATTCTGCTGAGTGCTTTGTCAGCTACTAAGCTTGCACTACATCCACTACACCATGGCCCATATGCAGGGCCCCTGAGCAAAATTGAACTGTGGGCTGTATTGACCCTCACTCTTTGCATTGTGCATGTATTGTATTGTTTAAGCACTCATCAAGTACAAGCACACAAAAGGAGACTACAGATTGCAGCTTCATTAACTTTCACCACAACAAATGAGGTCTTTGGGGCCCCTCAGGGTCTTTGGCCTCGGGACAGTTTGTAGAGAAATGTAGAGACATTTCTCTACAAAGTCCTGTGAAGAGTGATTAGTGGAGTGTGTGTACTCTTTGAATAATAAATAAACTTTATTTATATAGCACTTTTCAAAAGAAACTTACAAAGTGCTTTATAAAATAAAAATAAAATAAAACTGGTAGACAATGATAAAACAATTTAAAAACAGTATAGCAGTTACACAGCATTGAGCAAAAGGGGTTACATATGAGAGAGTCTAATAAGTGAAATAGAATGGTGTCAAATAATTAAAATAATCAATCAATAAAATAAGCGTTAAGAGAATGCCTTTGTAGAAGTGACTTAACAGACAAAGTGAAGTCAGACCTTGTTGTCTGACTTCACTTTGTAAGTCACTTATGACTCACCCTATGAAAGCACACTTAAAAATGTGTTTTTAAGAGGAATTTAAAAAAGGATATGGAGCTCGCCAGTCTGATCTCCTCAGGGAGGTTGTTCCAGAAAGTGGGGGCCCTAACAGAAAAGGCCCGGTCACCCTTGGTCTTCAGCCGAGCCTTGGCTGAGGATCTCAGGTTCCGACCAGGCACGTATGGTGTCAGAAGATCTGAAATGTATTGGAGTGTGAGTCCAGAGCGGGCCTTAAAAGTTATCAATGAAGTGAAGCTAATGAAGGGAAGTTAAAATAGGAAATGTGCTCTCTTTTTTGGTTTTGGTGAGGAGTCTGGCTGCTGCATTTTGGACAAGCTGTAATTTATGTAAACTCTGTTGACTCAGACATGTGTAGAGAGAGTTACAATGGTCCAAACGAGAGTTAATAAAAGCATGTATGATGGTCTCTAGATTTCTGCTGGATAGAAATTAACTGATCTTGGAGATTCTCCTGAGCTGCAGAAAGCAAGACTGGACAACTGTATTAACATGCTTGTTCAAGCTGAGGTTGTTATCAAAGATGACACCAAGATTTTTGCAGTTTCGGGCTATATTTTGGGACAGAGAGCCCAGATGTTTTGAAGCATGAGTGTTAGCTGTACCAGGTACAATAATAATTACCTCGGTCTGATTAACATTTAGCTGCAGGAAGTTCTGGGCCATCCAGCATTTGAGGTCAAGGATGAAGTTGTTGAGTGTATTAATCTGATAAAATCATTGCGGTTAAAAGAGAGGTACAATTGAGTGTCATTTGTGTAGGAATGGAAGCTGACATTATGCCTGTGGATGACATGCCCCAGGGGTAACATATAGAGCGAGAACAAGAGTGGACCGAGGACAGACCCCTGAGGTACCCTGCAGGTCATCTTCACAGAGCCTATGGCTAGGTGTGTGGAGAGTCTCAAGTTAATGCATTTAGCATTGTTTATGGACGCCTCACCTTATCTGATGTCCACTGCAAAGAAGGTATGACAAAGAGCATTATCACACTTCTGGGTAGGAGCTGTATGTATAAGGTACATCAATTATGGCTCCACACTTACAGCAACAGGCCTTCAACCAAAACTTGTTTCAGCATTGAAAGTTACTTTAATTAGTTTTGTGCAAAGAACAGAGGACCCTGTGCTAAAACGCAAAAAGCTTTCCAACTTGCGTTGGTCTGCATTCCTGATGCATCTCTGCAAGTGGTTCAGTGCTGTCTGCTCTTTCTGTGACAGAGGTAAAGTGCAGAGTATAGTAACTGCTCACGAGTGAAATCGGCAGCATCCTGTAGACTACTGTACTGCTTTCTTCTGGAGAGACCTCTTGATCTAAGAATTCGTTTAATTTTACTTTCACTAATTACATAACCATGCATGCCTATTGAGCAGTAGTACTATATTAGCATACTTAACGCCGAGTTCAAAGTAAAGTTCAATGAGCTGATACACTGTTGATTGCGCTGGGAGCAGCCGAGCGGAAACAGACATATGGCTCTGAAGGACTGGAAGAAGAAAAATGTTGCGAGGCAACGCAAAAGTAGTCCTCAAAGAAATTCTCGCCGTGACCTGTAGGGGGCTCCGTATACGCTGCACTGCTCACACCGAGTTAGTAGTACAGCAGAGGGGGCTGGAGTAAAGGAAGGAAGGCATGGATCCCACTGAAGAGCAGCGAAGCAAAACGGTCGACATTTATCGCGATACATGGGTCCGCTTCTTAGGTATGTATTAAGTTTTTAATTTGTGGTGGCTCAGTTTACTCTGTTAACTGGACAGACTGTAGCAGATAAACAGCACAGAGAGGTAACGTTACACTGGAGCTGTGTGCTAGCTAAAGGTTAGCATAGCTGGCTAACTACTCTGTTAAAATTATATACATAGCAGACTTGGCTGTTGAAGGACATTTTGTTACCGCAGGACGTAGCTATAATGGACGAAGCATAAGGCTGGACAACAATATCGTTGTCCGTGCTTTGTATTTAACTGTTGCGTTAGAGTTGTCGCTGTAGATCAGGTCTGTTTCAGTAACTTAAAGGTATATTGTGACCTGACTGACTCACACAACCACAAAGAAACGCCCGCAGGGATGAACAAACTAAATCACTAAAACTATCACTGTGGTAGGTACCGCGCAGTATCAGTGCTTGGTTTCCTTGCTGTCCTCTTTATGAAACATCTGGTTCGTTCCTAACATTGGTTACAAGGGCATGTAGAGGAACAAAAGCTGAAGGGCATTCACACTGCAGCAGTTCCCACTGTGCAGGCTGTCCCCCCGGTCAACATGCCTTAATCTCCTGCTCTTGGCCAGCAGTGACCATGTAATGTCATGTGAATCAGTTTATCCCCTTCATAAAATCATAATCTATTTGCTCACATCTTTAATCCTGCCCGTGTATCTCTATCTTTACATTGACAAGCATGTGAACAAAAATTTCAAAATGTTCCTGCATAGTTTCTAATATTTGTGTGATTTTGGTCTGAATATGAGCCATGTTTTAAGCTAGTGGGACTCCATAAAGAATTGAGAATAGTGCAATTTATGGATAAAAGTGGATATTTCTCCTTTTTACTTAGGAGTTTCAAATTTCATTTAGCATTTCTTTTTATACTTGTCATTTTTAAACTGGATTTAACCTGAAATGTGGCTGAATGAGCAGGAAATACAGAAACAACCTTTTGTAAAGTTTTGATGTCATTGCAGCCATCAGCTTGCTGTCCTGAGGACTGTTCTTCTGTTTCTGTTTCTCCTGCCTTTAACATCTTGTGAACACACACTCTCTGCCTCTCTAACACACCTCATCATGCCCTGCTGGGCTCAAGTCAAATAATGAATCACAATCTGAAGCCTTTGCTCACAGGTCAGAATTGGACCCTAGCCTATTATACCAGGGCATGGCATATTTTATTAAGTGCCTTGCTGTAAGATAATCTTATCTATTCTGGACTCTCCTTCTTATCATGTTTTATTATGCCAGTACAGCTCTTATCACCTTGTGCTCACAAGTGCTTCTGGAGCTCCAGATCCAGTAGTAACTTTGCTGTCATTTTCACTACTACAGTATTAAACCAAGCGGCCTATAGCTAAGACCAAGTTCCATAAAGTTGATCTCCTTGCCAGACCTTTTGACTTGTCGTAGTAGAAAAAGCACAGGTGTTATCAAGTGTCCCATGTAAGTCATGGCAGCGTGACAGTGAACCAGCATGCACAATACCAGGATCCTGAAACTCAAGCAGCAAAATGGAATTCAGCTTTTCTTACTGTGATATGTCAAAATGTCCTCTGTGTATAAGGCCTATACCGACATGTAGGGATATGAGCAATGACTATTGGGCTCTAATTTGTTTTCTGTAATTTCTGTTTTAATTTTCTAGTTTTCAATGTTTTAGGTTCAAAAACAGAGTGCATCATATCGAAATGCATATTTTTACTGTACCACTTCACTTTCACAGTTTTTAAGACTTTGTAAGTCACAGTGTAAGCTTTAACTCAACTTCTAGTCCTTGTTCTCTTGTTCTTTGAATAATTGTGAAGCAAGAACATATTACTTATAGTGCCTGCGTCTGAGATACACATTTTCTTGATCAGGATGTTGAGTTAGCTCCAAACAGCAACTAAATCTTACGCAAACTCAAATTTGGAATTATAAGCACTTATTGCACCTGTGATTTTTGTTTTGATGTGCAGAATTTGCTTCTCTCTTTTTCCCGAGACATAAAGTGTCCTGAATATGTGCTTGTGGTTCTAGGCAGTGCTGAGTTTGCAATTCATAATCATTGTTGGGGTATTGCTCAGTCCTAAACATGGCTGACAACGATTAGTTTTTGAATTTAAAGGGTTTGATGTGGTCTTTGGCTACTGCTTAGAGACAGTCAAAGCTGTCATGTGAGTTCCTCTCTTACTTCAGTATGCTGGGGAAGCATGATTCACTCCTGCATCTCTTACTAAAGGCTGAACTCCAATGAAATTCTTCAAGCAAACAAGGAACAACTGTTGAGTAATTACTGTAATTTGTCGAGACAGGGGGGAAAGTCCATGTTGGTATGAAAATGCCTGTTTCCTGTAAACTCCTCCACAATAATGTGAAAATGGGAGTCCACAGCACCCTACAAATACTGCATTAAACTCTTTTGGACAGTATTTGAATCATTGTGAACATACTGGATAAGCATCATATAGGGATGCAGCGATCCAGCTTTTTCTCTCCCAATACCGATACCTCTGTATTGGATCAGTGCACCCCTCCCTTAGTACAAGATTTATTGGAAAGCAGAGCTGGATTGGGACTCATTGGGATTCAGATCAAGATTCTTACTCCAGCGTAGGCCACCCTGCACAGGCTGACAGCAAGAGCAGAAATAACTATTATATGACCATTATATGACTCCTTTTTCAATGTGAAATATATTATGTGCACTCAAACTATGATAGCACCATTTGTTTGTTTCAAGCACCTAATGATGGTGTTGCAAGAGATTTGAGATCATCCAGATTTTGCCAAACTAAAGAATGCAGTGATTATTTTAGTTGACGTGTGAGATAAAAATCTCTGTTTTGATAATCCACTAAGTAGTTATGAGGATTAATTGAATTTTAATATAAATCTATAATCTGGATCTGAATCTGAGTCTTTCCTCACTAAATCCTGATTTGATTGTCTTAAATGGAGAAAAAAGACTAAGAAGCTTAAGTCCAACTCAAAACTCAGAAGTGTGTACTGCAGTGACTTCCAATGGTTGTTCCTTATTTATTTAGCCAAAGACCATTATTGTCTTTGGCTGTCACCAAGCAGTGTTTCATTGGCTGTGACATGGGTGTCTGTAAAGTAAGTGCTTTCTTCAGCACAGTAAAGTGTAGTCTTTGCACAGCAGCCTCACTTTTGCCAGCAGTACCAGAGACAAACAGCAGAATTTGACTTCACCAAGCTTTGATAGTTCTGTCGTCATTGAACCAAAGGTAATACTTCCTGCTTGGCAAGTTCTTTTACCATTGATTTACCTGTTTTGTGGCATACGGCACAGGTGACTTCTTAATAAGAGATCAAGGGTGTTTGAGTCATTCAACCCTTGTGAAATGGGTATTGTATTATTTTCCAAATGTTGCTCTCCATTTTCACAATGTCAGAGATAAAGCTGAGGTTTATTAGACTTGTATGTTTCAGGATATATGTACTGGAATTAGGAGACACTACAATTTCACATCATCTTCATCTCATCCTGGGACTACTCCGAGATGTGACATCACTGGAAAAAGCTTTTTAATATTTAATGCAATGCCTAGCCACAGACTAATGATTTTTTTATAGACCCGAGGCTTAGCACCTCTTAGCGAGGTGGCTAACTAAGGTTATGATGCATTTAGAGGAGACTCCAGAAGGTTAAAGTCTTATCTTCATGTATGTACGTTTGCCCACAGGCTATGCCAATGAGGTTGGGGAGGCTTTTCGTGCTCTGGTGCCAGTGAGTTTTGTATGGGGCAGCTATGCTGTGGCCACTGTGTACGTGACTGCTGATGCTGTGGACAAAGGGAAGAAAGCAGCTGTGGTAAGATTACCATTTGTATGTGTTATCTTCATTAATAATCATATTGGCCAAATTTCCATTATTATGTTATGAAAAAGAGGTAAAAATAAATATTAGGTCAGTATCATCTTGGATCACTGGTTCCCAACATTGGGATCCGGGCCCCTACAAGGGATTACAAGATAAATATGAGGGGTCACAAGATGCATTAACAGAAAGCAGAAAAAATATTTCTTCTGCATTAAGTTATGCTTATTTTTTTCAGACTTTACTCTAATCTTTACTTTTTTCTTGTGACTTATTGGATACTTTCATTGCTTCAGGACTCAGCTTCAGGAATTTTTCAAATTAAGTTAGAAAAATCACTCATTGGTTAAATTTGTTGCAACTGGTGTTAATTAGTAGCAACTAGACATTGTTTTGTTTTGTCTTAGATGCTCAAATAGAATCTGAGTCCCTGAAAAAAGTAGCTTGAACAGAAAAACTAGAAATTCAGTTCCAAACTATGAAAAAATTGTTATATTATTTTGTGTATCCACTATGTTTAAAAACCTGCTGTGACCACCCTCAGTTTCTGATCCTCCATCTGTTCCTCTAGGCTCATGGGGACAACCCAGGGAAGACAACACGGGTAGCGGTGGCAGTGGTGGACACGTTTGTGTGGCAGGCCCTCGCCTCTGTGATCATCCCGGGCTTCACCATTAATCGTGTGTGTGCTGCGTCACTATACCTGCTGGGCAGAACCACCAAGTGGCCTCTACCGGTCCGCAAGTGGACCACCACAGCTATAGGCCTCTCTACAATCCCCTTCATCATTACTCCTATAGACAGGTTGGAACAAGTGTATTTTTTTCTTTGTATGCATGTGGAATATATAAGTTTGCAGTTTGTTTTTGTTTTTGTTTTTTTACACATGCCCCTTCATAATAAACTTAAAGATATCATTGCATTAAAATACTTAACCAGAGACATTCCTCCATTTAGAGGTGGGCGATGGGGTCTGAATTTCACATCACAATATGTGTTTTTAAATAATGAAACTACTTTACATGTTTTGATTTGAGAGCTGGTATTACAAATAATTATACAGGGTTTTTATTTTTACATTCTCAAATATTTGATGAAACATAAACTAAACTAAAGTTTATTATCTCACACTCACTTTTTCCCAGTAAAACAGTATGCTGGTCTTACCACCAATGGCAGTGACAGACACATGACTAAGTTATGGTGCCACAAACAAGGACAACAGCATAGTAGTTACACATGAACATTTTAGCTCCTCTCGCCTTTATTGCTAAAGCTGCTCTTATAAAACTACAAAAAAAATCAGCCACTGTTGCGGACCAATGGAGAGATGCACAAACAGCTTCCCGCTAAAGTGGAAGTTTTCATAGATCATTTCTGCTTTTATGAAATGGATTCAGAAATGCTGTATTGTGTCCAACATCATCACAATGTTTCCACTTTCTGTACTCTGTAGGTCAGTGGATTTTCTGCTGGACTCGAGCCTTCGGAAGGTCTACAATGAGGGAGAGAAGCATAAATAAGGAGGGATCATGCAGGACAAATTGTCCCCTCCTGGGTAGAGACCAGTCCAGTCTACATAGACCTGTGCTGGTTCTCCACCACTGTGAAGCACTAAAGAAGTGTGAAGAAGAATTTCATGGAGCAAGACTTTACAGTTAGTCAAAGATACATATAAATACAATTGATTTTATTTCAGAATAAAAAAAATGTTAACCTCTCAGGGGAATCTGGGTAGCGACACCAAAAAATGTTTAAACAGAAATCTAACAGTATGAAAAATATATACATATTCCACTTGACAGTGAAATCCTGCTTCTTAAAGTAGTCTTCAGCAGGGATACAGTGTGCTGTTATATTCCTGTGATCCTCCTCACAGAAAAAGCCTCCAAGGTTTCCCTCATGGTTTATAGTTGTGAGCTGTGGCTCACCTGATGTCCAGATGTCAAGGAGATTAAATACAAATCCACATTTTCTGTGTTTATTAGCCATATTCAGTTGTACTGTAATGACAGGCCAGAATGCCATAATGTAAATTAAGATCTAAAACAAAGAAGTATAAAGCACAAAAGAAAAATTAAAGAAGGAAGGAACTAAGGGAATAAAACAATCATACAGGGAGTGACTTGGAATAGATGTTTCAAGATTTTCTTCCGATGCACTTTTCCATTATTTTATTCTACCTTATTGTTGGTCATAGGAGCAAAAATTTGCACTGGGAGCATTTTTTACATCATGGTTACAATCTATATTATTCTGTATGATATGTGGTTCTCCAATAAGGAGATCGTGGGTTCGTGGGATCGATTCCCGGACCAGACCAACATCACACAATCTCTCTGGGTGGAGTCTGCATGTCCTCCCCGTGTTACCGTGGGTTCTCTCCGGGTTCTCCGGCTTCCTCCCACCGTCCAAAAGACATGCATGTGTAGGTTAATTGATAACTCTAAATTGCCCGTATTGAATGAATGTGAGAGTGAATGGTTGTCTGTCCTTGTCTGTGTCTGTGTTAGCCCTGCGACGAGTTGGCCACTGTCCAGGGTGTACCCTGCCTAAGGCCCAAAGTCACTGGGATAGGCTCCAGTCACCCGCGACCCCTAACGGGACCAAGCGGTAGAAAATGGATGGATGGATGGATGGATATGTGGTTCTCTTAAACTAAGAATACTTGTAGTAACATCAAGTAGTACTTGTGCAGTGAATCTCACAAGTACTAAGTTTGAAGAAGTTACAGTATTGTACATTTGTATGACTACAGTCTGAAAATGTTAGACATGCCAGTTTCAGACATCTATAACTAATTTAAAACGGTCTTTGCAGCATCAGGAGTCAAGCTGTTTTGACTCTGCTTGACGCAAATGAATCTGAGACAGTATGGTATGAAGTATACAATTGGGGTAAATTAGTGCTGAAAAATAGATTAACCCATCAGACTGAAATATCATTCTCCTCCAAACAAGCTTTAAGCATTGGGTGTATGATTTTTAACAGGTTTTCCTCCTAGATGCATAAGAGTAGAGATTTCCATCTAGTATGTAAAATTTTGTGGCAAACGTCTCAAATACTTGTGCCGGTCAATGTCGTACCTATACAGAACAGGATTTAGGGGATTATATTAGAAATATACAGATACTATATGTCTATTATCTTCTGCCAAACTATGCAAGAGAAACAAGTCGTTGTGTACATATGAGAGCTTCACAAACTACATGAATTGTTCTCCCATTATTACATAATGGTTACATAATGTTAAAATGTTGTGAAATAAGAAGGAAATCTGATGTAGCTTGAAATGTGGATGCGCTGTCACTAAGACCAAGAGGAACATACTGTACTGGGACTGGTTATCATTGCCAGTTGTTGTGTCAGTATGCACCCGTGTACCATTTTAGCAATAACTTTTATTTAACGTGTTTGTGTCACACCATATTCTCTTTGCAGTGAAGGATGTGGTTCACTTTGTCATGGAAATAGATGCTGAAAATGTTGTGAAAACTTGGGGTGCACCAATTATCATGGTTTTACTTGCTGATACTGAGTACTGACGCAACCTGTTCTGTAGTATTTAATAACAAGATAAGGTCACAATGCCACTTATACAGTACTTGTTTTTAAATGATTGAAACACATGCTCAAGGCTCCAGTGTGTTCAGTGTCAGATGTTTTCATTCACTTAAGCACAGGTATTCCTTTTACCTTGCGTGTGTGTAAGGGTACAGACCTTTTTCACGTCAGACAATTTGACTTTGAGCAGGAAAAGCAGATGTGTAACAAAGGTGCCAAAGTCAAAAGTCTACACATAGTTTCTTGAAGTGTCCCAGTAAGCCATGCCAGTGATTAATGGTGCATAGTAACATGGCCCTGGAAATGGGACACTTAATGCAATGCACCCATAATTAATGTTATTAATTTCACCTGTGCTTTTCCTGCTGTGACATGTTAAAATGTCGGCACTGGAAAGAGCTAATTGGTGCATCCCTTGTGAAAAGCTATATATTCATATAAAATTTTAACATTTCAGATTGTACACATGAAAATGAAAAGGACTGGTTTACTTTCAGAAGTAAAAGTTCAGAAGTGGGTCACATTTTAAGCCTTAACTGAAAAAAAAAGTCAAACCGCAAACTTTGTTCTGTGTACTCTGGCTCACAAGGTGGAGATTATTTTTCAAATGCGAAAGCAACTGTTGAAAGATGAAGCTCCATTCATTACAATGGACACTTATACACTGAATTTAAATAAATTTATGTAATGACAAGTATGTGTGATTTTTGCTTTCAAACATCACTAATCACAGTATCATTAATGAATGGTTATACAGTTACATGTCAAGTTCTTGTAAAGTCTGTTTTTTCATCATCCCAGCAGTTATCTTTTTACAAGACAAATATTAACAAGTAAGGCAGAACCACTTTGTAGCTTTGGGAAACAATGATTGACAGCTCAGTTTTGCGAAGAATGTTGAAGTATTATCTAAACACAGTCTGCATCAAAGCCTTCCTTTAATAACAACTTTCTGCAGTGTGATTTCAAGTGGCAGCATAACAACTTGTTATTTGTGCAGGCACAGTTTCCACTTCCTGAGTAACCTACCATCACCTACACATGAAAAAGATGCAACTCAAGGGCTGGTTTAGCCAATGAAATGGAAGCATTCAAAAGCATATCAGACCAGGTGATTTGAGAGCCCAGTTGCAGTCATTTATCTTGATTGAGTCAGGAGGCCACAGCTGATGCCAATTCTGTAGATGAAGTGGGCACATAAAAAGGCTAAGGGAGCCCAAGCACCAGTAGGCACAGTCATGTTTGTTCTTAATCTTGTGTTCTTGGCTCTTTTGGCCACAGCAACTGGTCAGTCAGGTAAGAAGTAAAATGTAATATTCATCTTATGTTGGCTGAAGGTTTGCACAGTGTGGTAAAATTTTTATCTGTTCCCCTGACATCCCTCTGTTCCACACTCTTGACCTATCAGCATTTACAGGCATTCCTCGACACATCCAGGGCCAATGGATTATCGCTGATGAGATTCCACAGTATGAAGACAATGATGGACTAGCAGTAGAGGAGAGGATATGGCCCGAGAGCCCACCAGAAGTCGTTGGACTGGTGACAGCGGAGGACCAGAACTCCCTGACTACTCCAGAACTGTATGTTCTGAAGGAACAAGGTGGGCTGATAATGCCTTTATAATCCAGAGCATCATCCCTGCAACATGATTGTCAACAGCATTCATCATAGTCTCCTTTTGTTAAAATTGCCCAATACAGACTACATTCACTGAGAGCTTTATTTTTGTTTCCTGTTACCTTCAGGTGAAGAACAATCAGCAGTGTGGAAGATCGTCCTGGTAGCAGCCATCCTGCTGGTGTCTATAGTGGGATCTGTGAGCATGGCCTATTACCTATGTGTCTGGAGAGGAGGCAGGATTCACTATCAACCTCAGAAGGAGGGTTATGCTTAAAATAAAGTGAACTATGTGTAGAAACAATTTTTAAGTCTCATTTTATTTTTTCCCCCCTCCCTTCTCCCAGTTGGTTTATCGGTTACTGATAGGTTTGGACTTCTGCTACCTGGGCAGAACAGGTAGTATTTGTTGGTCTGGGTATCAATGGGAGTGCCAGTTGAATACATTTGCAGTATATTCAAAGTATTCACAGTGCTTCACTTTTTCAACATTTTGTTACAGCCTTATTCCAAAATGTAGTTATTTTCCTCAAAATTCTACAAACAATATCCCATAATGACAATGTGAAAGTGTTTGAAATCTTTGCAAACCTATTAAAAATGAAAAAAATCACATGTACATATTCACATTCTTTTGCCATGACACTCAAAATTGAGCTCAGGTGCATCCTGTTTTGACTGATCATACTTGAGATGTTTCTACAACTTGATTTGCGTCCACCTGGTAAATTCACTTGATTGGACATGACTGGGAAAGGCGCGCACACACCTGTCTATATAAGGTCCCACAGTTAACAGTGCATGTCAGAGCATAAACGAGGCCAAGATATTGTCTGTAGACCTCCGAGACAGGATTTGTATAGAGGCACAGGAAAAATTCTGCAGCATTGAAGGTCCCAATGAGTACACTGGCCTCCATCATCCGTAAATGGAAGTAGTTTGGAACCACCGAGAATCTTTTATAGAGCTGGCTGCCCAACCAAACTGAGCGTTCAAGGGAGAAAGGCCTTAGTCAGGGAGGTGACCAAGAATCTGATGGTCACTCTGACAGAGCTCCAGCGTTTCTGTGGAGAAAGAACTTTCCAGAAGAAACAACCATCTCTGCAGCACTCCACCAATCAGGAATGAACTCTTTGTCCTGAATAGCAAGTGTCATGTCTGGAGGACACCAGGCACCGCTCATCACCTGGCCAATACCATCCCTACACTGAAGCATGGTGGTGGCAGCATCATGCTGTGTGGATGTTTTTCAGCGGCAGGAACTGGGAGACTAGTCAGGATCGAGGGAAAGATGAATGCAGCAATGTACAGAGACATCCTTGATGAAAACCTGCTCCAGAGCGCTCTGGGGCGAAGGTTCATCTTCCAACAGGACAACGACCCTAAGCACACAGCCAAGATAATAAAAGGAGTGGCTACAGGACAACTCTGTGAATGTCCTCGAGTGACCCAGACTTGAACCTGATTGAACATCTCTGGAGAAATCTGAAAATGGCCGCGCACTGACGTGGTTCTGCAAAGAAATATAGGAGAAACTGCCCAAAAATAGGTGTGCCAAGCTTGTAGCATCATACTCAAAAAGAGTTGAGGCTGTAATTGGTGCCAAAGGTGCATCAACAAAGTAGATTTAAAACAAACTTCTTTCATGTTGTCATTATGGGGTATTGTTTGTAGAATTTTTGAGGAAAATAATGAATTTAATCCATTTTGGAATAAGGTTGTAACATAACAAAATGTGGAAAAAGTGAAGTGCTGTGAATACTTTCTGGATGCACTGTATTTCCTGATAAGATGCTCTTGGTTCTTCAGCTAAAGCTTCTAGCTTTTGAAGGTCAAAAGCTGCATAATTGCCCAAGGGAAAAAATGTTTAAATAGTGTGAAAAGAGTTGTACTTAACACATGCTTACATATATTGAAATTATACTTTTCCTGCATCTTTAGGTACTCTGAACAAGCATAAGAGACCATATTTTTAAGTATACTCAGAAACTGTCAGAAATGCACTTTTTACATGTAGGCAGTGGTGCCTTATATTCACAAACAAAGCACCTCTAAATCCTGTAAACATTGTAACACAACTGGCTTGTTTCAGGTTTTGAATTAGACATCAACAGGTTGGATATTGCTTTAGTTTGACTTTCTGTAAGCAGCTTCTCTTTAAGACAATCTTCATTTCAGTCTTTCTTCAGTTATTATAATGACCACTAGAGGTCATCACTAACATTGTGTTTGTACCATGCTCCACCTATTCACTTGACAGGACTGCAGCTATATGTACACTTGTAAATAGAATAAGTTCATACTTTTATTAATATATGACCCCAGCAGATTGGCCCCTGTGTTGGCTCACTGATCTGGGATTACCAGCATACGTTTCATGACTCAAACCTCAGTTAGGCTTTAGGTCCTTCATGTATTTATGTCTTTGAAAGCAACTTGAATGCTATTGAATGATACATATAACTTTGAATTCATTATTTAAAATAATCAGTGGGTCTCTGGCCAATTACCACATTATTATGTCTGCTATGTTTGTGTAGATATTTAGAAAGAGCATATGCTTTTGCTGGCCAACAGAGAGTTACATAGATCGCTCATTGTGTGAATAGCCTTTGACAGCGTCTAATAGGCTTAAAGGCGTATGTGTCTTCTGTGCCTTGATATAATTTAAGTAAAAGTTGAATCCCTACAGAGATGATTCAGCTTTTTCTATAAAAGCTTTTTCTATAAAATATTTACCGGACCTGTATTTTCCTCTGTAACCACCAGCCCCTGTATCACCAAAGCTCTTCTCACTTTGCAAACTCCAGTTTATATTATTTTTTGCTGCCTTTGGCAAACACTTTCCTCTCCATATGAATTCATCTTGCTTAGAGTTATGGCAGAATTTGCAGGCAGGCTGTTTGCAAAACTAGTGTACTGCTAAGAGTAATGTTTTAATTCATTGTCAAGCAAGCAGGCTCAGATCAAATCCACAAACATTTATAAGTCCTCCTTGAGCAATATCAGGTGGCATTAGGGGGCCCAAGGAGACAAAAAGCTGATGAATTGAATTAATCTCCCTGTGATGGATGGGCCTGTTCACAGGGGGTTGGAAAATAGGAGCATTGTTCATCTGTCACTCAGATTGCCATGTCCCTCTATGATTTGTGCCTGTGTTGTGAAGGCCACAAGTGGCCAAAGGACCTCCCTCTCTCCTTCTCACTCGTCTCGCTGCTTTTTTTCAGGAATTCCCAGGCTTTCAATTGCCTCCACCCCCACAACCACCCTGATATCCATAGAGCCAGATGCAGAAAAACAAGCCTTCACTCAGGACAAGCAAACTTAAATATCTGTCACTCTTTCCTTATTTTATATACAGTGAGTAGGGTTACATTGTCATTTGCAATGTGTGCATTTCAGATACAAAATCCCTAAACTACTGTGCACGCACTGGACCAAGTCATAATTTGCAAAAGGTGTGTAATTACATTACGGAGTGTGATGTCATTTTAAAAATTAAAAATGAGTCATGTATTTGCCACAATACAATAAAATGTAATTACATTTTCTTTCCATAAGGTAACACAAAACTGGATTATGTCTATTATTAAAAATAAACTGAACATGAAGAGTCCAAAAAAGAAGAAGCTGCTAAAAAAGACATTTTGTTGTGCATATGCATATTTGGTTTTGCCACAAGGTTATGTTGCAATTATTTTCCTTGGGATTTGTTGTATGAGCTTATATGCATTATTCTGTTCCATTAAAATATGTCTTGAACACATATCTTAATTTCTTTTCATACTGTCGGTTGTAAGCCTCTTTTCTTGCTTTAACTGTAAGGTCCATATGAGTACAAAGTGGAGGAGCTTGGCTTTTAAATGGAGCTCTCATTTGAGTTGCCTTGTTTGGGTTAAAAATTAATGTTTTGATCCTAACTCATATTATGATTCATTTAACCCTGTGTGTTCAGAGTGGTGGATTAACATGTAAAGCCTTCTATGCTGCTCAACATTTCATACTAACAAACAAAATGTAATTCAGTATTGCCAATGAATGCTGCTGCACTTTATAACAATGTGTGTGTGTGTGTGTGTGTGTGTGTGTGGGGTGGGGGATACTGGGAATGGAGAGGTTCCAGCCCCGAGGACCTATCCCATCATGGTCGCAGGGGGCTGAATCGAACCAACCCTGAACCAGACAGGATAACCAGGTGTAAAAAAATGCATGCATGGTTGGAAAGAAGACGATGTATTATCCCTGTTGAGAGTGGTTCTTGGAGATCACCAGAGTACTTTACCAGAAAGTAAACAAGACAAGAGTGTACAGCCATGCTAGCTGCTCTGTGAGGTTGTACTTAAGCAAAGGGATGCTTTGAGCTAAATGCTAACACTAGCACGTTAACATGCTCACAGTGACAATGCTAACATGTTGATATTTGAAAGGTATAATGTTTGCCATGTTCACCAACTTAGTTTAGCATGTTAGCATGCTAGTATTTGCTAATTAGCACTAAACACAAAGTACAGCTGAGGCTTATGGGAATGTAATTTGTTTTGCAGGTATCTGCTCATAAACCAAAGCACTGGACAAATTGAAATTTTGAGATGATAATAATATAAAATAAGAGAGCGCCAGCATTATTAGAATTCATCCTGAGGGGGGCATGAATGTGTGTACCAAATTTCATGGCAATCCATCCAATAGTTGTAAAGATATCTCACTCAAAACCACATGGGGGCGCTAGAGGAAAAGCAATGGATCACTTAAGTCAGTAGGTGACTCATCCTCTGGGAACCATGAATGTCTGTACAAAATTTGGTGCCAATCCATCGTGTGGATGTTGAGCTATTTCACAGGATAAATGAAAACTTTTACCAAAAGTCAGAAGATCACCAAAGTTATCATCTTCTGGGTACCATGGAGATCTGTATGAGATTTTATGGCAATCTATCCAATAGTTGTTGCGATCTTTCAGTCTGGACCAATGTGGTCCGATCGACAGACTGACATTGCCATCCCTAGAGCTATGCTGCTAGCATGGCTAAAAATCATTACTCAGAATTCACAAACGTAAAAGCATCAGCAACCAGATATCATTTCATTTGACTTCTTGACTTTGTTCTTTCATTTGACACCCAGATAAAGGGCAGACTGAACAGGATCCCTCCCCCTAAAATAACATAAACTAAAATGATCAGACGCAATCATTAATAATGGGCAATGGGCCATAATTCTATTATGCTACAATGGTGGTTACTACAATGCTCTTGCTCCTCTCTCTCTCTCTCTCTTTCTCACACACACACACACACACACACACACTCAGTTTTCAATGCCCCCCTTTAGTGAAGGACTATGTTTGTGGAAAGGCCACTTTAAGGGCACTAACTGAAATGTTTGACGCTCACTGGTCGATTTATTGAGGTCAGCAGAAGGCTACGTTTTGAGAAACAGAAGAGTGGGCAATGTTTGGATTGATTTTCATGAATGATTTTATGCTGTGAGCAAAAGAGAAACAAAAGACAATCACGACACATCAAATCACGCCACGAAAGAAATAAGGGAAGGCAACATAAAAAATAAAGGGCAAGGCCAGAGCCATGTCACTGAGCATTAAACTAATAAATATCAGTTTCTGTCTCTGAAATGTGAAGAACAAAGAGCATGGAGAATTCTGCCAGATTATGCTGTTATGCTGATTTGATCAAGTTCTTTACTCTTGAAGGGGGTAAAATTAGCACATTATTGGTATTGTAGTTAGTGATTTATTTTCAAATAGTACCTTTAGAAAATAAAGGCAAGCATCATACTCATACAATCAACTAAAACATGACATGACAAAAGATAAAAATAAAGAATTCAATAAAAAGCTAAAAAAGGTCAAACAATATAATAGTCAGCCCAAAAGACACATACAAATAACTTAAACAAAATGAATGATATTATAACTAATATAACTACCTGGTATGATAGAAAACAACCAGTACTCTGTGTCTTTAAGATCATTTTGGCAACCGCAAAATACAGTATACATCGGGGAAAAAATCAGGACCTTTATATTGACAGAATGATACCAGGAATAATTCTGCTTCATGTGGATCAACATGTATTGACTTAATAAGGATTCAAGCCAAACAAAAAGCAACATGACAGCACTTTTTTCAACAAAGAAACTGTCAGTGGTGATTCCTGATTAGACAGTGTACAGTGTGATACAGGCTGTGTGTTCTGTATGCTGACAGAGCTCTCTCTCTCTTTGTGAAATGAATTAGGAGAACATGAAAACTGAGCAGACCTTCAGCAATACATTATGTATGAGGAGCTTGAAGGCTCCTACTGAATTCTGTTCAGGTGGCATCAGAGTGTGCAGCCAAGTGGAAATGCTGGCTGGTCACTTAAAGCACACTATCTGTGGTAATATTTCTACATGAAAGCGCAGCACGTGGCTTGGGCTATAGTCTTCTACTTGCAGGTTGAAATATGCAATACAACCAGGTTTATATAGTGGCCACAAAGGAGGATTACTGGGGCAACAGGGGATTAAAGGCCTTACTCTAACCTTCAGGCTACTATGCTGCATAACTTGAAACTGCTATTTGCAATTTAAATTAAAATCTATCTTTTGTTTCCCATCTTGCAATTGATTTACTAGTTACAGCATATCTGTGATAATCATCCCTGTCTGCAATGTAAGAGGAGGCTTGTAGCACACATGTCATCTGTGTATCAGTGAGTTTGACAGCTTGACATAATTTCAAAATCAGATAACATACCATATGATTCCTCATCTTCTGTTGTTATGAGATAACATCAAGACATTGTCTGCTCATCGTGAAATCAATATTCTGCGGAAACACCATTACAACAGTCTTCACAGTGCTTGAATGAATCACTCGAATCACTCAAGACACACACATTTACAGGAGCAGGTAAACAAAGACACAGTCACCTCCAGTGTGTCCTTTGATACAACAAGACTAATTAAAAAGCCCAAAAAACACAAGAGTGCTCAGTGTAATTTAATTGTGTATCAGTGCCCAGAAACAAATCTTTGGCATGTTGAGAAATGTGCATAAAATCACACAAGAGCAGAACCAGTATCAGGATGAATTATACTGGGTGTAGTGGGCTCACAGAGAGAGGGAGAGAGGATCATGGTCAGTGGAGTGCATGCTTTGCCAACAGACAGACAGTACACTACTGTCATTAGTAGCAAAGTAAAGAGGGAGGGACCATCTAGCAAGGCAGAACAGGCAAAAGAAAACAAACATATTAAAATATCTGATACTAGGTTGTAGAGTAAGTGAGCAAACCTGAATTTAGTGTTGAAACAATTTGATTAGTCAATCAACAGAATTATTATTTTAATATTATAATTTAAAAAAATGAATAAAAATATATAATTTTTATATTATATTTATCTATCTGTTTAAGTAACTTGATAAGAAAAGACTAAGAGTCTACAAACATGATAGCGTCTCTGTAAAGCTGCAGGCACAGCGTTGCTTTGAGCTAAATACTAACACCAGCATGCTAACATGCTCACAATTATAATGCTAACATGTTGATGCTAAGCAGGTATAATGTTTACCATGTTCACCGTCTTAGTTTAGCATGTTAGCATGCTAACATTTGCTAATTAGCACTAAACATAAAGTACAGCTGAGGCTGATGGGAATGTCATTTGCTTTGCAGGTATTTGGTCATAAACCAAAATATTAGACAAAATGAAATGTTAACCTGATGATGGCGCTACATGAAAGGTCAGGGGATCAACACCTCCTCCGGAGACCATGACAAATTTGACTACAATCCATCCAATAGTTGTCAGTATATTTAAATACAGTAAAAAACAAAAACGCTAACCTCATGATGGTGCTACAAAGTGAGGGGATCACCAAAGTCAGTAGGATTTATCCTCTGGAGACCATGAATGTGTGTACAAAATCTTGTGCCAATCCATCCATAGAGCCATGCCACTAGCATGGATAAAAATGACAAACATACACTGGTTCCAGCTTCTTAAATGTCAGGATTTGCTGTTTTGTTGTTTTGTATTGTTGTAAATCGAATACCTTTGGGGTTTGGACTGTTGGTATGACAAAATATGTCACCTTGGGCTCTGGGAACTTGCAAAGGCTATTTTTCACTATTTCCTGCCCTTTTCTAGACTAACTGATTAATTGTAAAAATAATTGACAGACTAATCGATAAGGAAAATAATTGCCCCAGTAACAGCAAAAGAAAAGAATGCAGTTCGACTCATAAGTAGATAGACACAAGACAAGCATATAAGTCAAAATAGACAGCATATTCAAGGTAACACACATTAGGAGGGTTACAGTGGGTATACAGTAAACTGACAGTTAGACAGTCTCCTTCTAAGGAGCTAAAACAGAAGTGGACTGGGCAGTTAAAAAACACGATGAGCTGATGACAGTCCAAGAAGAGTTAGACCTTTGGACATTCTGTGATTCAAAGTCTCTCTCTCCCTTTCTCTCTGGCGCTGCTATAATTTTCCTGGGTGGAATGATGGATGAGGCGGTGTCAGCCCATGTTCATTATAATGCACACCATTTATTCTTTTCAGCCAGACTCTCCGCGCTCCAGGAAATGCCAGAGAGGTAGTGGAGCTGCTTAGAGAGTAGATCTGATATTATGGAGAGAATTTGCTGCTAGGTGTGTGTTAACTTAGTGCACGGTGATCCATCGATCACTAATGAAGATACTGCGAGGCTACTGCTTGTTCTTAAAAGAAACACAATCCTCTCTGGGTATGAATAATAAACCCCCTTCATTGTCCATGCAAGCAGAATCCCTTGTAATATGCTCATCCTAAATTAATAATGAGCACTACAACAGATAGCTGTATGCAAAACATTTAGAAAGATATGTAGAAGCAGTGTTTGTCATCATGACCTATTGCGATGGAACCCCACAAGTGCATTGCATACATGGATAAATGTGTGTGTCAGAGTTCGTAGCATTCAAATATGTAACTAACATATTGCTAACCGATGCTATTTGGTCATTAAATCTAATGTTATTGGTGTCATGTTTTGTAATTTGAGGTATATTGTGTTGTTTTTGTGAAATGTAATTTAAAACATCTGTATTAAAAAGCATTTCACTCAGTCTGTCAGTCTGATGTGTCTTTTACTCTTGACTCTAAACGGGTAATATATTAGCGAGCTAACGTTAGCTTTGTCAGTTGCCTACATAACAGTACACCTGCCAGTTACTTTGTGTAAATTTCAAGCGGCAACTTCCGGGGCTGAAAAATGAAGCCAAAGCAAAAGTGCCAAAAACTGCAGTGCAGTGCAGTTCCTCAAATGGCCACTTGAGGCTGGCTCCAAAAGCGAGTCAATCCCCATGGAGCCCCATGTTAAAATCTTTATATAACTAACCCGTTTAAATTATATTAAGGCTTAAATTTATGCATTATTAATGACGTGGCCACTTTGAGTGACAGGCGGGTGCCCACTCCGGTGGCTTGCCACTAGGTGGTTTCATTGACCAGGCTTCATTCGGCCTGCCTCAGCTGATTAAGCAAATTAGCTTTAGTTAGCTTAGCTTAAGTTTTTTAGAGTTAAACTCTTAATAAATAATACCATATATGTTTTTCCCTACAAATGTTAGCTTTTATTGTTGCTTTAATCGTGAATATTTAATATTATAGAGAAATATTTAAGATTTGTAACCAAGTTTTCAAGGGTTTTAATAAACCAGCAAAAATGAGGAAAAACACTTTTTTCTTTTGACAGTTCAGTTTTTTGCCCTTTTAATTATGTCCCAATTTCAATTCTGACTCATAGGTATATTGCATAATTGACAAATGTGTTTTAAAGGACAAAAAGAAGAACCAAATTTTAACTAAGTGAAATATTTACAGGAGAACTATTAAAACGTAAATAACATTTTATGTGTTGCAAAAAGACTTGTGCCACGTGAATATACGATTGCACATATTCATGTGAGTATACAGTATGTTCATAGTTTACTGCACCTAGTAAGTTTATTCGACAGGAGAATAAATGAAAGATCCAGAGCCACACATTAAACACACACACAAATGCCTATCCACTCCATCCAGGACAAGTCTAAACACACTGTCTAGACAAACACATTATCTTTAATCAGACCAGTAATGCATCTTTTCTCCTCACACACAGATCAAGTCAGTGGGGGCCTGATGAGGGGAAATACGTGGCATATTGAAATAGATTTATTCAAACTGATAGCATCTCATCCCATCAGCGCCACACCAAGTGTGCCAAACTGTGTGCGAGAGTCTTTTGAAAGCCTTTAAGGGTGTATTGAACAAAAGGGGGGAAAAGTCTCCAAACGAGTTCTGGATCATTCCTGGAGCAAAAGGATCAATAACCGCCAGACTAAGCCCTCGCTCATCCATCTGATTCATATCTTTTCTCCTCTCTGCTTTTCAGATAGAAGAGGAATCACTGGACTAAAGGCTCCCTCTCTGTGGCAATATATACCAGCTGCAAGCTGTTTCCTCAAATACATAATGCTGTAAGTGATTCATGTCGGAACTGTACTTATATCATAATGGATTGGATATGTCACTATAGGATGATCTTTTCTAGAGATGTATGGCAGCAAAATAAATATACAGTTGTCTATAAATAGCTCTGATCTTACACTTGTACCTTATCTCTTACATGTAGAAATTCAGCCTGGAACTTGTAAATTATAAAACAGAAATCAAACTACTGTCACTGTGCATCCCTTTGTACACTTCACATGAGGGTGGATTGATGTTCAAATGTCTCTCTAAGAAAATGTAAAGCGTCCAATGCTGCAACAAAAATGTGTCATGTATTTACTGCGATGGCTCTTGTACTTAAACAATAGTTTTTCACTCAAATGCCTTTGGATTATTTTGAAAAGACATCAGTCAGGTAAACAATGACACACTCAAATAGCTCATTGTCTTTGCTGTCAGTAATTAGCTCAACAACTATTTGCATATTAACTGCGTTTCCTCTCCTGACTAACCTTTAGGCTGTATCCTTAACTCATACAGCAGCTCCGACACACTGATGACACTTTGTTCCTCCACTGCTGATGCTGCTGCTCTAAAGACCACATCTCACTTCAAGAGAGCACTGTTATTATTTGCACAGACTCTGATTGAGCTCAGTGCTACCATTGGGAGGGAGAAGAAACTTCTCTTGTCACTCTGTAATTAGTTCAGTCAGTTAATCAGTCTTAAACATAGTCTCGGCTGAAGCTTCATGCAGTCACACTGACATGCAAAATAAATCCCTGGAACGAGAGCCTAATAATAGGATAAATGGGATAGGTAATTTTTACAGAGTGTGGGCATTTAAAAATCATTGCACATTTATGACTGCAAATGAAAAAGCCCATTCAATTCAATGTGATACATTTAATTTTTCTGTGAGGGACAATGTGATTGAGGGATAAAAAGCTTATTGACTCAATAAACCAACTACTGAATCGTTATAAAGACCTCAAGGGGGATCCATGTGCAAAGGTCTGCAGCTATTGACTGGTCATTTTCCTGTTTATTCATGACTAAAATTATATTTGAGATAAAGCAGTATGCACTCTAGTATCATAGTCACTGTAGTTTAGTTAAGAAGACGAGTCCAGGAAAAGAGTCCCTTATTGGTCCAAAGAGAATCAAGTTAGCAAATGTAAGGAAAAGTACAGTAAGTTTGAAGCTATTTCAGTTACCAGCAAATCCAGTTCCCTTTGTAATCCGAACATAAAGAAAATCCAAGGCTATGAAGTGCATATATATAGCATATAATGTCCAATACATTATTAATAATGACACAAATATTTGATGCACTTACTCTTGGATGGCCTCTTCTGTCTACCTCAGGAAACTGTGGGTATATTAATAATCTTTTGTTCTTCTGCCTCAAAGAGCACCACCTGCTATCTCAGAGAACAGAAAGAATAACCGAAGCATAGCTTTTATAGATGGTGTAAACAAATCCTCCAACAATATATCTACGTAAATATAACAATGCATCACACTTGACTGGCTAGGGATAAAATATGTTTGTACTGTATTTTTCAGCTGTAATTCAAATCAGTATAAAGTTAGGATTATAACCAGCAGCATAGCTACTTTTAAGGACACTATTGTCAAGACTCCAGTATTTTTTCTGAGAATTTCAGGGAGTTTAGCAACCTTGGGATGCAATTTAAATTCTACAGTTAAAACCTCACACATAGTGCTTTTTTAAAAGCAATTTTAGACTCAGTACATTTAAATGTCATTACTTTTAGACCAACAAAATAAATAAATAAAAAATATGTATTTTTCCACCAGAATTTTGGATTGGGAAATATGTTTAATGGTTTATTATAGCCTGTAATTTCCTAATAATTTCCTGGAAAGAACTCTGTAATCTGGTGATATAGTTACAGGCAAAATAGGAACAAAGTTTTAGGGCAGGTGAGAGAGACTTTACTGAGTTTATTAGCCATTGTTGATTTCATGAGGAATTTCTTTGAAACTGCTCCATTTAATCCTGCAATACATAGTTTTTTGGCCACTTGGGGCAGCACAAAAAGCTGTAAACACATCACTCAAATATTTTCACCTTATAAAGTTGATATGGTGAATGTGTTATTAAAAAGTTGCCTATTTACACACTCAGCAGATACAGAGTAACATTAGCATTTGGAGTCGTATTTCTGACCACCTGATGAATGTAAGTCCAATATTCACTCTCTTTGTAGCTCTGTTTTTGGTCTCCACCAACTCCTGAGAAAAATATCTGGCCTTTAGCTGCCAAATACTCCACTATGTTCACCAGCTAGTTGCTAACTTTGTTTGTATACTGTTTGGTGCTGGGCAGGTAGTGTATATTAGGTACATTTTAGAGCTTTATCGCTGAAAACAGCTGCCTTCTGTGGCTGAAAATGAGGTTGATGCAAGAAATGAGAGTAAACGAGAACAGTGAAGCTGCAGGCTGTAAAACAAAAACAATGAGCTGAACATTTTAATATAAAAATATTGATTAGTGCAGCTTTAAATAAAACGTGCAGAAAATATAATTGAACAGCTAAGCCATTAAATAAGACATGAAAAAAACCCCAAATAATAAAAAAATTAGAGACCTTCTTTTTGGTGTTGTTGGGGTGGGGGGGACTTCGCCTCATCATGACCTCAGTATCTCTAAAATCTTAGCTACGGCCCTGGATATAACCAATTTGGATAACTGCAAACAAATGCATTATTTGAATATGATTCCTATTGGTTCGTCATCTCTGAATTTTCTTTCAAATAATAAAGACCAGCCAATGTTGAATGTGATGAATTTGGTGAGTGTAAGACTAACCTACATACAATAGATGCCTCTTATGAAACACTGTATGAGCTCAGTAAGTCATTCTGACCTCTATTCTGTCACAACCTCTTTTGTGAGAACACAGTTACATTATGTAACACATGCATCACAGAAAGACACCACGCAGCCATGAAAACAAACATCACATCAAATAATCTGCTCAAGCACTTTTAATAGACAGATGACCAGAAACAGCAAAGATACATTTAACAACAAAGAGTGTAAAGATAAAGGAATCCCTCTGACTGCTGACTGTCTCCAGCGTCGCATCCAGTCTCATATCAAAGGTACTAAATTTTACTGTAATCCCAGACTTTGATCACGTGAGCGCAAACTTGGCCAAATGGGAAGGCGAGCGAGTCTCGGTAGTACGCTTCCGACCGCCATTACATTACAATACGCGGTGGGCTGGACGATCGTGCGCGAACGGGGGGGAAAAAAGCTACAGTGGCGCTTAGCGTAAAGCCAACAGACACAGAGGGTGAGAATGACACATTCAGGCTACGCGCACACGTATTTACCAATATAATCTCTGAGAGATAAACAATGAGGAAAGGGTCGCTGCCGAGGACACCGTGCACATGTTTGAGGATTTAATTCATTAATCAAATCATCATTTCTCGAGAAGGAGGAGGATACGCTTTTAAATGTCGTGGTGGTTTAGAAAGACAAATCCTGCAGCATGCAACATATTCTTTATGTCAACGATCAGCGCCAGACAAGGACTGTCACTTCAGCTTGAAGTGTACATTTAAAAAAACAAAAAACCCCATCAGATATTTTTGTGCAAGACTGAGGCTGTTGTGGCCGCGAGAGGACGTTTCGTAATGATATAAAACTGAAAGGAAGGAAGGATTTTTTCAAACCTTCTTCTACAGAAGCCTGCTTGTCGTTTTCCTGGCGGTGGAGTGTAAGAATAGTTTTTTTTCCTCTCTGAACGGTTTGACTCATGATTCAGGGTTACTTCGAACCCACTCGACTTTGTCCGCCCTGCCACGGAGGAGCACTGGGGGGCTTTTCTTTTTCAGCGATCCCTCGTCTGCGGTCCGTTTTTAATTCAACAGCAACAGAGGAATTAAACATTCCTGCTCGCAGCGCCTGCTTGTGTGAGGCAGACTGGGTTACACTGTGAGAGCAACGGTTGTGGTAAGAAAGAAGGCTATAAATAGCTCATGCAATTCTCGAAAACTATCACAAGTGGTGCATCAGCTTGTGGAGCAGACGGAATCAGATATCCTGCGTGTAATGTCTCGGCTCTAAGTTAATTGTTTTGCAGAGCGGCGAACGTGTCATATTTTTAAAAGAAGTTTAGATTCTTAATTTCGCATTTTTGAGGCTGTACGGCGGCGCTGAAGAAAGGAGTCGTTCCCTCATGGATTATGCTCATTTAATGATGAAACTATCAGCGGAAAGACTGATGTGGAAACGGGCTGATCTTCCTCTGTGCGTGGATTGAAATGGATACGTTTGTATGCTCTCCGCCTTCGACAATGATCAGATCTGGATTCGCCTGACCTGGATTGTAACAATGTTTTGATCCCCGCACACGCTTGGATTTACATTACAACATTATATATCCGCTGGGGCTTCATGGATGCATTCTGCACTTCTTTTTGAATACGCCCATTCCTCTGCCCGACCACGAGTCTATTATCTGGACCTCTTGTGAGGTTATAAGCCTGCTTGTTTTGGCAGACTCGTAAGGGAACCGATTTGTCAGCCCTGCTCGGTGTTTGATACCGATGTAGGATTTCGACATGCCCAGCGCTGACGACCCCAACGGCGGACGATTATGACTACAACAGCGAATTGGGTGGCTAACGGGGCAAGCCTTGAGGACTGCCACTCCAACATCTTCTCTCTGGTACAGTATCAATAAATCGTCCTCGTCACAGACACGCGTGCCAATTGTGATCGACAAATCGTAAGACTTATGGGAGGCACGCTTATATGTGTGTCTGCTGTACAAAGGTGAACCAATTGCTGATGTTATTAGGTAATCATTACCACAGGTTAGTGTTGCGGGGAAAAAAGCACCATATTTTACCACCAAGCCTGTTATAACAAGACATCTCATCTAAAATCAACATCAACTCCACTTTATTATATGATTGCAGCCCATTGATTGATCTCATAGCGCTTCAAATACAAATTTCAAATGCTACTAAAACAAACTGGCCACTTACTTTGGCATGTATTTTCCGTTTTTGGCGTGGGTTTAGCAGATAAACAATACATAAACACTATTTTTTTCCCATCAAGAGCACAGTGCGCTGTGGCCATTCTCCTCCCCTTTTTAAATAAGCACTTCACTGGAAATCTAGCAGGAACTCTGTTGCATTGCCAAGCAACTAACTTGGAGAGAAGGCGTACTGCTGCCTCTGTCGAGTATTTCTAAAGCCAGAGAATAATAATTTAATGTGTTGATCCACCAAAACTGCTCCCCATGTTATAAATTGGAAGATTAGGGAACATTTTTGTGTGAATGTGAGGAAGGTTATTAAGATTTTGACAGACAGCAGCATGTATCAAGCACACAGCGGAAACAACACTTTCACATTCTGAAAAAAAAAGGTTTTGGACTCTACAGGCAGTATCATTTTTTGCAGAACTCACTTGTTTTGATGGTGGAGGAGACTGAGCAGTGTGTTTTCACACTTTTCATTCTGCAATAAGCTAGTTAACTGTCCTACTACAACAGGCAGCCAAGTGAAAAGGCATGCGGTAGACTGAGCTCAGGCATAGGCTGCTGAGAGCCACAACAACATAGGGGTCCTGAGGGCTTTTTAGGTGATCATGCAGGTTGTCCACCAGAAACAGCAGCCGGCCCCTGTTACATTACACATGTCACACCAAACCTAAAGACACACATGTCACATGGTATGGATTTTGACAAACAAACTTTGTAGCAAACAAAGCACTGGCAGTTCTTCCCTCTCATGTATTTCAGTCGTTTTTGTGACTGTAAAGGGAGCAAGCAGGGAGAAAGAGATTCAAAATAGTATCTTAAGCTCTTCAAAAGCATCTCGTTTGAATTTCTGTGCACTGACGCTGAAATAAACGCACCAGCGCTCCAGTATCAGACATCTTTAATTCACTCAGTCTGACACGTAAGAGTCGAAAACAGTGATTACGTCTCTGTCAACTACTCAGCTGAGGTCATTCCACCGTGGAAAAAGCTTTCATTCACTCGCCGTGGCGTTGTTGGCCATCGTGCAGGCCCTGTGAACATCCCTTTCAAACAGAGGGAGAAAGAGACCATCCATCAGCTGGCTTGTTGAGACAATTTATGACTGGCTAGTGCCACAGCGGTTGCTCACTGGCAGGGCTCCTACAGGGAAGTCCAAGACAGAGCAAAACACTAATGACACACCGAGTGTCCTGGTTAGAGGGTACGACTGACACAAAGAGGCAGACAGATGCAGATTGCATCCTGATGTTGAGAATGAGACATGCGTGCACGATAAGCTTAAGAAGTGGCGACTGAAGCACTGTTATTACCACTGGAAGTGAGTGAATCCCATCAGGTGAGAGTATTGATCCAGCAAAAGAAGACTCAAATCTGTATTTTACATTTTACACTTGCTCAGCTATGATTTCCTGCATGCATTTTACCACTTATTACTTGGTTTAGTGCTGAAACAATTAGTTGATTAATTGATTAGTGGCTAGACAGAAAATTAACCAACAATTTTGACAATCTATTAATAATTGGAGATTTTTGTCAAGGGAGAAATGCCAAACATTCACTGGTTCCAGCTTGTTCCAGCAATTTGAAATGTATTTTTTTGCTTTATTTTCTGCTGTTTTATAGACAAAAAAATGGATCAATCGATCAAAGAAATACGCTAATGATAATATTCATTAGTTGCAAGCCTAACATGGTCATTTAGAGGTCCAAACATGACAAGGATACAACCTCTAAGGTGGGATATTTCTTAGCCTTTTCGTCCAGGTCATACTGGCTTACATATAGGTCTTATGGCTAACCGGTGAGCGCTCTGGTCTGACAGCCTGTTAAACAGTATTCCAACATGCTCTAACCTCGTCCCTCACACTGATTTACTGGCTGTTATTGCAACCCACATCAATAAAAAGTGCCTAAGAAAGCATAAGTGCCCATACTGTGGGAGTTTATGGGGGAGCAGCATATTACTGTCATGCGCTCTGTGAGGCCGATGTCACATACTCAAGATCGCTGTGATCACACAAACCACAAAACAACTGTCTTGTGTGCTGGTGATCATCCATCTGTGACAGAAAGCAAACGAGACCATTGTAAGCGGGAGAAAAGATCTGAGCTGGTGAGCTAAGTTGAAGTGGCGACGGAGGAGGGAAGGGTAGAGGACGAGAGGAGAAACACAGGAATGTTTTCAGCCAAAGGAGTGAGTTAGACAGAGGGAGAGAGTATGACTGAAGGACTGCAGTGGAATCTGTTTTCATTTTAGGAAAGTATTATGACTGATGTGCATTTCCTGACTGCTAGCCTCAGCCTATTTGAGACAGAGAAACTGAGAGTGAAAGAGCCAGACAGAGCAAGGGAGAAAATTAAAGAGGGAGGAACGTAATGAGAGAGAGAGAGAGAGAGAGGGAAAACAGTCATCTTTCTGTGGACTGGGCAGGTTTCTTCTGACACTGACTCGAGCCAGAGTCCCAGAGCCTGAATATGAAACGCAAGGAGGAGACAGTTAAGAGCCTCACGACACAGGAAGCCTCAGTGTGTGCGGGTGTGTGTTTGTGAGTGTGCGCGCGGGCGTGTGTGTGTGTGTGTGTGTGTGTGTGTGTATTGTAAACACTGTAAACCATCTCAGACTCGGGAGACAAACTTCAAACACCCATCATATTACACACACACACACACACACACACACACACACACACACACACACACACACATGCATTCACAAACACGAGCACCAACACAAGAGAGAGGAAAAAAAATAAACACCCACATGCTCACACAAAACGTATGTATCACAAATGCAACACACATACACACACTAAATTTTCCACCCACACTCACATGCACATACACACCACATGTTTTATCGCCTTTATTTGGGCTGTGACTGCATGCTATATGCCAAGGATGCAGGCTTGTACAAACATAGGTAGAATGCAGAGGCCTTAATTAAAGGACTTCCTCTGTCCCCTTGACAGAGGCGCATGGAGTGCAACACTGGTAATTAAGTGTCCTCAAGTGCAGGTCTAATGTGATCAACTAAGAGGTGCTCATTAGCCAAACTGTATTCCAATAGAGATCTCGCATGTATAATAATGATGCTACTGTCTGGCATGGAAATAAAGTGCTAAGAGATTAGGCTTAGGGAATACCATTAACAG
Source organism: Siniperca chuatsi (assembly GCF_020085105.1). NCBI lineage: Eukaryota > Metazoa > Chordata > Actinopteri > Centrarchiformes > Sinipercidae > Siniperca > Siniperca chuatsi. The sequence continues at coordinate 12,099,225 of NC_058059.1, forward strand.
CAGTGTCTTGATTTATGACAGGTGAATGGCCGTGGCTTGTAAGAAGAAGAAGGTAACCAGGGAGGGTGCCTTTTTAATATAGACTGTTTGTATTTTCTCGTTATTAATGGTGATGGACACTGCAAAGATGCTTAGGGATGAGAAAGAGGCAGCGGCTGGATGACGTGTGTGTCATTATCTGTTGAGCAAAAAAATCGGTCAAGTATCGTTTGAATTTTTTGAACACTAGGCACTGATACAAACTCTTACTTTGAGAAACATCTTTCCTTTACAAACCTTTTTTTTCATTTAACAGAAGAAAGTTCTCAAATCTTAAACAGTTAAACTAGAGCCTAACCAATAAATCTATGTTAAGCTAATTCTGGCTGATATATTGCAGATATGTTGGTATTGGTGCATATGTTGCTAAGTAACAAGACATCGCAAAATAAAATAGTCTACAATTAGCAAAATTTTGATTGAAAGAATAAGGCTGGCGATATTCTATATTTTTGGGGTCCCAAAAAGGGTCCCAAATGAAAACTTTCATTTAAAAAAAAAAGGCTATATGATTTCCAAGAATAGCTGGGCACTGTATTTTTTAGCAAACCTTACACAAATAGGAGTAAAACGTATTTTCAGCTGCAGATTTATATATGTATTGTATGTAGGATTGACTCAAAATAAATGACAGTGCCCTTTATGCCCATTATAATGAAGGAACATGTAACCCAGGTCAAAGGTGTGGCTCAATGATGTGTTTTTAATGGTGTTTGGACAACAATGGAGGTCCAAAGCACAGGGGAATAACCTACACATACAGTGGTTGTTAGTAGGATCAATTTATTGTTGCTTTTGATCTTTTCATGGGACTTGTTGACAATAAGTAGAATATAGATTATCACCAAACTTTTAACTTTTAAAGCAGGAACTATCTGATGAAACGATCTGATATGTAAACAACACTATGAATCTGACCAGGCATTTGATGCCAGCTGCTTGCACGTGACAGTTTTTTACACTTAGTGTTGAAAACTGTAAAAACTATAAAGGTGTTGTTTATATTAAGATGTCTAAGGATGACATTGAAACCATGGCAGTGTCCTCCTACACAAGGAGAGGATCAGTCCAGGTTTCCAAGGCATCACCCCCAGTCTTCTGCTGCGTGCCCTATGGAGCAGCTCCATCTGGTTGCTTCTCACTGAACAGTCCACCCCCCTATGCCCAACCTGTGCTTTTGGCTCTGCTCGCTTGCAATTTTGACAGCTAGAACTGGCTTCACCTTGAGTCTGTGTGTGGCGCCTCCCACTAATCTGCCCCTGTCACTGCTGTAGGAATCCCTTGTCATCTCAATAGGACTCAACCCGGCAGTTGCCCACCTGTGTGAACATGGCATTCTCTATGTCAGATACAGACATTCAGGTTCCACAAATAGTTTGGTTCAAAATGGTTTTCTAAACAAGTGTTGTTATGGGTTAGCCACTCACAGAAAAAGTGCAGGGTATGGGTCAGGAACAGGAAGACTCACTTGTGCCTCTGTTTTTACTACACATCTCTTTTCTGTTAAATTCTCCCGTGTGTAGTCATGGATCTTATCTGAGCAGTAGGCTTGTCAGGGCCCTGCCACAGAGGTGAAGAATGGTTCAAAGACGGATGGGGAGGGAGGAGGGAGGCAACTACCGCTGGTCCCGGAGTTGGAAATGGGACGAGATGGGCAGGAGTATTTTGGAGCATGATGGCTTGAGTGTGAAATATCCAGGCCCTGCAGTGCCAGCTGTGTTCTATTCTCGGCGCCCACTGGTGTTCCTGCATGTGTGCAAGGCGACAGAAGGCTGAGTGGGAAAGGAGGATTGGTAGGAATGGGCAGTAGCTGGTGCCATTAAGTGCTTGTGATAGCTGGAAAGTTAGCTAGTTAGCTGGCACATGAACTACTGGAGTGCCAGATAGATATTAACCACATTTTTGTCACAGTTTTGCTGTTGCCTGTGTTTTTTTATGCTGAATATCTGTGGTGGAAGAAGTATTCAGATCTTGAAGTAAAAGTAAAAGTCCTACATTCAAAATCTTGCTCAAGTAAAATGAAATACGTATTATCACCAAAATGAACTTTGGTATCAAAAGTGAAAGTACTCATTATGCAGAATGGTCCCTTTCTGTGTGTTTCAATGTTACATATGATGCATGTGCATTAACCTGTAAGCAGCATTTTAATGTTGAAGCTTGTCGAGGTAAAGATAATTGTATACTTTACATAATCCTGTTGGGTGATGATCATTTAGATGTTTTGTGCTACAAAGAAAATCCATCTTAAAAGGATATATTTATTAGTTATTGAGTCTTTAGTCATTTCAACCTGTTTTCCTGAATTTTCTAGAAATCAAAATAAGAATGATCACTGCTCTGTAATCAAGACAAATTACACTTGACTCTAGAAAATTGATGAATTCATTTTTTCACTTGTTTTAAGAAAATAAGACTTTTAGAACTCAATGATAGACAAACTCACTTGGTAAGGTTTGAGACTTTTACAGTGTGTGCAGCATATAAAGACTTAATCTGAAAAGTAACTAGTAACTACAGCTGTTAAATAAATGTAGTTGAGTTGAAGCATTAAGCAGCATAACATGGACATACTCAGACTAAGTCCAGGTACTAGTATTTTCCACCACTGCTGAATTGAGTTGTTCTGTTTCTTGTAGCGATATGCTTATCTTCAGCAGAGACACTTCACCTGGCTCAGACACATTTCCCCCCAAATACTGGTGTTTTCCCCTACGGATTAACACCACTTTCCTCCATTCTACTACATTTGGGATGTGTGTTGCTACACCATGCCTCTGGTCTGAACCCAAATTCTGAGGCCTGATTGGTAGATCAAACTTGTGTTCGATGATGCTGCTGATCTCTGTGCCATCGCGCAAGAGTGGCCTTTTTGTCTCCGGGAAATCTGTTTGCATTCTCTTCACCTGGCTGCAGGCTGCTTGACAAAGAGAATTTCTTTAAAGAGAGATACTGCCCTGCTTGTAACTGGGCAAATATTTTCTGCAAGCCAGACAGCTTTGCCAATAACATGGTTGGCTGGGATTCAATTGCAGTTAGAGCACACTTAGGTTAAAGGGTGCGCAAAACAAGGGGAGAGAGAAAACATTAATGTTGTCTGCTGTGCTGTTGCAAATTCTAATTATCATGTGTTCATGTTCCATTGAGAGATTATCTGCAACCAATCAGACGGGTACTTGATGAGAACAAACACATTATGTGCAGACTGTTGATTCACAGCCGTTTGTGGTGCATTGATTCTCCCTGCGCTGCCAAACGGCGCTCTCTCTCATCTTGAATTAGGCAGTCACCCATGATTTTTCAGATGCTAATGAAAATTTGTACAGCTTAATTTCAGTCCTGGCTTGCTTCATAAAAGAAACAGACTTTCCAGTATAAAAGTGAGACACGAAAGGTTTGATAGTATTTATCGGCCATGACTGAGTGAGCATGGAGCTATACGGCTAAGTGTTTAGGCAGGTGGTGTTAGCAAAGATATGAACATGCCATTGTACCATTGTATCTGTTGCAAAGAATGAATGGACAGGAGAGGAGGAGGACTTGAGAGCGGGATTACATAAGACTGTGTGTCGAACGTGTTAGCAGAATTGCAGAGTACTTCTAGTGTTAAAGCTCTGATTGGCTGCCACTCCCACTTAGTAAGCAAACAACAGATTACAGACAGCAGCCAGGTGAGTTGCGGGTTGAAACCTGTTCAGGTGTGACCTGCAGTGAAGTTAATAGCCTGGCCCTGCCTACGTCCTGCAAACACACACGCATGCAGAAACACACACACACACAGACAGAGGCTGCTTTCCAGTTTTTCTCCTTTATATTATGTTTATCTGGTGTGTAATGAAACAAGGAAAAATCATGCTGACTTATGCAGGGCTGTCATTTTATCTGAAATAGCATCCCTGTGGAAAAAATCAATGCAGGAAATTACAATTCAAATGGGATACTTTTCATACCGCTTATGATCCATTTTCCCCGGAACAATCAGACTATTAACTACTTGTAGGCATTTCAGAAGCCTCCATGCAGTGCTAATTGTACAATTATTGCGCTGAATTCTCTAATTCTCTCACTAAAAAAACTCAGTGAGTAATCCTATACTGCAGTGTTAAGGTCTTGGTTCTGGTAATCCCAGGACTTTCCTGATGCATGTATGACGTGCTTTATAATATCTTCAGCCAAATTTGAGTTTATGAATACCAGCTGTAAGGGAGCAAATGGAGATATAGTTCTGCTCAGGAGAGACAAAATACAGAGACGTCCAGTACGCTCCTTTGTGATTTTTAGATTAAAGTAAGGGACCACAGAAGTGCTTAAAATTTTATATTTCCACTGTAACCCTGGAGACAGAAATCTCAAAAATCGAATACCTTGCTGAATTCCTATAGATGTTGTATGTTGCCTAGCAACTGTTTTTACTTTTCTCTCTGTCTTCTGTTTTTCCTTCCTTGTGATTCTCAGTTTTTCTGTCTTTGTCTGTGTCTTTCGCTCATTTCTCCCTCCCAGTGGCTTGTCACGGTTAATTAAGTTACACCAGAGACACAAGTAAAGCAGAGACTGGTTTATTTATTTGCACGTTAATAATTTAGGCTAAGCAGGGCCACTGCTTTAGCCTGTCCCTTAACGCTTTAAAAGCAGCCTGACGCTGCAGCTTTGTCTTGTTTTATTTGCCAAATGGCTGGGGATCTTGTCAGCCTTTTTAGATGCAGCAGCGCCACTGTACACAATGTCTTGCTGTCTTTATTGGTCTTCCACTGCTGTCGCCTCCTGCCTCCTGCCTCCCTCCTCTCTTTGTGGCAGGTGAGAAGTCATGGCTTGATGGAGGCTTTCTGCCACATGATTGGCAGGTCTATCCGTCACTCAGCCCTGGGGACTCTCCCTGCTCTAATTAGGTCGCTTGGCTTGCTCACCTCCCAGGGCTGGATGCTACAGCAGAACACAGATCAAATGACGGTCCCTTGTTTTGTAGGGACTTGTAAAGGTGGCGGCAGAAGGCAGAGGCAAAGCATCTGTTTAGTGTCTGCAGTCCCAGAGGCCCTCTTTCTACACCTGTTTGGTGCTTTTGTGTCGCTCTCGCTCCCTCACAAGTGCAGCAATGTGCATCGCTCTTCATTTGTGGTGTAAAATGCCAGAGGGGAGCTCTACTCCTTGTGGGTTAATTTGATTTCAGCGGGTTAATTGATGAAGGGGGAGTTGTTGCCTTCATTGTACCCAACCTTCATTGTCTTTGTCCGTATTTGTTTTTCGTATCTGATTCTTCATTAAACTGCTTCAATGTGCCAGCTCCAATGCGTTCAAGAGAAATTGTGTCATTAAAGTTGTAATCCTTAAGTCCTGGTTAATTTGGTGACACCGTGGTTACTGGTGGTAACAGCAAGTGTGGTTTAATACTACAGCAAACACTCAGCTGCTTTGTCAGGAATACAACAGAAGAGCAACGGGTGTATCTGTTTACAGTGCAGCCAAACAAACTCCCGTGCAGACCATGAATAGAATCAAAAACATAGATTATAACTTAAAAAAGTGTTTCTGTTGAAACTTCAAATAAGTTGTATTGGGTCTATTCTCTGTGTCTGTTAGAGATAATTACATTTCCCCTGTTCTTTGACATTGAATAAAAGAGAGATGGATAGTGTTGCATGTGTCTGATAAAGACATCGAGTCTTATCTAAAGACTCAGGCATCACAAGCGATCTGAACACACACCAAATATTGGCAGCTTGTCAAGTGTCTGAACAGATTTGACGTTGATGAGAAAGCTATGCCACTCTGGCAGAATAAGTGTTTCACATGTGCCAGAGTAGGTAAAACTGCTGATACAAGCTGTCTCTCAATTGCCTAAAGTGCCTCCTTTGTCAGACTATCAGACTGTGAGTCTCTTACACTCTTGTGAGATTCCTAAAAAAGTGGCATCTCTCTTAGACGACGTTCTTGTACTCTTTCTGTCTGCCTTGATAGAGCACTAGGCACCTCTCCACTTAGACGCAAATGTTGACATCAGCTGCAATTCTGATAGAGAAGTGTCCTTAATAAAGCTCAAGCATCTGCATACTAAATATTGTTTTTTTCTTAACTTCTTCTGTAAACATGCATTTTTAATGATTGCTCTTGTAGTTTGCTTCATGTATACATTGAATTATTATTAAAAGTCATTTGTCATTAAAGTGAAAGGAAGTGCCCTACAAGTACAGAGTCACGTTGAAATACATATTACATCCCATTACATTCCAGGCTGCTGCAAAGCCTCGTCTGTGTGGAAAAAGTGTATGTCTGTGTGTGCTTTCTTACTTTGAAGTACAACATAAACATACATTCAGCTGCATGTTGGGAAGTTCAAGAGGTCCATTCTAAAGGTCTAACATGTTTTTTGAGAAAGAACAGGAGGAGCAAAATATTTTCAGTCTGCAGAAGAATTCCTGCAAAGTGCATGTCAAGTGTGTTTTCCTCTCAGCTCTGCTATCTAACGGAGGTTTCCTCTGCATTGTAAAGCTCCTGGCCTTTAAACAATATGCAGTATATACTGTATGTATGTATCAGTCTTTTACACCTGCAGTAAGTCAAACCTTTTGAATCTCTGGAAATTGGATCCTCTTTTCTGTTTAAGTCAAATGATTTAGACATTATCCAGTACTTTCTGTTTAAGCAATGTATGCTAAAGATGAAAGTTCTGACTTCCATATTTTCTTTTGATTACAAGCACATGTCTGGTGCACTGAGGTTGAGCTCTGGTTGGGCTTCAGATGATGTTTTTTCCAAGCCTGGGCTCAGTTCACCTTTATATTCAGGAAATTATTTTTAACTCTCTGGTTTTAAGTTTAGGTTCCTATTTGAAATACATTTTCAAATAATAAATGATAAGAAATCCATCTCACCGCAAGGATGGATTTTAATAGACTACTACAGATGGAGCACGATCTTCCACCTCCTCTGTGCTAACACAGAAATTTTCTGGAAACATACGGTTAGCTGTTATCTTTTCTCTGTTTATTAGACAAAAAGACATAAAGGGAGGAATAACAAAAAGATAAGGGTGAAAGCGTGAGATACTCCTGGGTGTATTCAATAGGCATCCGTGACAGTAAGAGAGTGCTGAGAGATGTGAGGGAGAGCAGAGACAAGAAAGATAATAGAGGTGAGGGTAAGGTCAACGCTTTGGTCCATCTTAGCAACAGAAGGAAAAAGCTCTTGTTTTTGGTCCTGCACTCAATCAGAAACTGAACCAACTAACCTATAGAACAAGGCGCTTGGAGGAGTGCTGGCTTTATTGACAGTGAATCCACCGTCTTTTTCCTTGACCTCTTGACCTTTTTACCCCTGTAGAGACGGAGACTGCTGCCTAGAATAATCGTTGATTTGCTCTTTCGTTCTCTGAAGGATGGTGAAGAATTTGCTGCTTTGGATACATATTCGCTCTGCTCTTTGCCTGCTATCTTGGCGAACATACACATAGATTCACTGTCCCACCAAACACATCGCCATCACCATCGGCACAAAAGGATTCAGATTCTTCTCAGATTAATGCGAGTAAAATCCAAATTGTCTAACCCTCTCAATTATAACATGTTTTTACAATTTTGCTTCATTTACCACCTAAAATACTACTTATACAGCCAATGCATGGTGTAATTTATCCTCTGACTGGTGAACACTTGCACACTAAATCTATTCTATCTATATAATCTAACTCTAAAAGTCTGCACTTCAGCAACTTTCACCCCCAATTCTTTAATGACAAACAATGATAGAACTATAGCTGAAGTGGATTTTACTTACGTGACAGGATTTGTCACAGAAGTTGCAGAGATAATAGCTCGACAAGCTTGACAGGTTTTTCTCTGCTTTCTCTTATGTATTACAAGTGATAATGTATTCATACAAATATAAGAATTGGCAGTTTGTTAGCACTGGTATTACTGTGACTTCAGAGGGCTAATTTAGTGAAGGTGAAGTGTGCTGAGGAAGTGAAGTGTGGGCACACACACACACACACACACACACATACAAATACATGTGGGTGCATGTGCACATACAAGACAGAAACACTCTTTGAAATACACACAGGCAGATCTTAGCTGTCATCACCGAAAAATCACTGGACATCAGCCGGAAAATATGTCTCCTGATGCATGTCAGTGTTTTTGAGCACTTCTGGTCTGCACATCATCACAGCTGCGGTGTGTGATATGTGTGTGTGTGTTAGTATTTGTGTGTAGGCATGTGTTTGGATCTGCCCGGGAGCATGTGACTGGAGCCATGTTCGTCTTCCTGCAACTGTGCCACAGCTAATCCTCCAGAGGAGTTCAGCAGGGTGTTGGGTTAGTGCTTTACACATGGCCAACAAATACACAGCACCTGTGTTTTGGGCTCGGGGAAGACATAGTGCAGCCTCTGGCCATTTGGTGCAATATTTCACCTGAAAGTACAGCTTGTTATTGGAGAAATTTTATAACCTAAGCCATATTTCTGCACTAAAAAGTGAACAGATTTTGCCTTAAAGTCCTTCTCCACTCAAAAATATGTTTCGGTTATTATTACTGCACTTGAATGTTTGACCTTTCGTGTGCAGTTTGACACTAGGAGGCACATTTAACAGTCATCTGCTGAAGGGGAAAGTTTCTCTATGCTCACCTTAAATCTCACAACTAGTTTGGAAGCCGATCATGGTATGCAACAGACGTGGGATGCTGCTGAAACTTGAAGCCTCCAGTGTGCATACACACACACACACACACACACACACACACACACACACACACACACACACACACACACACACACACTGAGAATGGACTTTTCATTGAAGTAGAAGACATTATAGTCCAGTAGTTAAACATTTTGAAACAAAAAAAAAATGCATGGTAAACATTATAGCTGCATTACATTGTCATTGTGAGCATGCTAGCATTTAACTCAAAGCATCCCTGTGCCTGAGTACAGCCTCACAGAGCCGCTAGTATGGCTGTAGACTTGTTAGCTTTTTTTGTGCAAAAACCATATTATTATTCCAAGCAGAGTATTTTTATATGTCTTAAAAAACATGTCTGGAGGGAATCTTTAACAATCAATTCACCAGAGAGCATGTGTTGCCTTATAAAACAAACAACTGGTATTGTGAATATATATTCTGACATTTTACTTATTCTCCTCTCCGCTCCTGATTCAGTAGCAGCAGACAGCTGTGTCAAACAGTGGAGGAACTTTTGACATTGACTGGGAGTGACGAGGCAGTGCAAGCAGATGCCTTCCTCTTTGCTTTGGGAGAAACAGCATCCTTGACCTTGTCATGGCTAATTTTAGGGCTTGGCTTATCACAGCGCCAATGTTTATATCTCCCATTACACACACTGTCATTACAGGAGGGACATGTTTGTAATTATGGGTGCATTCTGCAGTCAGGATGTTCCTGGGGGTCATGTGCATACCTCAGTCTACACTTACTTATAAGATGCTGCAGTCTATGTTAGGGCTGAATGATACGCAAAAAAAAAAAAAAAAATCATATTGCGATTATTTTGACAGATACTGCGATTGTGATATGAGTCACAATTTTAGTTGGAATGGTAATTTTTGCATTTCATTTTCACAAAAAAATAAAATAAAATGATGATGATGTGATTTTTGCTCGGGTCTGTACCAAACAAGCATGTTCCCTTATGTCTGGAGAATATTATTTGTAGGCTGGGGCATCTCTGTAGCACCACAATGCTTCATTTATAATGGTATGTTGTGATACATTTGACCTTTTATCAAAAAATTGCAGCTCCTGCAATTTGGATATTGCACTTTGCCATATTGCGATTTCGCTAATATTTTGATTAATTGTTCAGCCTTAGTGTATGTTGTGTGGAAAATAATGTGTATATGTTTGTCATAAGACACGCTTTTACTACATACAAAGACTTCCTCAAAAGCATGGCTAGATTTTAGTTTTGATTTGGACACATCATGTGCTATGCTTGTGTGCACACACTGAAAACACACGCTTCCTCTGTGCCTCTCACTAGTCATCAAAGCTGTGGAGCCGCCTTTTCTTCATCCACTCAAAGACACTGCAGGCTTTAATTTTCTTTGAGCTGCTCCTTTCTACCTGTCTCTGTGTTAAAATGGGTCAGTATTTTTTTTTCTTCTCTCAGCTGGTCTTGGATGTCTTGGTGCCTGAGCCAGTGTGCCAAACATGATCCTCACAGCTGGGTGAACACAGGAGAAGAGGGCAGCGCGACGGACTGAGAGATTTCCCCCCCTGCCTGCCAAATCCCTGTCCTGTTCAACAATGCCTTTTGTGCGCTCGACTCATTCATGCACAAATACAAACACATGGACACAAACAAACATGAAAAAAGTTTCCAAAGCACACATGAGCGTCACAGGGTCACAGATGTTTGCTTTTATCTATGTTCATTCACATTTAAATAACCTGCATGTTTACTGTCTCTCTGGCTCTGGTGGAAGTAGAAGTTTACCTCTTTTACTGGCTCATCACTAAACGTATCATGGCAGAGAGCCTCCGTTCCTGAGTCTGCAAAACGCAACATAAACACCTTTCATCCCATTAGATTAAATGGAGAAGATGTCAGTTGCTGGGCCAGGCTCCAACCATTGACCCCGACACTATTTCCTCTTCTCATGTCTCTCTCACTCTTTGTAGCTCCTTCTATATTTCAATGCTGTCTCTCCTGTAGTAGTTCATTCCATGTATTTCACTCAAGGCCATCCTTTATGTCTCGCTGTCACTCTCCACCAACGGTGACGTTAAATGTACTTAAATATCTAAACAAGGGTCATAGCTGTCGAAACAGGAAAATATAACATAATTGGACAGCGTCTGTGCAGTTATTGGTCGAATCATCATTGTCTGATGCTCTCTTTCATGTGAAAGAAATCTGTGTACACTGAAGTACAGTACTTCACGGTTAGCCCAACACTAATAAGGCTTCTATCGCATATAATTATGCATAATGGTTGTTTTATTTCATCTACTGCATGTGAGATAAATGTTAAAAAAAATTCATGCCAAGGATAGGATATGCTACAACAGGAACTCCACAGTTTCAAAAGCTTAACATGCTTCTTGAATAACAATTAATTAATATACAACTGCAACTAACGATTAAATTTCAATATTGATTAATCTGCTGATTATTTTCTTGATTAATCAGTTCATTGTAAAATGTCACAAAATAGAGAAAAATACCCACTATGCCAGAGAGCCCAAGATGACGACTTCAAATGTCAGACCAACAGTACAAAACCCAAATATATTTAATTTACAATGATATAAAACAGAAAAGCAGCAAATGCTCACATTGGAAAAGCTGGAACAAGAAAATGAAAAAACGTAATCAAATTTGATTGCGGATTAATTTTCTGTCGATTGACTTATCAATGAATCAGCTAATTGTTTCAGCATTTACATTACTTTACAAAGTGAAAGTACTTCATTAATCATTGCACATAATAACAGTGCTGTATTACTAAGTTTAGGGTTGCTTAATAGACTGTTGCTTTAATCATTATTCTCTCTCCTCCTCTTCCAGGCGGAGTTGACGGGCATTAAATGGCGTTGCTACGGCTTCCGCAGTGGCGGGGAGTACGGGCCAGTGATCTCTGCCCCGGCCCAGGATGACCCGGTCCTGCGCAGCTTCATGCGCTGCGTGCAGGCCAACCTGCTGTGCGTATGGCGACGCAAGATCAAGCCCGACGCCAAGGAGCTGTGGATCTTCTGGTGGGGTGAAGAGCCCAACCTCTCTGATGTCATTCATCATGAGCTGGAAGGTGAGAAAGAGAATGAAATAGATAAAGGATGAGGCTTCTCTGTTCGATCCATCTCAATTATTTTTCCATCCCATCGGTCTTCACTTCAGCTTCTGTCGATGAAAGTTTAGGTTAGAGGCTTGTGCAGACTGTATAATTTTATGTTGCTTTTTATTATGTTGCATTGGACTATAGCCTGAAGAATGATTACATGGAATATAGTCATCTTGTGGTTTTAGCAAATTTTATTTAAGTAGTGAAGGTGTGGTATGTGTTACAACTAGATGTACAATATGAATTTCAGTTGTATAAGTGGCAAATAAATGTGTTTTATGGTGTAGCATAATACCTGTATGTTACACATGAGCTATATTGTCTTACATAGAGCAGGGTTCAGTATTATGGAGATTCAATCTGTGTGCTGTTTATTTAAGATGTGTAGGGCACAATTTGTTCTGTGTGGAGTAGTCCTATATTTGAGCCTCATAACGCATATTTGAAATGCGTTTGCTTTGCAACTCGTGTGTTTATATGCTGCTTCAGGAGTATCACTATGATGAAGCACACAGCAATAGAGTAGATTTTTCTTGCCAGTATTTACAGTTTGTGTGAATGTGTGTGGTAGTGAGTGTTAGTGAAAATTACACAGAGATATCTCACTTGAGAGTGCTACTGTCAGCACTATTGTCCCTATTTATAGAAACATTTTCATTATCTCACTGCGCACGTGTGTAGAAGTCTAACATATCGACTAAACCTCGGGAAGACAGGGAGAGGAGGAAACAGGAGAGGGAGTATATTGGGTTTGGTTTAGCAGAACAACAGTCAGTGGGGAAAAAAAACAGGAATATTGGATGGAGAGGTTGAAGCGATAGTGAGAATTTCAGTAGTTACCTATTAAAGCTGACTTGATGTGAAAAGGCCTTTCAGGCACTGTAGTAGATATCTGACAGATGTTCTGTTTTTGGGGAGAGCCCTTTACTCAGGCTGCACAAGCATGTGTAATAGAGAAAGCTACACTGTACATTTTAATTGAGTTTTATTTGCATCACTAACAGGCGCTAACATAACTTATTTCATTGCGTCCCCAAAAACATCCAAATTATGTCTCTGATCATCTAATAGCAAATATAAGATTTTGAGCAGACAAACATGCAAGAAAAACCTCTTGGAGCCATATCCTAAACCCAACAGGAAGTCAGCCATTTTGAATTGAATGTGCACTTTGTCATTTTTTTGCCATTTACAGGCTCCGTACTGTAACGAACGCCTCCTAGAGGATTAATCTGATCCAGCAATCTAAAGACCTTCACGATAAAAAGTTGTGCTAACTGTGACTTTGACATTGTTGATGCTATATTTTGAAGCTTGTGAGTTTTTCGTCGAATGACGTGTCTGTGGCGTGCCGTTGATTGTCGATGTTTTGTCATGACACAGGAAGTTGTAACTTGTGTACGTGGTCAAATCTGCTCCAAACTTCAGATATTTGAGAGTCCCGGCCTGAAAGAAACTGCAGACCAATATTGAATATTAGTCATGGCGCCACCCACTGTCAAGAGGAAGTTAGCTTTCAACGAAGCAGCCCATGCACTACGTTTCACTTAGATGTACAAAATTTGGGAGGCAGATGTATCATCCCAAAACATACAAAAAAAACCTCTTGAGCCATTCCCTAAACCCAACAAGAAGTCAGCCATTTTTAATTGAATGTGCACTTTTAGGCAATTTTTCGCCATTTACAGGCTCCGTACGAGACAAACTCCTCCTAGAGAATTAATCAGATCAACTTAAAATTTCCGCAGTGCAATCTAAAGTCCTTTACAATGAAAAGTTGTCCAAAGCTTGAGTTTTTGTTGAATGGTGGGGCCTTTATGGGGTGGCGAATTTTGATGGTTAGCCATGAAACAGGAAGTTGTAACACAACTGTACATGGTCCAATGTCAATTAAACGTCATATGTATGATAAGGGTCCCGTCCTGAACACATCTATGTGACAATATTAAGTGTTTGTCACAGTGCCACCTACTGGAAACAGGAAATGGCATGTTTTCCATATTGATTTACTCCAGCCAACAGGTTGAGTACATCCACTTCAAATGTCTGAAATGGACTTAAGACCTTGGTGATGCTTCATTGTAAAGAGACAACGAATCTGTTTATGAAGTTTCAGAAAACAGTGAAAAATGCAAATCAGTCTGATGTCAAATGTCTTGTTTTATCAGACCAACAGTACAAAACCAAAAAATATTCAATTTACTATAATGTTATGACAATGAAAAGCAGCAGATTCTCATTGAGAAGCTAGCTAGTGACTGATATTTCCCTTTGAAAAGTTAAAATAAATCAATTCTCAAAATACAACTAAAGTACAGCCCAGTCTTTGATTTCAATAGCTGTCACTTGTTTGTCTTTCGGCATTGTTACCACTAATTTATCATACTGAGCTGTTATGGAGAGTTTGTTTGTGTGGAGGAACTCTTCAGGAGGATTCTTCTACAGCACAACAGATATACACTTACTGCATACAATTATGATAATAAGACTTCTTTACTCCTCCTGTAAAATCTTACAGGTCTCCCTGTATAATTCCTATTAAGCACTGAAAATAGCACTTGGGGTGTGAGCAAAGTTGATAATTAAAGTGAAACTGGATCTCCTCCAAATTAGAATCGGTTGTCACAGGGAAACTCAGTGTTTTACCAAGTCTTAAAAAGATCTCCACACCTGAATTTCTAGTCACTGTGGGAATGTTTTATGTGTCAGATTTCTGTCATTTCTGTGATCATTCTCATGTCACCTTGACTTCATCCCCTCTCGCCTGTGTCAGTCTGTTCCTCGTGTGATTTCTCACACAGTTCCTCCCTCTGTCTGTCCCTTGCTCTTGTTCTCTGGCTGACCTGGTAGCCACCAAAAAAAACAAAAACAAAACACCTGAAGTGATGCATGATGTGCTGAATTGTTTTCTGAAAGTGTCACGACACAGCAAGAGCTACTCTTGGATACTGTATATAAAAGCAGACATGCAATACCAGAGCTAAAACCTTCAGTTTGAAAGCAGCGTTTGCATAATGTGGAAAATTTATACATCCCAAAATCTTTATATTTTTCTACTATTGGGACAAATTGTTCAATTCAAGTGGTATAATATTCCCATGGGAATATGGCTCTTGCTCAGTCCTGATATTTTCAGTGGGTGATGCAGTGGAGAGAAACACATTTGTTGTTCTTTGGTTATGGCTAAAAATGGATCACATTGGGAAGTTTGATTCAAAAAGTTGGTTAAATACAGCAGTAGACTCACCACAATATAGAGTATCAAGTTTCCCTCTGACCTCCTTCCCTTTGAAACAAAAAGTACTCATAGTCTGCCCCAATCTTCTGCAATATATAGAATTTAACAATCTGCATCAGTTGCTTTTCTGTCGTTATATGGACCCAAATGCAGATGGCCAGGAAACGGTATGAGGTGAAGTAGCCAGATGGCTATATTGTTTATTGGGGTTGATGGTTTACAGGCAGACAGACCAGTAGGCAGACAGTGCAACAAACAGGCAAAAGGCAGATAGGTTACCAGCTGGTAGTGGTGGAAACAGGGGAGTGAGTCCAAGGTGGCAAAACAGTTGAAATAGGGAGCAGGAAAGTTACAAAATCCAGGATCCAGCCAAGGTCCAAGGGAGACAAAGAATCCAAAAACAGAACTCACTGTAAAACTGCCAGGGAACTGGAACCAGGTACACCAAACAGCAACACTCACTAGACAGGAACAACAATGACCCAACACTGAACAAAGACAGCGACACGGACTAAATACCCTAGGGGAGGTGAAACAACGAGACACAGGTGCAAACAATCAAGGAAGGGCCAACAATCAAAACTGGAGGGAAAACAAAGACTGGAAGTAAAATCACAAGACACACAAGGGAAGGAACACACTACAAAATAAAACAGGAAATGAAAAACCTTAAACTACCACATTTTCATTGTTGTCTGTTGATCGAATCAGAAGGTTTGATATGTAACTAATGAACTACTGTTTTTGCTAATACATGCCTGATCCATATAAGAAATAGGTATGTTTTTATTCTTATCGGAGACACTCATCCATTCAGAAAGGCTACACATTTAACTGAACAGCTAAAGCTGTCAGCTTGTCAGGCACATTTAGCGTGTATAATCAGCAGGTTAATTATGTTTGGAGTCATATAGCAAATATTAAAGCAGTGTGGATTGGCATATTTTAAATTAGCTCGCTAGACTGCTCAGAGTTCTGTCTGCCAGCGGAGCAGTAAATGGGTGAATTTTCAGAAGGTATGTTTGTCATGTAGCCTAATGGTTAAGAAGAGGATGTTGCCCAACATCCCTTACACAACAATAAGAAAAAGACTGACCATACAATTTTACAAGAAAAAGAAGCTCTTTAATTGCAATATGTGCAAAATACACAGTGAGGTTAGACTGCAACCAGGATGGGGAGTTGGACTGAACAAATACACCAACTCAGAAAAGTCACCTCATTAAATTGTTTTTTAAGTAAATTAATGTAGAAAAATACAACCTCATTATATTTACACTACATTCATTATTTTTCAGTATGCCTGCCAGCAGCTATTCGAAATATATAAACAATATAAATCTGTGAAACTGAGAGGAGTCCCACATTTACACACAGAGCCTGCACCACAACAGGTGAGATTAGGAATAAATTCAGTTCAGCTGGCCCAGGAGGGTGCAAAGAGATGTGCAGGGAGCCAGAGGTAGAAGTTGAGGGGACAAATGGACCTGCTGACACTGATTGGCAGCTAACAGGAACACAGCAGGAGTGTCCAAAAAGCTGATATCAATGGCCTGAAAATATGTATCGGGTTGTTATTTATACATTATACATTTGGAATTGTAACATAAGTAATAATAATTTACATCATACTGAAAGCTTTAAAAAGTAGTCATGAGTTTATCTTGCTCTGTAATTGAGAACTCTTTAGTTGCCATTGCTCTATTTTTTCAAGAATGATGATGAAGTGCGCTGGCGGATGTTTTTCTCAGGATTACACAAATGCTATTCAGAACAGATACTGTAACCTTATTAGGCACTTTTTGAGCCAGTGGCAGCCAGCTTTAACAACTTTCCCATCAGAGTGCTGTGTCATTCAAATTTTGAGATATTATTTAAATGAACTGCTATTAGGTTACGCATTAAGGCTATACAGTTTGGCAGCTTGGTAGACACTACACCAGCTATCAGTGCTGCTAGAAAATAAAAGCATGAGATGAAATTATATATTTGTTTAGTTATTATTCATGGAAACAGTGTTTGCACAGTTATACAGAAAAGGAAGATGAGTGTCTTACCTATTTATATTTGCTATAGCTTGGCAGCTGCTGGCCACTACTACAAGCTCATCCTTATAGAGGCAAAGATCTCTCTTGCCCTCGCTTTCCTGCTAACTACCCATCTGATCTAAGGTGACAGAGCAGATTTGGCTGACTCCTCCTGAGTGCATTTGTTGTTGTTGTTGTTGTTGTTTGTAAGGATCACAAATGCTGCTGCAAGTAGAGGAAATAAACAAAACCAAATCTAATACAAAAATCTTATGATTATGGTGGTTATCATGATTAAGAGGTCACGAATGCTACAGTGTGACTGTAGGATTCGAACGGTAAATGACTTGATATTGTATGAAGGTGATTAATCTTTTCACTAGTGCTTAAGTCTAAATAAATCATGCGTTTGAGAGTGCCAGCAGTATGAGCAGCTATGATCTAGTGTTACCTCTCTGCTCCTCTCTCTGTACTCCAGCACTCTCTGATATTGTCTTTGTTTCAATGACAATGTTTAAACATCACCTTCAGCACACAGTGGCTGGCTTTCTTAAAATCAAATGGCATTGGCCTGTGTGTGTTTGTGTGTGTGTGGAGTACAGTATGTGAGGAAACAGGATTAATGTGTTGAATCGACTGAGTCGTCAGCATGTTGCCAGCACAGCCAGAGAGAAAGTGGCATATTTTGGACATGAGTCATAAATATAAATGCGCACACACACACAAGCATGTATGCAGGCTGTCATGTACAGACACACTCATGCACATACAGCACGTACACACACTCACACACACACAATGATTCATGTGTGACTGAACATACGATCTGGACTTTGTGATTATCCAACAGAAGCGTCACATACTGTCTCGCAGATTTTGCATACACATACAGACACACAAAGGGTGTGTAGTGCAGTGTCATCACAGCATGTACACACACACACACATACTTTCTGTGTTTGGGGGACTGGATGATGATAAGATAATTCATCTTGAGAATGAATAAGTCATCACATCTGTAAAAGTGGAATTGTTGCGTAAGTTGAACAATAGGATTATTTATTTGAGTATTTGAATAACAACTATGGATGCCATATATTGTAACATCCTAATTCTAAAAACTTATTATGAAAAGCATCAAAACTGCAGTATTGTCAAGTAAAGTTATTGTTACTGTTAATAACAATATTAATAATAATAATAATCTTATGTGTAGCATTTTGTAAGTATGGATAGTCCTGTGCATGTGGGTCCTTTACTGTAAACAGGAGCACACAGCGTCACTGGTGATGCTCTGTGGGGTTGGATCTAATAACATGACAGCTGCCTTGTTCAGTAGAGTCATGCATTTATGTAATTATTGACATGACAATTATTACTATTATATATATAATATTATATTTATCACATTTCTATGACAACTATCATGTTCATTATTTATTGGCTTGTCGAAGTATTTGTGTAGGCCTTTTTCAAGGCAGATATTTTGAATTGTCATAGCAGGAAAAGCACAGGTGTAACCAATGTCATTAACGATGGCTCTGTTCTATGGAAATGGCCCAGTAAGCCATGGCAGTGAGCCAGCATATCTTATACCAGAGCTCTGGCACTGATACACATAAATGGAATGCAGCCATCATTAAATGTATTAGTTACAGCGTTGGTTGAAATTAAGGTGTTTCTGATCCGAGAGACAAATGACAAAAAAATGTGTCTGAGTTGTGTCCGGTATAAACAAGCTTTAGTCACACCTGGCTGCCTACAGACACAGTCAGCAGCCACAACACACCAACCAAAGACAGGCACAATAAGACCAAATGATAGCCCACTTAGCCTTCAAAGTGTGGATATAATTTATCACCTTTGAAACAAAATAGTGGGGTGTTCACATATGTTCAACATTTAGGTTTGTCCATAATTTGTAGTTAATCTGTTGTACCAAATGGGAATTTGATGACACAGTGGTATAATTTGTACCACCTGATCACATAGCACAATGTACAGTGCAGTCTGAAACAGGGAATGGAGAAACAAATCCTATAGCCTCATTGTTATCTGATAATACTCGGAAAGTACCAAAAAAGCCTAGTAGGGTGTGCATCCGTCATTTGGGAATTCTGGGAGTTAAAACTGGGGTTTTCACTTCTTTTTTTTAACAAAAAAACAAACAAAAAAACAGATGGACATTTGATAAATACATAAATATTGCAATTAGGTCCCTGAGTAAAACGTGTTAGTTTTTCAGTGTACACTGTGTTTTACTGATTGTTACTTGAGGGAGTCGTCAGAGTCCGTGTCTTGCTACATCACAAAGTAGATGAAACTTTATGATATAAAAAAAAAAATCTGGATAAAAATCAGTTTAAATTTATCTACTATAGTATCATTTTTCAGTGAAAAGGATTAGCCTTAGGCATTAATACATCAGCTGGCCTTATAAATGGAGTGTCCATTGGTGAAATCTATCTTTACACCCAGAATAACTTGCACATCTTTTAAGATAATATTACATGGAATTCCAGGATTTCATTTTTTATAACTGCCTTGATTTTCTCATGACTTACTTTGTGGTATCCAGTGAATATTAGTCTTTTATCTCTATTTGACATGTAAGTGTAATCTGTTGAATACAGTAGGAGGTGCACTGGGCTCACCATGTAATTGAACTCCATTGCCAGTTTTGTAAAAAGAAAAAAAAAAAAAAAAAAAAGCAGCATATGTCAAAGCGATTACTTTAAACAATCAATGTAAATCCAGAATTTAACATGAATGAACAATCCAGGTTGGATAAAGCTGTAGGAAAAATACATTTTCTTCATTACCTCCTATTTTTTTCTGTTATGCTTCATCTGACTATTTCCAAATCATGATGAGAACTTGATAGACTGCAGAGAGGAGCTCTGTTTTTAGTGCTCATCACCTCCATTGGGGTTCCCCAGGGTTCACTTCCGGGCCGCCCCCTTCTAGACTCTAGTCTCTGGCTCTCCCTTCACGTCACATAGCTTTTCCTGCTGCTCTGAGACCAGCAACACTCTACCTTTTACTTTCTATCCTCTGACAGCTGGGAATATGACACATGTGGACTGATAAAGTTTCATCTCAGCCGAGTGGAGTTCACCTGTTCTTGCCTCACTGACATCTCCAGTCAGATGCTTGTCCACCACTTTAAGCTCAACCTTGACAAGACTGTGCTGCTGTTTTTCTTTGGAAAATCCTGAGCAAGACCCTCCTTACCAATACTGACAACACTGCAGTGACTTAGATAACAAACTGCTGCGTGAGCCCTACATCACAGCCATGATCTGAACCTGCCACATCTCCCAAATCTGACTATCCACGACCACATTACTGCCCACTTTCTTGTTCAAACTCATCTCAAGTCTGGATTACTGAAACTGTCTTCAGTCCTTTTATGTCATCCACAAAGCTGCAGCCTGAATTGTCCTCAGTGTCCCTTAATTTCTCCTGTCACATTGCTCCTACACTGTGCACATGGCTGTACATACTGAAAACAAAACTCATACTTTCAGGTCATGACCTAGACTCCTGTCCATGCTCTCTGTTCTGGTACAATTGTCCAATTATTTATCCCTCTCCCTGCAGTGGCCTTGTTGTCTCCTTTCTCCCGTGTGGAGAAATGACTTTCCCACCTGAGTTAGATCAGCATGAGTCATTACCTCTTCTCTATCGCAACTTTAAAACCTATATCTGAGTCATAGCTCGGTCTCTATTTATCTACTTGCTTACAAAATGCTCCTGTTTTAATACAGCTCTAACCTATTTACTTTATCCAGTCCTTCTTTCAGGATTTCTGGAGATTCATATATTATCAAAATTGAAGGCCTATTCAATTTTAAAGGAAGTGGAATATGCTGTAATGGTTAGATGCTCAGTAGAGTTTTTTTAGTGATATATTTTGTCATATAAGTATATTTGTTTCAGTTTAATGCTTATTTAATATGCACTTTTTATTGTTTTCCATTCCAATAGTACAGAAGTGTGTTAAAAAACCTCAAACAAAGCTTTCATTAAATTTGCAGATGCCCTTGTCATAAATAAGGGCTCAGTAATAAATGTTATATGTGATGTTCAGGCTCTGAACCCTACTACCTTTATTGTGGGTTGGTGACTTATGAATTTTAAATTATTCTGCTGTTGCAGTCATCACAAACTACTCAGAATAAAAGCATCAGCTAGATCACAAAAATGGAAATGTCAGTTTGGTTTGTCAGCCCACAAATATGCTCAATTCACAATGTGACAAGAACACTATAATAGGATTGATTATGGATGTGCTGAGGAGTGTGTGGGTGTAGCGTTATCTAGTTAGGAGTTTCTACAGCAGAAAACTAAGGGCTGATGACTTTGATAACACCATAGGCGGTGCTCCTGTGTGTCACCAAAACAGCATGTGGTCAAGGTGAATGCAGGAGCAGGAGGAAGTTAGAGGGCGCAGCAGGTGTTGGCATATTTAGCTATGCTATATGATCAGAATAATTTCATCTGAGGTTACTGAAATATTTATCATCCCAATCAGATCCATGTCACTTTAAATGAGTTTTCAAGGTATATGTGATAAGATATATGTGTTGCCCTCACACATAGGCAAAATATCTATATGTTTTTTTTATACCAAGAGTCAGTCTTCCACCACCCTGAGTTTTCCTTTTCTTTCTTGAAACTGTAGTGAAGCTGAGAGGAATACAAAGTAGGGGAAATCCAGCAGAAAAAGATTCTGACTGGAATCAATCCTAGCTGGGGGTGAATGTTGTTCCAGAGATGCGAGTCTTAACCACACTGTCTCAGAGAAATTATGTGCATACTTATTTAAAAATGATCTTAAAAACAAGGTAGTAGAAAAAGAATTAAACACCATGTCTTTGAATGTAGCATTTTACATTTGCAGACTAACAAATCATTCACCTGTAAAGCCCTTTTTGTCATTATTTTACCTTAAAATGACTTTCAGGATCATTCAGTGTATGTCTGCTGCCATCACAGTTACCAGTCAAAATGAGAGCAAGTGAGACAGAACTGATTTAAAAACCCGGGGCGGGCATTTCCACTATCAGCTCAATGGTTGGCTGGTGCAACAAAGATATGTGACCAACAAGTGGATTAGAGCAGCAATGCTTATGAGAAAATAATCAGAGATAATGGAATTAACAGAACAGAGAGAGGGTGTGAACTGGACATGACTTCAGGCACTGGGTTTAAACAAAAACAAATCCCTGCCAAATATGTAGGAGAGAGTCTCAGTCTGTCTGTCGTTTGTGTTCGAACACTGCAGCTGGGTGCTGTGCCCTTCATAAACAGAGCTGGTTGCCATACTTTTTGGAGCTGGAGGGGTTGTGGAGTGTGTATGTACACACCATGACAGGTTTCTGTGTGTGTGTGTGTGGCTTGACTGTGACTGTTATCATTCCTTGTGTGTGTCCGTAATTGACCAAGTGTGTGTGTGTGTGTGTATGTGTGTGTGAGGGCTGGCAGAGGTCGCAAGGTAATTGTCCTGTGAAAAACTGGTTGCCAAATGTGTGTGTGTGTGTAGCAGAGCGCAGGAGGGAGGGCTAACCTCTGCCTCCATCTGTCCACGTCTGGCTGTGAACTCATAATCTGGCCTGTGGAGACAAACCCTCTTCACCACTTGCCACCTGCTTCAGAAATACAGGTTAGATTGAGGTTATTACTGTTATGGATCCGCTGGCGAGGATGCTTGGTTAGTAATGTGCCGTACATAATTTCCTGTTTAGGCCTATTTTAGGGATTTACCTGACTCCTTATTATTTAAAACCGGATCAAAACCAATGTTATTTAACATTTGCATTTTACACTTGGTGCATGTAGCCTAAAGTTTCATTGAGGAAATAGAGGCGCAGAATGAATTCCTGACATGAGGAGCCTTTTGTGTATCTTATTGAGAAAGTGTTATGTGTTATGTCTACACCAGATAAGCGTGTTTGATTTGTTCTAATTATGTGCACCTGACACTGCTCTGTTTTAAAGAGGTTGGACTGTGACAGACACAAGGCATCAGCCAAAATGTTTGTGCTTGTTATTCTTCTGCATTACAAAAGAATAAAGATACAGAAAAAACTTCAAAACACTATTCTCTGAGTGTGATCCAGTTTACCTTCAGTTGGAACTACAGCAGATAAGATTATTTCATTCAGGGCAGGTATTTAAACAGTTACATAATTTTTAATGAAAGCATTTAAAAGGACTCATTAAAGGAATAGTTTGACATTTTGGGAAATACACTTGCTGAAGGGTAAGCACGACAAGTTGTGGTTTTACAGGGGGTTGAACAGTGCTGAACTAGTTCTTGTCGCCGCTGGTTTCCTGGCAACCTCATGGCTGATGACAAAACTCCAGGAAGTCACTGCACCCTGCCAAGAGTTGTTTGCCATTGTTTGGCACAACCCCCTGTAAAATGTTTTTTTCACATAGGTTTTTGTGCAGATTAAATGATCGAGCTATAATTAGAGCTAGACCGATAAATCGACCAGACCCGATATATATTGGCCGATATTAGCTTATTGCAGATATATCAGTATCACTGTATATGTTGGGCGATAAGTAGCAAGAAATTGCAGCACAGAAATGCCAAATTAGCTTTGGGGTAATTTGTGTCCATTACATAGTTTTGCTACCAGAGAGCTCTGACAAGTAAATTTTTCAACTGTAAAATGTTCTGCTTAGTATGTATCTTTGCAAAGGAATTATCGGTCAGATTTTTTAAACTCCCAAATATCAGACTAAAGGAGTTTTAGAGGTGGTAGTGGGCAGATTTTGTTACCTTTGGACAGAGCCAAGCTAGCTGTTTCACCCTGTTCCCAGTCTTTATGCTAAGCTAAGCTAACTGTCTGCTGGTTGTAGCTTCATATTTATCACACAGATATGAGAGTGGTATCGATTTTGTCATCTAACTCTCATCAAGACAGTGAATAAGCATAAATTCCAAAATGTCAAACTATTCCTTTAATGTGCCAATGTTTTTTTTATTTGTATAGTTCTAGTGCAGATTTTCAGAGCAGGTGTGCAATTTATAGCAACCTCCTCGCACAATGACAGATATTTACGCCTATCCACCTAATAGCACTATCAAAGCCTGTGCAGTACAGCCACAGTCTTCTGCTTATGGCCCTCCTTGAATCAGTGATGGATTAAGTATTTTGCTGAAGTGCATCTCAACAGCAGTTGTTAAGTGAATGGAGGCCAGTGTCCATTTCACCTCCCTGATTACTGCAGGGAGCCAGGATTCAAACTGGTGACCCCAAAGTGCTCTTTATGTACTCGTCTACTGTGAGCTGTTACCAACTGATCAATCTGATGATGACAGTGAGCAGCTGGATATACTGTGAAATCTAACCTTTAAGTATATACTGAGGCTGACACATTCTCAGGTCCATCATAATATATAACATTTTAAGATCTGGGAAGTAGCCGGGTGTGATGGTGTGTTTTATAATCCCTTCTTCTCCTCGTCTCTCCCCTTTACTTCTCTTTGTTATTTTTCCCCCTCATTCTTCTTCTGTCTCTACCCCACCTACCCAGCTATTGTTAATGATATCATCATAATGATACCACACAATGGCAAATTAACAAGTGAAGAAGAGAATAAAGTGAGATTTTCACAGGCGATGCTACAAGAGCTTTACAGCATTGCTCTCCCTGCTCAGCACTGTGTCAATGTGATCCCTGCATGCACCGCAGAAATGATGAGGAGTATGCAAACACGTTGAACCAATCCTCCCAGGATGCATGTTGAATACTGTCAGAGAGAACAGGTGCCAGTGAGCAGAAAGGAAAGTGTATTTTCTGACCTGATAATGTGGGTGAACCACACAGGTTTCGTTAGGAAGCCTTTTACGGTTATGACTTGTAGTCATTAATCGGTGAATAGGAATTGGATGAAAGGTGTTAAAGATTAACAAGACGAAGGCCACACGGGTCAATCAGGGTAAAATAAAGCAGGCAGGAAGTGAGTAAAAGAGAGTCAATGAAAGTAAGAGACACCTCTGTGAATGTAAAAGATATTTTTCATGGGGTCGTCTTAAAGATAAATATTCATCGTTAAGAACAGCAACCTGCTAATTACATTTTTTACAGCGTGAAAAACACATATATTCATCACAACTGGCCTTTTCCATAGATGCAATAATACAATTGTACCGTGCGTTGCACTAAAATGTATCCCTTTACTGGTGAAAGTGAAATAAAAAGCGAAAAAACAAAGAAGCACAACTCAGGTTTTAACCTTCATTGAATCAGCTGAGCCTTGATGATACTTTTTAATAGAGAAATGTTGGAGGTTTCTTCTCATAATCTAATTTTAATTAAAAGAAATCCAGCCCTGATCTAAAAAGTCTCCCAAGCCCCTTTTCTGTGTCAACAAGTTTTACTTGGCATTCATTCTTTCCTCTGACGCTTGCCTCTTCCAGCCCTCTCTCCATCCTCCCCCTCCTCCTGCTACTCCTCCTCTTTTCAGGCTTTGTTGTGCTTTATTTTTTCTCTCCTCCCTTGTTTTTGAGGTTGCTCTCTGTGATGTTAGGGTGGCGCATGTCTGCGAGCACACTCGGTTCCTAGGCCAATAAAAGGTGGGGGTGTACGGTTGCCAATCAAGGCCTACTCCTTCTCTTTATTCCTCCAGGGTTTGTCTTAGGAACAGTTCTCAGAAGCAAAACTCAAACAGAGGGAATGAATAATTAGCCTCCCAATTTTTGCTTGAATCGGGAACTAGGTCGCCGGCTGACAAATGTCTCAGTAGGGAACAACCGCGGTGAAAGAGGGAGACCTATGGAGATTGTAAGAGCCCCTTGAAGGAATGCTGCTTCACCTACTGAGAGGGGACACAGAGTCAGAGAGGCAGGGAGAAGACACAAGCATTTGACTTTTTTTCCTGTCTGGCTTTGGCTGGTGAAAAAGTGAGTCACATGTGGAAAGCGGCGATTCCATGATAGCAAAAAAAAGAAAGAAAACATGAGCAAGAAAATGAGGGGAGGAGGGGCGGGAAGAGTGGGAAGAAGAAGAGGGAGGGGTAGGACAAGGGAGAGATACATGTAGTGAGAGGGAGGGAGAAAAGGAGGGGTGTGTGTGTGTATGACGGGAATTCATGCTTCAAAAAGAAGAAAAGAAGTGGTTTGTTTGGAGAGAGAGAAGAACATCTGCGATTTCTCTTTGGGCAGTTAGTTATGCCGTTGGTTTGTTGTTCTGCACATGTTTCTTTCTTTCTTTTTTTGTTTTGGCTCCTTATTTGCCATCCTGCCAGCAAAAACAACATACACTTATTTTGAAAATTGGTCACTTCACACCTCCTGTTCACATCTTTCTCATCTCAAATCTGTGAGAAAGGATCAGTCTGTTCTTTCAGCTGTGACTGTTTCTGACAGGATGGACAGATGTACAGGACGCTGTCACAGATTTACTTGCAAATTCTTAATGCAAAGAAGGAAAGTGTACTTGTCGGGTTAAAAACTTTTTCCTCTGACTTTTCCTTGACGGACTGTTGCAGATATACATGGAGAGATGAGGGAAAGTGAGCTAGGAAACAAGGAATGAAGGAAGCAGACTGAGAACTGAGGAAAAAATTGCCTCAGTCATGTTTACTTGTCTGTAAATTTGTGGGGAAGGACGGAGAATCTCTGATTTCCTTCCCGCCTCCTCTTCTTCTCTCCACCCCTTGTGGGTTGTCAGGGCGTGGTCTGTGACCTCCTGACCCTGTACCATGTTTTGTGCGTGTGTGTGTGTGTGTGTGTGTGTGTGTGTGTGTGTGTGTGAGAGAGAGAGAGAGAGAGAGAGAGAGAGAGAGAGAGAGAGAGAGAGAGAGAGAGAGAAGGGGTGAAGTTTCCCAGCTGCACGGAGAAGGGGTGGGGGTGTACGTTTTTTCCTTCGCAAGCTTTCAGTTTTGAAAGAAAAGCCACAAACTGAAAGAATGAGAGCTTTGTGTGTGTTTGTGTGTGTCTTTGAGAGAAAGAGTGAGACAGAAAGAGAAGGAGAGACTAAAAGAGGGACAGAGAGAGAGAGAGAGAGAGAGAGAGAGAGAGGGTGAAGGAGTATAGAAGAAGTAGACATAGAAAGAAGAGAGGCCGTGAGGGAATTAGAGAGTTAAGGGAATCGGTGTAAGTGTTAAGGGAAGGGTGCACCAGTGAAAAAGTAGGAAACAGAGTTGAGGGGTGGGGCAAACTGTGAGATGGAGGGTGGAGGGAAATATGAGGGAGGGAGGGGATATGAGACAGAGAGTTTGACATTTCTATTTTGCAACAATCTAGTGCTAATATAGAATATAGGTTTATAGGAATCCCCCCCAAAAAATAGACTCTGTTTATGTATTTATGCCTCCTCACCAGCGATAGCCGTGGACAGAGGCATCATGCTTTCGGGTTGTCCATCTGTCCGTCCATCCGTCCCATTCTCGTGAACGCAATATCTCAGGAACACCTTGAGGGAATTTCTTCAAATGATGAATGGATGAACTGATTAGAATTTGGTGGTCAAAGATCAAGGTCACTGTGACCTCACAAAACATGTTTTTGGCCATAGCTCAAGAATTGCTAACCATATTTCACAGTTGGTTGGAAAATTAATTGGTGACACTTTTGACTCAAAGGTCAAGGTCACTGTGACCTCAAAATGACCATGACAAACACGTTTCTGATCATAACTCAAGAACTGGTGCTGTAATTAAGACAAAATTTCACACAGATGTTTAATGCGATACAACGATGAAGTGATGACATTTTTTTACCCAAAGGTAATTTTTACTGTGACATCATAATGTCCTAGAAAAACACTTTTTTGGCCATTATTCAAAACCATAACTCAGGAACAGAAGGGGAGATTGTGACCATATTTCACAGTTGGTCAGACACTGAATAGGTGACACTTTTGACTCAAAGGTCAAAGGTCATTGTGACCTTAAAAGGTTTTTAGCCATAATTTAAGAATTCACACACATGTTGACTGGGACGACACAATGAGTAAACAATAACTAGCACAGTACCGACTTTCCTCCATCTCGTCCATTCTGCCTTTCTCTTCCTGTCTAATTCTGAATTTTTGAGCATCATCAGAATCACGTGACTACAAACAACGTATTGGAGCACATCTAGCTAATCATGATCTTGTGAGTTTCACCTACAGCTCACAGAGAGGCCTTGCATCTAAAAATGCCAGGAAAAACCAAAAGCACCACATTTTGTGTAGGTATAATCTATAAGAATCCACCTTTACATAGTAATCAAGTACATGTGCACCTGTTTAGCCAATACATATATGATAATCCTTCATTAATGATAATCCTTCATTAATCAAAAAAAAAATCTATATTCACTGGAATCATGTATCATCAATATATTTCCATTTAGCCAAAAAATACACTTTATAACTTTTATTCAATTCCTTCCAAGTATTCACTACATATATTATATGAGTCTGGACCGACATGGATGTAAACTACAACTTGACTGATTGGTGGAGGCACACAACCGCAGGGCGGTAATTTTAGTTTTCTTCTGTAGTGGTATACTGTATAGATCGTGGGCTGATATTAATGTTGTCTCAGGTTATACACTTCCATTTCACATTTCCACGCAAAGTGCATGTACATTTTACTTACTTATCTGACACTCTTGCCCACAATAATCTATGGGCAATAAGGAGTTCAGAGTGGGTCAGACTGAAGCACCCTGACAGTCTTCTGTGATAACAGTAAGATAATGTAAGAAAAGCTGTAGAACTTACACTGTATATATGGGCAAATATTTATTTTATTTGTCTGTCTGCTATATCACCATTTTAAGGGGTGTTTTTGTGTGGTGTTTTTCCAGCAGGTGTCATACTGTGTGTTGAACACATTGTAAAGCACTTTGAGGCAAATTTTTAATGTTTTATTCTGGGCTACATAAATAAACTTGACTTGACAATATGTCATTACGTGATATAGTTATAGTTATGTGATTGTTAAGGTCGCAGTAGTTTTTGAATATAGCTTTCAGCAGTTAGTGCATTGCAAGAAACATCAAACAAAAGAGTACTTTGAGCTAAAAAAACAAGAGCAAACAAAAACATGTTTTTGTTAATATAAATAAATAAGAATAGCACTCCTACACATCTTTTTTCAGTCTGACTTTAAGATTGGGTTTATTTTGCTTCAGGGCATAAGTATTATGATGTGCAGACTAAAGCCGAAATTGTTTAACAACAAAAAATGACTCAAAAATTAATCTATATATGCATATATTTTTAAATATATAATTGAGGATTAGATGGAATGAATACTGTTGCTGTTTCCTTCCATCCTCCTTTTTGAAGACAAGCCAGCTGCCTTTGATATCTTTGATATTGCAGTTTTTGCGAGGCCTCTCAGCCTGCATCAAGTGACTACAACGGCCAAATAGATTTTTTCCCCTGGCGTTTTTATCACCAGCATAGAAATGCTGATTTTGTTGCAGTACCCACACAATCATTGTCTCCACAAAAGACAGCTATTCTCCTATAGGGACTTCAGCTGTTTGTTTAAACAATTAGCAATCATGAAAATTATTCTTTTTCACACTGAAAGCCTGCACGTGTTCAGTCACCCTCTTCAGTATATACCGTACTTAATAGACTACTTAAACACAGGCCAGAATCGTAAAAAAACTTGTAATTGTTTGGTGTATTTAGTGAAGTTTTACTTTTATAAATTTGTAGTTACTGTTTGTTGTTTTGCATTTCTAGCTGCCCACTGCTGTAACCAGTTTGGATTAAAATCACTGCTTGGTGATGCCACTGAAAAGAATTCCCACATCCTTTTTTTCTTCTTTTTTTTTTACGATGGGCCGTTCTTTCATCATCGGTATCCGTTTATCCTTAATCTTCTATAACCACATTTCTCGCTCAAATGACAGAGCCCTGAAGAATTTTGTCATAAAAACTCGGATAATGAGACCTTGTGAAGCCAAAAGCAGAAGTGATCATTTTTTAGTTTGAAGCAAGATTGCCACACCGCCCTGTGGTAACTGTACTTTTGGTTTGTTTGTTTTTTCCCCTTTTGGATGAGACACATTTTCAGCTACAATGTTAGCGAAATATAAATTATACAAACATCATCATATTATGAACAGAATTATATATATATATATATATATATGTATATATATATATATGTATATATATATATGTATATATATATATATATATATATATATATATATATATATGTATATATATATATATATATATATATATATGTATATATGTATATATATGTATATATGTATATATATATATATATATATATATATATATATATGTATATATATATATATATATATATATATATATATATATATATATATATATATATATATATATATATATATATATATATATATATATATATATATATATATATATATATATATATATATAACACAAACTCAAGTGTGGTTAAGTAAGAAAGAAAATATGGATGAAATATATATATATATATTTATATATATATATATATATATATATATATATACACAAACTCAAGTGTGGTTAAGTAAGAAAGAAAATATGGATGAAACTGAATCTGAAAACTTATCTGATGTGCTCATTAGATTATGTGTTGCCATTTGAACAATTTGTTCCTACAGCTGAATACAATTGACTACTCTGGTCAAATTTGGCTGGTTTGAATATTTTCCAGAAAATGCAGCATCACTACTTTGTATAGTTCTGTTGTTAAATTATTGTCTTTAAATTCAACATGATATATTGTACTGATAGGTGATGTCAGAGACATCTTTAAGGATTGGCTGTTTTTTTAATTGTTTCTAACTATTGATCTCTGCAGTGCTATGCAAGACTTCACAGAGGAATTTATCCTCATGCTATGATAAGGACCAGACAAGGAACCAACACAGACATCTCAGGCACTGCCATGAATGAACTGCAGCTCGACCTGCCTGGAGAGAGAAGAGAGCTCTCCATCTCTTGCTCATCCTTGAGAGAGAGAGCTTTGCTGTCAATCTCTCTGTCTCTCTCTCACTCTCACTCTCTCTCCTCTCCCCTCTAGTGGCAGTTAGGAAGCCCTGTGGAGTCCCGCTAAGCCTCTCAATAGCTGCCCGGCCTCCCACCTCGAGGCCCATTCACTTCTAATGAGGTGCTCAAGTGTCTATGGCTTAACATGAGGGTCAACACCACAGAAATGGGCCCTTTTACACCGCTAGCTCCACTACACTGGCAAATGCTAATATGATTAATGATATCATGCTCTTATATTTTAATCTGTTAGTGTGTTAATTTTAATGTGCAACAGTAAAATGCTTGTCAAGCTTTATTTTTTTGTGCACCAGACCCAGAATCAGAATCAGAAACAGGTTTATTGCCAAGCAGCTTTTCACATACAAGGAATTTGCCTTTGTATTTTGGTGCACAAGAGTGACAATAAACATAGTAAGAGCAAAAGTCAAGAATCATAAATATCAAACAGACATTTACATTAAAAAATACGAATAAATATGAAAATATATGAAATGATCTGTACAGTGTTTAAAACAAAGAGGACAGAATGTGCAAATGAAAATTTCCTCATTAATATTAATTGTCTTTTTCTGTAGACTTTCTTACATGATGTTATACTTACATTATTCAGAATATTTACTTACATTAAATCCTCAGGCGGCACTTTAAAATCAAAATAGATTTCCTTTTACCGTAGCGCTGTCATTTGCTAGATACTTTCCTTGTGCATGTCCCAGCACTACTAGCTCCTTGACACATTATTTTGACAGCTGCAGGTACTATCTGAATGAATGGGCATCAAAGGAAGCATCACTCCACTCTACCAGAACAACACTCAAAATATCATGGTCCTGAACAGACCCCATGCACTTGAGATGGCGTTGCAGACTACAAACAAAGGCCACTTTAGTCGCAGTCACTCTCCAGTCTCCCACTTCACAAACACTTCCTCTGGAACGATGAGTCAATCACATTGTTTCTGATCGTTTGTCAATGACCTCCCCTGATGTGGTGCTGTGGTGTGATCCGAGTACAGGCTGTGTGGTTACACTGCCGGTGAACTTAATGTGAGTCCAGCTTCCTTTAATTACATGGATTGCTTCCTAGTATGAACAGGCACGGGCGGAGTTCAGTGTCTAGTTGATGTCATGGTTGGTTAGAATGAGAAGAAACAACTTAAAAAAGGTGAAAGTGAGAAGAGGAGGTGGTGTCAGTTTTTGGAGAGGTGAAGGTTTCCTTTTGATGGCATTTAATATTTCCTAGCAGCTTAGTTTTTTGAATTAGTGTCACTGGCTTTCTGCTGTACAGCCTGAGTACAGCATGTGTATTCATTCCTATTTTTGACTCTATGGCTGTGTTCGAAATTGCATACTAACATACTACCTACTACATACTCAATCAGTATGTACTGCATACTGCCTACTAAATGAACGATTAAGTATGCCATAACCAGCAAACTATTACACTACACTGAAGTATTCTCAAGCAGTACGTCTTCTCTGCAACACAAGAGCAGTATGCATTTTGGGGTGGTTGAGTATGTCTAGTAAGCTCATGGCGCATACTCGTAATTCTTGCTAATCTAATATACTTCCAGGCATTTCTCGCGTACACAAAATCCACAAACTATGCAGTCGGAACGCACTACATACTCAATTTGGTTTCATGCTTAATATGAATAGTACGTTAGTTTGCGATTCTGAACGCAGCCTATGTCTATCACTTAGTTTGTCTTCAGTCAACATCTGAAGGAAGAAGGATGTTGTGCATTTTTGAGTGCTACTATGTGACTCAATCATGTGATTAATTGCTTGTTTGGTTGTTGTTCTCTCATAAGACAGGTTTCCATCCAAATTTACCGCAAGTTTTAAACGAATTTCCAGAAAATCAGCAATAGAAAATGCAAATTAATGCATGTTTGGCTAAGTCTGTTTCCATTACATTAAGTCTCATTTTGTTTTTATTGATACACCAACTTTTCTACCTCAGGCGAGCGTAATTTTTTTTTTTGCAATATTTAGAATTTTTCCACATTTTCCCAACTTTTTTTTATGCACAAATTGAAAATGCTCATTAAAACAGGTGGATGGAAATGCACTTATTGCAGTTCCCAGTGATCCTCTCCTCTCCTTCAATCAGCCCCAATCCCTTTATGGCCCATTTACAGTGTATCTGACAATAACAATCATCTAGGGTAGTATGATTTTATCCAGATGCAGCACAAAAGCATAAAATCCAGGTGTAAATGTACCCAAGACACATGTGTAATACCGTCACACAGACCACCACGTCAGTTGCTCTGAAACATCTGCTTACATTAATAGAAAACTGTAAATACAAGTCATCCTCACCACAAGCAGCTATGTAAACAGAAATAAACAGTTGCTGTTACTTCCTGTGTTTTCAGACAAACAGGATTAATTCTGAGAGGAAAGATTCTTCAGTAGTTGAAGAAAATTCAGGAGAAGATAATAGTTTCATGTTGCAGTTTGAGAGCCATAAAACTCAAAATGTGAAGGGAATACACATCATTGTAATGATACAGTTGACTAATAATTATATTATTGGTTAAAGGTCACATGATGAGCAAATAAACTCATAATATTGAGGTTTAGGCACTTGGTTGCACATCTGAACACACAGTTCTTTGAAAAAGTCACTAAGTTGCTCTTTGTGCAGAGGATATCTAAATAGAAGCTAAGGACATAATCTAAAAATGCTGAAACAAACATATTATAGTAGTGCCCATTTTAATGTTACCCACTCAGAGTCTATAAATTGTGAATGCAAGGTGACAAAGCCAATTTTAGAATTTAAAGGAATAATCCAACATTTTGTGAAATAAGCTTTTTTTTTGCTGTCTTGATCAATATTAACTGAATCTTCTTCAGCTGAGCAATTGATGCTTACAGAGTTTAGTTGCTTTCCTACTCCCTTTTATATTATTCATTTTTACTTTTAATTCTGTGCTGAAATCCAAGCGGCCAGTTGTGATTATGTGAGACCACAGAGACAAAATGTGTTTTCATGACAATGTGTGCAAAACAGTTTAAATACCACGTCCCATTCATTTAATCATTTCCCAGTGGCTTATGGGAAAACACTTGGCACTTAGCACTTAGCATCCCTCCATCCACAGCATCCCAAACATCAAAAGATTTGTGTGTGGTGTTGCTTTGTGCTTGTGTGTGTGTGTGTGTGTGTGTGTGTGTGTGCTGTGTTGAATGAGCTAAGTGACAGTCAAATTATGTAAGGGTGTGGGATAAGTCTGTTGCACAGTTGTTTCTTTTTTGATTGTCAGGGTTGGCGAGAGGCCAACGCGCAACACACACGCAAACACACTCCTTTTTCTCTCAGCATCACACAGAGCCAATTTTCATTCCCATACCTTTTTCGGCATGACTTTTCAGCAATCTTTCTGTTTCATGCAGACCTATTTTATTACTTCTTTATCTCTTTTCTCCTCTATTTTTGTCTCTCCCTCACACCAACTATCCCCTTGTATCCCTCACTCTATGTCATTCCTTTACACCACCAGTCACCCAAAACCCCTAAACACACATTCACACACACACATGCCGTTTTATAGCAGGTTATATTAGAGAGTAATCTCATTTTGTTTGTGATGTTGGTATAATAGCCCCAGCTAGATCCTCTCCAGTCAGTCTAATTACACCATTGACTCTGCATTAATATAGTAAATATCCTGTAAATTATAAATTACCCTGTCAACATGCTTCTACAGTAATGACATGCGATGGAATTATACACAGTATCGCTCCAAATCAGCACTGGGCTGACTGGTGAGATGCTAAATAAATGAAGGGGCTTAATATGTCATTTCTGTTTACCAAATTAAAAATAAATGAAAAATTCACAGGAAGCTGACAAATATAGAAATATACAGAAGAAAGTTTTTAATCTCTAAAAAGTGTAACACCACAAATTGAATTTGAACATTTGCCTATAGTGATATGTGCTGCCTGTCTTGTTGGCTTGATGAGAAAATTTGAGCTGTAAGCAGCAGCTGTTTTCTAGTGTTAACATGGTGGTGCAGCATTGTGCATTTAGTGCTTCTTCTTTGTTGTTTTTAATAATTTATTTTCCTCTTTATTTCCTACATGCCCAAAATGTTTGTCCCCCTTTTGAGTGTGTAAAAAGTGCAGCTTTGTCTGTGAAATAGATCGCTGTTTGCACGTGGAGAAGCTGAGTCCTCAGAGAATTACGCCTTGTCACTGTATACCTCTGTCTTTCTGCTTCTTTGTGTATACTTTATTTTCAATCTCCTGTTAATCTGGCTATTTTACACAAGCAGTCACACATATAGTAACACTCACGCCTCTTACTTCTCTCTGTCCTCTCCCTCTTCTCATCACTTTGCCTTATGCATGACAGCAGCAGAGGTGCTTTAGGCTCCTAGTATTCACACAAGGTCATCGCTGGCAGCAGTGTGACATGCTGTGTAGCAATAATAGCATGTGAATAAACCACAATCTGTGTTACTTAAAGCTGTGACATGATATATTCTGTGCAGATTGTTATGTCTACAAATTCAGAATTGTTCTGCCAACCTCAGCTGCACGCGCAGTGAGATTGAAGCCAGTTTTTCTACAACATGTGCTCACAAAGTTCCTGTTTGTGCTTTATTCTTTTTTAAATTTCAGTCAAATACCGACATCGCCAGAGCCAGCGATAGAAAACAAAGTGCTGTGAATTTGGTGTGCAAAGAAGTAACGAGGGGAAGTTGTGTAAGGGAATATTGAGAGCTTCTATGTTGACATGGCCTGGGTTGGTGCCAGCCACCCGTTCTTACCCTCCGCTTTGACCTCAGCTCAGGAGAGGTGGGGCTTTTCTGGCTGCAACTTGACTCCTTTGGTGCTAGTGGTGCTATTGGTGCAAAGAGACGACCAAAAACATTTACAGAATACTCCCATGGACAATTAGATATGTCACCAAATACTTAATGAGCAGGTATATACTGTAGTTGCTTTTGTGTGCTTGTGTTTCTATGAATACAAACACTCATGGCACAACACTCACACCCTGGTCCCTTCTCTTGCCTCTCTGCCTGACTCACTCCCACAACTATGCAAGCAACTCCAGCTCAGTCACCTAATTGATTCCAGACTTTCCCCTCATCCCTTTGCTCTCTCTGAGCCTCCTCCTACTCCTCGCTGTCACTGCTGCCCCTCGTTCTGTCCATCTAACTGGGATTTCTGGGTCTCAGTGCCTGTCATGTGTGCATTCAACTTGTTTGCTATTGCATGTAGGATATACTCATGAATGTGTATATGTAAACATGTTTGATGACGTTGTTGAGTGATATATATTTTTATGTGTGACAATATGATTGTCCATGGGTTTCCCGCATGAAATTCCATCTTTATTGAAATATGATCGCCATCATTAGTTGAGATGACTTGATAAGGGAGCCAGTTAAAGTTCACAGTTTTTAATGTTGTACAGCACTTTGGTTCAGCTTCGGTTGTTGGAAGGTGCTATAGAAATAAAGTTTGATTGAGTCACAGTTTAAAGGTTGTAAATATTTGAAATCTGTTTAATTCAAAAGCCCACAGAGTTTCCGGTTGGTGGTGGTGTGCTTAGAGGCATGGCAGAGACTCTGTTGTGTTCAGTTGACAGGTGTCACTGAAAAGTTTAGGAAATGGTATCAATAGAGCGTAAGAATGTGTGGGTGACTGTCACATGGACAGGGGTGGAGGATGCAGGGTGTTTGCTGTTTAATGATCTGAAGAGCAGATAGAAATGGGGGTGAACCCATAATTGTAAGCTTCCATCTCAGAGCTTATTACATTTCATGCATTATGTTTCAACAAGCATATTACATACAGTCTTTATTAAGAACATATTTACCCCTTTAAGTGTAAAGCATACAGTGAGGCAGTGGAGACTCACAGACATGGTTGAACTGAGTATTACAAGCATACACATCAGTATGTACAAGTTAAACAGTATGGCCAATGGTACAGGGTTGGATAAAAGGCATAGTCAAATGCCATGTCCTTTTGCTACCGCTGTCAGATGCTACTTGATGTTTAATCGACCTCGCCTGATCCATGGTCATGTGTGTAAAGGAATCTTTCCCATCAGCCAGCTTGATAATCATGTGACTGAAAACAAAAAACCCCAGGAGTAATAACACACCATCTAGGCCTGTAGTGCTGTGGTTGTCAACCATTTAACATAAAAACAAACTGGTTCGCAGGTTAACTTTCTACCTAAACTCCACAGCTGCTGAATTCACTGATTTACACAGCTATAACCAGAAAGTGCGGGCTCAAGCAAAGAGATTGTTACTGCTCAAAACTCACTACTGTTACCTAAGACAGTCATACTGTTTCAAATTGATGCTAAAGAGGAATTGTCGAAGTTAAACAAATGGGATAGCTATATGTAACTAACATATACTTTGATCTTATAATCGTTCAAGAAAAGTGTGGCTAATGGATGGAGAACTAAGTACTAAGTTCCATGGGAATGTATGTCTGATGACAAACAATGTTATTTTTCAACACAGATGTTGAAGTATTCATATTCAGTTATGGCAGCAATTACTGAACTGAGTAATGGGGCCTTGCTTCATCCCAGAAGGGAATAAACAGTTATTACAGTTTGGATTGAATCAACAATGGAAGTTGAGACGAATCAATTTATTATTTAACAATGTTATGATGTAACTGATCATAGGTCAGGGCGTTCTCCCTGTTTTGCCCTCAAACCAGGATTGGCTGTCTTAACACTGGAAATATGTGTCTTAAGCCTCATTAATACTTGATGTAAATCCAATTTGATTTTAGGAATAGATCTCAGTTTTAGGATGATCTTCCTCACTGAACTTTCATCAAAGCTTTATCTGGGCAAAAATGAGGCCCTTTTGACCAAAACGATTCAGGAACTGATGAACTTAAAAGTTTGTGATCTACAGGCACTACAAAGATTCAACATGCTAATGTTTGCAGCATGCTAGAACTACGGCCAAATAACCCAAATTGGAAGCAGATTTGTCAAGTGGAAATGAAGTTCCTGAAAAATAAGTTCCTCAGAAAGGTTCTCCTAACATCCTGTGAAAACGGGCCATACTGTCAATGTATTTTTGTTCCCTTTTTTACATGAATGAATTTAGGATATGTCCATTTTCTGTTTTGTATTGAGGGCTCAGTAGCTCAGCTGGCCTAGCTGCATCAACTCTGGCTC
This sequence comes from Siniperca chuatsi, assembly GCF_020085105.1. NCBI lineage: Eukaryota > Metazoa > Chordata > Actinopteri > Centrarchiformes > Sinipercidae > Siniperca > Siniperca chuatsi. Next base: position 12,137,529 of record NC_058059.1, read on the forward strand.
AGTGCCAGGGTAATACAGCATATTATTGCAATATTAACAGCCAGCACAAGGACAGTGAACTGCTATCACTATATAGGTAAAGGCTATAAGTGTTCCCCTCTGGGCTTCTTGTGTCTCCCTGCACACTATTCTTGTTGTTCTTCTGATGTCCATGTGAGTGTTAAAGGGGAAATTGGCACTGTTAGAAGTTTGCTGTTTTTGCTCATATCTCACAAATTTCCCCTTTATGTGGAGAATGCAACTGAGTCAAGAGATGCTCAAAATCTGAATCATCAGTGGACAGAGTGGAAGGAGTGAACAGAGTTTGCTGTTTTTGAAACAGCTTTTATGGCCTTTTAATTTCCCTTAGTGACATCTTGAGACTTTATCCAGCACCTCAGGGTGTCGATAAACCACTTACACCCATGTCAGTTTCACTGTCAGGCATTGTCTTAAAAATGTAATGTGAGCTTTACAGGACACTAATACATTTACATCGTGTATCCAGTTCTGTCACAGCAACTTACATCACATAATAAACCTGGGTGTGTTTGTTTGTCTTTGTTCACACACCAGCATGCTCAAGTGTTTTTTACCTGGTGATTTAAAAACTTTTAGTTAATATTGGAACATTTTAATATTGGGATAATGTTCTGATAATCATCGCAATATTCATTTTGCTCATATCTCCCGCTTCCACAAACACATACATCCATGTGTTCCATTTGTCTCCTGTAATCTCTTATCAAAGTTTAGATGACTAATTTGTGAATACATTCACTTGGGAAACATATCATCGTCATCATCATCATTATTATTCTCATCCTTATCCCTTTTTTCCTGTGTGTCCCACTGTCTCTCTGTTTCCCTTTCTGTCCATCTGTGCAGCCTAGTAATATCTCTCTCTCTCTCTCTCTCTTTCTTATTAGTAAAAAACACATAAGGCATGTTGCTATGCACAAGCACCACAGGCATTACCACACACACACACACACACACACACAGCAAACAGAGACCATCGTCTGCTCAGACATGCAGCAGGGCAGCTAATTAGTAAAGTGGCAGTGGGCTTTGTGTGAGATCACACACACACACACACACACACACACACACACACACATTTCCCAATGAGAGCACATAGCCTGCTCACTGCAAAGACACCACTGGACACCAATACTACTGGTGCTATTGATCCAAGACAAATGAGTGAATGAGAGAGAGAGAGGGAGAGAGCGAGAAAGGAGGAAGGAAGGAAACATGGAGAGGCGTCATCGTGTGCGAGACAGAGTGTTGTCACACCTCAACTCCCGCCTTCTCTCCCTCTCAGATCAATACCATCTTTGTGTTTGTTAGCGCAGTATTGTAATGGTGAATGGTCAGTCCCTCTGGTGGTGTGAGACCAACACAGTCTGGGGACGTGAAAGAGAGAGGGAGAAGAGTTGAAAGACGGATGTAAAAAATGAGAGAGAGAGGGCTGAACACACTGGGAAAAGAGAGAGGGGCGAACAGAGAGGGATGGAAAGACAGGGCTAGATACAGAGGATGAGATAGAGAGAAAGAGAGGTGGAAATATAGAGAGTGGTAGTGGCGACCCAGTTCCATCACTGCTTGTTTGTGTTTGGGGTGGCGCCACAGTTAAGAGCATCGAGGCACGGGGATGGGGGAAGGACGGTTGTGTGAAATAAACATGCATTTGTGAGGATGTTACCTCACTGTACACACATACGCATGCAAAGTCAGGTTTGCATGTGGCACTGAGGCACTTTGGGAACCAGTTCTCACACACACTGCATGCATGAAGATGAACACACACAAGCATACGTTCATAATGGTTCGGTCAATTTTGCCTGATGTTCCTTTCACGCTGATATGTTCATAGTGCTGATGCCAACATTCATGCACACTCCTCATACACAAACACTCTGCGACCATGCATATCTGTGCGCACACTGTTTTTGGACCGTTTGGAATAAACTACAACAAATATGTTTTTTGCCACATAAGCCCCCAGGCATTTGATTTTAGGATCACTCCACACAATATAAACATCACATTGGTGCATATTAGAAATTTAACAGTTTAATTAGGGCTCATCATTTTAAAAATTCAGTACATGTATTAGTGTTTATTCTGGTGAAAATTGGATTTAAAAAAAATCAATACAAAAATGGGTGTGAAAATTGGATTTGTATTTGCAGCACAGACTGTTGCTTAAATGTTATTATTGTTTATAAAAAATTTTTTTTTTTCCTTAACAGGAGCCAGGTGCATAGTCAGTCAGTCAATTGGCGTTCCCAATTTTTTCTTCGCTTTCTATTATTGGAAACAAACATCACTTTTGGCTCTATAGGGGACTTCTAAATCTGGGTGAATATCATTTTTTTTTAAAAATGGGTCTGCTTCTTTAAATAAACTAAATTGATGAGCTTTCAGTTTAATGTAATTGAGGTTGATTACATCCAGTTCCTTTAAGATCTTTCAGGCATGATGCAGTTCTCTGAAGCTCAGGCTGTGGTGAATGATGGATCATGCTGCTTTAAAGCCCTATTGCACTTAGCTGTGCATTTAGTGTCTACAGCGCACTTCTCCCTTGGGCCATCTGTGTTCCTCCTCTGATTAACAGGCAGTAAAAACTCAAAACATGGTGGTTACTGATTGACTGTTGGTGAAATCATTGTTTTATTTCACACTCCTTTTTCTATATTTACAATGTTTGTGTAGGGTTGTGTATGCATGCTTGTGTGGATGCCTGCCCTTGTTTGCTTGCAAGAGTGATTTGTCACACCTTGTGTTGATATGGTGCAGTGAGGTGGCTTTTTGACAGCTGCAATGTAAACAGGAGCATCTAATGTGGATTGCATGTTTTCTAAGCATCTAAGTATGTGCTGCTACCACTGTTGGGATTTGCAAAATGCATTGTACCTGCTCTTTTAAGAGCTACAAAATCACATGCAGGAATTAGGGCAGCAAATGTGGAAATGTTGGAAAAGTCCATTTCTCTGTGGTGTGCGGTTCAGTTTTGTCAACTTTTGGGTGGGAGTGTTGGGAGGATGCGAGGTAGAGGAGTCAGTGACACAGTTTTGGAGTAATAGGGGTCAAGAGGATGCGGTGGAGCTGGTCATGACGAGAGTAAATGAAGATGGGTTGCAGAAGATTGGCAGAATGGGGGAGGAAAAAAAAGTTGGGGGATAGAGAGAGAGGGAGATATAGAGACAGTGAGAGCTAATGAGCTGGATTTGCTAGAGACTTGGCATTCTGCTCGTGGTGCTCGTTCTATCTCTCTCCTCTGTAGAGGAGCTGGCTAGAGCAAGCTTCCTGTCTGAGCCCTGAAGCAGGAGTAAATGAGGGGGTTGGAAGCAATAGAACAGAGGAAGGAGGAGAAGGAGGAGGGTGAGGGGCGGGAGGGACCAGTGTTGAAATTGAATGCCAGGGCGCCATGTTCTCATCGCCAGCGTTTCCATGGTTACGGGGTAATTCTGGCGAGTAAGGAATTTTCATTCACTCTGGTATGAAGAAGAAGAAGAAAAAATCAGTAGGGAAATATCAACAAAGCAATAGAGAAGGAGAAAGGCAAAAAAATAAGGGAAGAGAAAGAAGAGGAGAAAGAGAAGGAAAGATAAAACCTCTATTGGGGTTTATGCCACCCATCCCCCAGGCGATCTGCCTCTGTCTCATTCCTTTTTTCTTATGTATTTCTGTGATGCTTGGTTTGTTTGCCACCACCCTATAAGCAAACACAACACCCACCCACAAGCCAGGAGCCCTGCAGGTATATGGCAAAGAACAAAGAGAAACACTGTTTCTGGCTCCTGTTTGTGTGTACGTTCGTGTGTGTGTGTGTGTGTGTGTTCTTTTTGGGAGGACGGCAGTGGGGGTTGGTGCCAGGGGTAGGGTCGAGGGGGGTTAAACAAATCACATTTGAGACATGTGGACTGGCTGCTGACATGTCAGAGACTCGGGCAAAGTGCAGCTGATTTGACCACGTTTGTCTTCGGCTGCTTAAATTTCACTGGCAAAAAGGTTTGAGTTAAAACTCTGTATGCATGTACAAACCTGAGCACGCAAGCATGTGTGTCAGCCTGCACAGATACAGGCACACTCTCACTCTCCAGCTAACTGGGGTTGACAACTGCATGGGGTTTGACTGGGCTGTTGCTGCAGCCAACCTGACAGCTGTACAGCCAAGCACCTTCTGCACACACACACACACGTGTACACACAATTTCATCTTCAGTGTAATTTCTGATATGGTGCAGGTTTTCTTATCAGCACATGCAGCATGTTTTGACAGAGTGAGCTATAAACACATGTAGTTAAACGCTGAATCATGTGTTGTTTAGTATCCACAAGCTGGTGTGTGCAGATGTTTCGCTGTCACAGAAAATATAATAACTTTTTTATTATTGAGATAATAAAATATTGAGATGTATAATTTGATCTTCATTTTCTCCTTTTCTTTCAGTGGCTGAGGAGGGGCTTTGGGAGTGCGGACTGTCCTACGAGTGCCGGACCCTCCTGTTCAAGGCCATACACAACCTGCTGGAAAGGTAAAACCATCGTCATTACCCAGAAGCACTTCATTAGCTGCACAGTGAGGGCTGCTGAATGATATACATAAAATAGAAAACTTCACAGCATATATAAGCAGCATATAATACTAAATATAATAAATGATTTGTAACACACTATAATATATTTGTAAGTGTAACTCCTCTTGTGGGCACCCGTAAGTGGAGGCTGGTGTATAAACAGATAAGGACCTACAATGATGTAAAACTCAATTGTAATAATATAAAGCATGTCTTAGTTAGTTATAGTTATAATCGTTGACAAATACTGTGCATTAAACACTTAAAAATGTCCTTATAGTTGCGTACAACTGCATAATGGCTGTTATAAACCATTTATTAAATGTTTATATACTGCTGCAGTGTTTATATAGTGCTTATAAATACTAAATAGGGGAGTTAAAGTAAGGTATTTTATAAAAATTCATATAAATATGTTTTTGTTAATTTAATAATATTACTATAACTGAAAGTAGGATGTAGTTTTTGGTGCATGTTTGATTTAGAGAGCGTGTGTGTGTAGGATGTGAGTTTTCCTGACAGATGACTAAAGTTGATCTCTTAGTTTACTGGACAAGACAGACCCCAGTTAAAATGCCCCCACATTCACTAATATTAAGAATAATAAATCAAAATGATTATTTATTTGTTTTTTATACTTAATATATATAGCATAATAAACATACATCTTTAACATTTAACATCATCAGTAATTGAAATTACCACTATATATCATTTGAATTATATGCAAAAATCACCAAACAAAAGAACTTCATGTCGTATTGATATTTTAGTTTTCTTCCAGCAGTTTCACCTTAATGAAATTACAATATGAGTGCTGAATCACTTGCTCAAGTACCCAAAGCTCTCCTTTCTGAGTCAGAGCCATCTGTTAAATGAAGCAGCACATATTTGCTATCTATTAAGTTAAGCATCACTGATCATCATAGGGGCAGGCTGAATTAACCTTCCTATTACCTTGAAGCTAACTCCTTTTATAGCTCACTATTTCAACCCAGGAGGGATCACTTACACTTTCTCTTTCATATAGTACAGGTGAAATTGACCTCTGTCACTGACTGTTATAATTGTCATTATTTAGAATTTAATCTGAATTAACCGAGTCTTAATCAAACAATTACAGATAAAGCAATTATGAATATTTCAATAAAACAAGCATAGAAAAAATAACACTTACAAAAGACAAACGTTAAGAACTACATTACAAAGTACAATAAGTACAATGAGTAAAACTTTATGTACAAACTGTGAGGATTTTGTTGGATGTTACTGAATTTGTCAGTCGAAGTTCCAGAGACTTTGTCATTACATTTGTTGAGTTAAGGAAGTGGGACATCTGCCACTGGGGCTAAGGCTAGATTTATAGAAGCCCCCTGCAGCAGGCTTTCATATGGAGTGATTTGATTTTATCATTGTTATTGATAGACATAAATTATCCTCAACGCCTTAGTCAGCTCAGAGGTTAAAATTTGAAATCATAATTTCATGCTTGTTTTCCAGTGTGGAGTTTGGAGTGGGACAGAAACAAAAGATATATACAACATTTAGCAAAATGTAACATTAGTCAAATTACCCTAAACTATATACATTGGCAATACATTTTACAGTGCCATGCTGTAGGATATAATTAGCTGTGAGAAAAACAGGGGCATTACTTTGCCAGTAGGTTTCTAAAAGTGTGTGGTGATGGCTGGTGTTTGGGTTTACCGCTCTATGCAATTTTTGACAGTTACTGTGGCCAGAAAAAAGACATCTGGGTAACATAGTGGTGCCAAGATGGAGCTGAGTTGGGATGAGCTAGACACAAACATCTCAACTAAGTGTGATAGCTTGAGACACCTGTCAATAAAGCACACATGCCGTCCCAAACCTATTTCTCTTCAAAGCTGCTGTAATCAATACTATATATTATATTAACAATAGGTCAGATGATGTGTAAAGTGAAAGGAGTTGCTCATAGTGGCAAACTCAGAGAATTACCATCCACCTGTACAGTTCCCCCTGTGCTCTATGGAGTACACCAGTGTCGTTCATCTCCTTGTGCTGGTTTTATGGCCCACAGCTTCACGGTTTTGGTTCAGTGTCACCCCCCTCATCACCTTCATTTCCAGACGCATGCAGAAATGGATGCAAATGTTGCTAACATGATTGCCATATCAACTTTATACGGTGATAGTAAATGTGATGGTGATAGGCTGTGTTTACAGCCTGCTGTGATTTCCCCATGTGGCACAAAAAAAAAAGAATGCTTAATAATATTCGCTTGGTAGAGGAGTATATTTTCTAACTTGACATGCAGTAGAAGAAGCAAAATTGGTGTTTGAGAGCCTAACATGTTGTTGAAAAAATATTGGGTTTCTAATGAAGAGTTGGTTGTAGCCTATTGGCTTCAATATCAAGAGTTTTTTGAGCCAGCATTTAGTAGCTATTGAGGGTACTACACCTGGAGGCTTTTCAGCATTAGCTTCAGCATTTACACACAGTAGTTGCTCCATCGATATAATGCACTGTTAACTCCCTTATGGTATATTCTTTGTAAGGGCTCCAATGAAGTGACCATGCTTAGGGATGCACTGATCTGATATGCCGGATTGGTATCGGGGACAATACTGACCTCATTAAGAGGTTTGGGTATCAGGCATGATGTGATCAATCCACATTAAATACAGATTCTTTGTTAATGTAAAATTAATTGTTTCCAATAGAGAGAGAGGTCTTATGTGCAATGAGTAGCTATGGTCAGATTCGAAAACGTGTTGATGAGAATGCACCAAAGATGGTAGAGCTGGAGGTTGAAAGCTTTGGATAGCGCAACCTGGCTGAGTTGAGAGGAGTCCATAAAATCATTTTGTAATTCCTTGACCTGGGTCAGAGGCTCCAGCAGGGAATTCACTGGCACCTGCTCACAGAGACAAGTCAAAGTTGTGAGAGCGCTGAGTTTTGTCTGTGAAAGGAGGCTGAAATAAGGTTATGAAGTGCACAGATGGTGGGATAGCCAAATAGGGGGCATGACAACTGAACTGTTTGATGTGATCAAATTTTCATCTGATAAAAGAAAAGGTTTTTGAAAGCTATGTGTAAAAGTGCACACCACTTCAGGGTAAGCAGATTAGCAAGAAGATTAACTTTCCTTTTCCTGTGCACTTGTCATGAACTCCATATGTCAGCCTTTGCTCAGATGTCGGGACAGTCCCTGCTGCAGTTTATGAATAATTAGGAAAATCATAGAACAATTCAAACAGGCAAAGCGTCCAAGTTAAAGTCAGTATTCTGTTTCGCAGGTCTTGTGGCTTATTTTTGCTCCAGATCAAAAGTGATTTAACTTGTGCAAGGTCTACTAAATATAAAAACACATTAAACAGCTTTACTCATATAAGCTATGAAATTCACATCAAGGCCAGAAATGTAAATTATTGAAGCTGTCATTGAGAAACAGTCTGCAATGTAATGAAATCCTGTACATCATTGAATTGAATCAAAAGCTCTCTAAGCCTCACAAGAATACTGGAAATGTATTAAACGTATTGTTCATATATTTCTTTAAATGTTGGCTTCTCTTTTTTCTTCTCTTTACTGCCACAGATGTTTGATGGATAAGGGGTTTGTGAGGATTGGGAAGTGGTTCTTCAAGCCACATGAACTGGAAGAAAAGTCTTTGGGCAACAGGTAAGTAGAAGTTCCAACACATGCACACACACACACGGCTCATTGAGATATTATACTGTGCCCATGCGGTTTCATGTATGTTAGGCTGTGAGAAATACATGTGTGTGACCGTGTGTGTGTGAGCATGTCAAAGTGTGACACAGCTAGGCAGTGTGAATGGCTTTCATGTGATTCAGTACTTGTCGAGTCTCCTCTCCTTGATGTTCCAGCAGCTGGCTCGTGGTGTGAGACTATTAAAAACCAGGACAGTGAATGCTGGTGAGAGGTGAGAGCCGAGCTGAGTCGAGCTCTCGCAGTGCTCTCTCTCTGGGTGAGGGGAGGGTGGTTGTGTGTGTGTGTGTGTGTGTGTGTCAGTGTCATGCTGTGTAACTGTGTAGGGAGATGGACTGGAACAGAGTAAAAAGAGGGGTGGGTGTGATGACAGGAGCTCAACTATTATAGTTCCCTCTCACACATCGGTCTGCCCACTTCAGCTTTTCCTTCTGGTATTATATATATTCAAGTAAAAAGCTCCTCGGAAACCACTTGGCTGTCAAATGGCTCATTCTAGAAATATGTTGTTTGCTTATATGCAGCAAACACAAAAATCATCCTCAAGTTATATTTACTGTAGTTTTTGAACTGGAGAGCTGCAAATTTAATTGTCATTCAAATGTGGTGCAAATTAAGAGACGCACAGGAAACTTGCTGTACAAAGTTGCTGACACAAGTGCAGTCTGCTGCGATGTGCTGTAGCAAACTCAGGTTTAGCTGTTCAGAGCAGGTGGAAGTCCCTCAGTGAGGCACACTGCGTGACACCTCAAGAGAGTGTGTGTCACTTGTGTTGCGTATATATAGTGTTTTGAATAATAGTGTGAGGTAACCTGATAAGAAACCTGATGATTTTTTTTTTACCTAAAAGCACTCTCATGGTAAAATATGCTGCACATACAGGCAATAAATTAAAGGAAAAAAGACCTAAATAAATAAGTAGAGAAGCATAATGAATGCGGATGCTTCCATACAGGGCACGAGGGGTCACTGAATGGTTTGATGAGAGTGGAAAGGATGTGAATCATGTGTTATGCCTTCACAGTCAGATCAGATCTCAACCCAAATGAATAATATGGGAGATTTTGAAATGAATTGTCAGACAGTGCTCTCCACTGCCATCATCAAAACAACAAATGAGGGAATATCTTTTGAAATAAAGGTCTTCAATCCCTCTAATAGATTTCAAGTGACTTGTAGAATCTTTAACAAGAAGCATTGAAGCTGTTCTGGTGGCTCGTGGTGGCCCAACCATCTACACATACAGTATAAACTATACTAGCTTGTACGTTAGCTTATGTAAATGTGAGCGTATACATGGTTATGAAGTTTGTGCCCTATAAACACTACACTAGTTCTCAGACCATTTTTCACAATTGAGAATGACTTCCGGATGGGAGCCGAAACGTCTTGATTCTGAAAACAGTGTCCAGATGACTATGATTGAAACCTTTTCTACGATGAGACTACACTATATACTCCGCATGTCCACCAAACTCCTCACATTGTATCTCACACCCTCGCTGGCCACACAAGGTGACCCCCAACTCTAATTACCATGGTGACATTTGGTTGTGACATCTTTTACAGATTCTCTGTGTGCATTTTTTGGATGCATTATCCTGTTTGACAAGTGGACTTTGAAGAGAAAAGATAAGAGAAAATGAACAACAAAAAAATATTACGACCAAATACAACCAACATTAAAAGTTACCAAACGGGAGTGAAGCAGAGAGACATCACTGATAGATCAGTAAATAACATTTGTGTGGGAAGTAGGAAGGTGTGAAGACACTGGGTCCTGAGCGTGTGTGTGTGTGTGTGTGTGTGTGTGTGTGTGTGCATGCATAGTGTATGCACAAACATACGTTGATTTTAGACGTTCTGAAATTAAGCTCAGTGTTCGAATGAGTGCAGAGATTTCTGTGTGTGTGTGTGTCTCTTTTGCACATCATGTAATTCCTCTTCATTTTGACAGAATATGTTGTCAGCTGGTACGCCCCCTGCTGAGCCGACCCTGACTTGTTCTGTCTGTGAATTATTGAACGTCCTGGAAGGAGAGACAGAGAGAGAGAGAAACATTCTTGAACATGTAGACACAAACAAATACAAATCTTATGTAGATGTAGATGTATATAATTTGCACAACATTATGCACTAGTCATACTTTTTCATGCCTACACTCTGCGGCTGTCGCATGTGTCACGTTGTGTCAGTGAGCCATGATGTTTTTTCTTTCTACATGTCTCCACTGCTTCCTTCCAGCACACATGCAAACAAACATAATGTCCTAAATGCCCACACACACCATCCCTTGTTCCCAGAATAGCAGTGTTGCCTCACACTTGACAGTGTGAGCCTTAAGAACCCCTGCAGATCTCTTGCCATCAGTGTTTTCATGCCATGAGGGAACATTGCTCAGTTAGGCATACACTGACCTACTACCTCAGCTGTAACCAGCTCCTTTGTCTCTTCTTTACTCCCACACTGTGCCGTTTTATCCCCAACAGGGGGCGCTTCAGTGCTAATATTCATGCCATGCCCCCTTACCCGTGCCAACTCCTGTGCCTTGGCGCTGCTGCCTTTGTCAGGCTTATCTGGTGTTTATCTCGTATGTGTCCCCGGGGCACGGTGAGGATTGGCACATCCAGGACACATCCAAACCACCCTCCTCCCCCACTCCTCTCTCAGCACAACACTCGCGCTCTCTTTGTGTCTGAATGGGAGGAAAGCACTCTGGGTTGGTAACGGATTGCATCAGACGCTGAGGGGAGCGAGAGAGAGAGAGAGTTACAGGGATACAGAGAGAGTGTGAGAGAAGAGACACGAGAGAGAGGAAGAGCAGGGAGGAGGCTCAGTGTGTGTGGTGGGGAGGTGGGGATCCGAGAAGGTGGGGGGTCATAAATTAATCATTACTATAGGCGGCTGAATGGATGTATTAGAGGCTGTCTCTCTCATTAGTTCAGTCAATTCTATGCATGCCAAGTACAGTACCCAGTATATGTGTTAATCTAGGTGCTTTTATTCGCTGTAATGGACATATACTAATGCATAAATAATGTTGATATTTTAGTGTAACAGAGCTGTCCTCTGGAACTTGACCATGAAACAGAAACAAGTTGCATTGCCTGTGTAAACTACTTAAAAAATAAAGAAATCCTTACCTGACCTGAGAGAACAGCTTTTTTAAAATTATAATACAAGTTGTCTCCTCTCCTCTCCTTTCCTCTCCTCAGGGACCAATGACATTGAGATATTAGCCATCTCCTAGGCAACAAACATTTGGTGTTAGGCCACATCACAAGGTCATAGAATCTCCAGAAATAACCCCCCCAAAATATGAAAAACATTTCCTCTTTTCTCACCCCTGTTCCTCTATGCTCCACATTTTACCAACTACTGTGCATGCATCTCTGATTAGACATGTGCAATAAATTTACTGATGGCAAGATTGTTTGTTTATTTTTCTTTGCATAATTAAAATAGCATGGTAAATTGATATGTGCAAGGGAGGAAGGAAGTGTGTGTGTGTGTGGGTGGGTGGGGGAGATGTTATTGTACAAAGTCCTCCCTAATATGAAGAATCTTCCATTCAATCATAATCATAAACATTTATAATTATTAATTATTTAAAAAATGCCAACTGGTTTGGTTAAATCTTTCCCCAGTGCTATCAGAGGCTTAAAAAAACGTGAACTCTCAGTTGCAATACGTGAGAGAAAGAAAGTCACATGCTTCTACCTCATTTAGCCTTTGTTCTTCATCTTCATTCAAAACAATGTGATATGTTTTATGCAACATGATGCTAATGTATTAATAGTTTGGCAGATAAAAAAGATAGAAAGATAGAAATAAAATAAAATTAAAGACCTTTAAGGCTTAAATACTTTTCAGTTATCTGATGTTAGTTAAAAATTAGTTTTTTGTAACTTTTATCATCAAAAAAAGATTATTGACCGTGATGACCATGATGTGTAAAATAGTTGATGGGTGAAAGGTGTAAGATCCCAGAAGTGGTATATGGTCTGAAGATTTTGTGGTTCACTGGGGCCAGCTGATTATTTTACTGGTTACAAAGATGACTGACATGAGTGGCGGAATGATAGATGGAAACTTGTGGACTGACTGGCAGACAGATGGATAAGGCTTAATGAGTTACTGACTGAATGAATGGTGGACTGGTGGACTGAAATACTCTGTGACTAGCTTATAAAGACCAGCTGTGAAAAAATGCTCTAATAAAAGTTAAAGGGTTTTGGATTTAGAGCTTTAGGATTTAGAAAGAGGTTTTTTTTCCAGCGAGTTGAATGGGAAATTCTTAATTCATTTATGTAGTGTTTTCACTGTGTCTTTCAATATTTCAGTCAGTAAATACTTGTTAGTAGAGCCATTAAGACATCCCATTCATTGTTCCTCTTGATTACACCGCCATCCATACTTTAGTTTTGCAGTCAACTACTTCTGACAAACTTGAAACTAGAAACCCCATTCAAACACCAAGATGTTGAGCTCATTCATAGAAATTTAAAATGGAAGACAATGGTAGGAACATTCAAACCTACTTTGTTCAGAACTCTTTATAGTTCTTCAGATCACCATGACCATACTACTTAATTTGCTGAAACGTGCTGGCTCCTTACAATAAAATGTTCCATAGTTTCAGGTGTTCCACAAATGTTTGAAAAATTAAATGTATGGTTTCTGCAGAGCAATAGGAAGGTGCGTTGTGTTCAGGTGGTGGTTCACGTCAGAAGAAACTCCTGTCTTGGCATTTTTGCAAAGAATCCAGATCAAAGACCCTACTATATTATATTACTGAAATGCATGTGTGTGTGTAGGAAAAAAAACAATAAAAACCGTAACACCACTTTAGCAGTCATTGGTGAATTTGACTATTACTATAATTGTGCTTCAGTCCATCAGCAGTAAAAAGAAGAGAAAGAAGCCACTGGAAAATCCACTGTATTTAAATGCAGCAGCTTTGGTCTATGCAGTGGCTCATTGATTGACTGCGTGCCCTGTGAGCCATAAAAATATTAATGTACTACAGGGGAATGAAACAGTATCTGATGCTGTGTCATGTTAATAAAGTCATCCCCCCCCCACTATTAAGATAAAAGTTCAGGAGTACCACCCTTTCATTCATAAGTACCCTTGTTAAATATTTGGATTACTGAAAAATTTGCATATACTCCTTTGAAACATGCTGTTCTATGTGTCTTGGGCCTCCCTCAAGAAAAAAAGCAACGAACACTATCCCCCAGATTTCTAATATTACCAGGTAAAACCACAGAGAGTGAGAAGGAAGAGAAAAAAACACATAGATCAATGGAGAGGATGGTGATACATCACAGCATTAGCCTACCAACAGATCCTTTTCCTCTTTTTTAATTAGGACCACAGCTATGAAGGTAGAAGCCTGTGGTAGCTCGCACTGATGTTCTTACTGAGGTTAGCAACTTAATCTTTTCCACATGGCAGCAATTGTGTGGGAATAACCCACTGACAAAGTATTCACAGTCATTCTCTGCTGTCTTTCAGGACTAACAAGAAATCTAATCTCAATTGCAATAGTATGAAATTGTTTCTGCCCTTCTTGTGCTCATAAAAAGGGCAATGAGTGTGTCCCTGAGCATGGCACCTTTTTCATTGTGAATCCATATAAATAGTCGGAGCAGTGTTTGTGCACAAACATTGTGATAGCAACACTGGCTAAAACCACCCACTTGGGGCCACTGAATAGCTGACTACATCCCCCTTATGCTTGCATTAAAGGAGCTATATGTAACAATATAGGTTTAAAACATAAAATACACAAAAATGAACTAAAACTGTCAACAGAATGTGAAGAAATCACAGTTATGACATTATGTCAAAGATGTCTGTGTGTTGTGTTGCAGAGCTATGTACTGAAGATAGCCTGCTAACCAGCTAGCCTCGATCTGTCCTGTCTTCTTTGTACCTCAAGAAGCGATAGTGAGTCACTGTAGCGTCTCAGTCCAACAACGCCAAGGTGGTTTTCATGCTGGGTTTGGCTCCTGGCATCCCCTGACCCTGCCGTAACCCCCGCTCAGGACTCCGGAGGTGGGTGCTGACTGATGCCCAACCTTTCTCTCACTTCACGCCTCTCCTGTCCTGTCTTCGTTGTCCCCAGAGTCTAGAGTCTTGGTCAGAGCCGCTGTGAATCACCTCGGTACTATATTTCCTGTTGTCAAACTGGCATCCTTTGGTCTCGGATGCTGTGTTCGGTCCCGGTCCGGACGTGCTAACTGGGAGACTGCTAAGCCCGGTTCCGTTGCCCGCTCACCCGGCTCCGCTTTTGGTGCTCATTCTGGCGCCGATCCTCGCCAGCATTCCCTGCTGGGTCTTCCCTGCCCCAGACCTGAAAACCTCTTCCTGCTGGCGGTCCAAAGCTCCTCTGCTAGCAGTGTAAATGCCAACACTCCCCGTTACTCCGAACTCCCAGTCCATGCAGAGTCAGAGAGCAATAGGACCGCTAGCTTCACGGCTAACTGAGCTAACAAGCTAATGGCAGCTACAGTTAGCAGCGGTTACTCTGGTGACATGCTGCCCCTATTTGTTTGGAGTATGAATTCGACAGGTGGCCAATTCTTACATATTGTACCTTTAATACTGGTGAACATGCAGGAACATATGCACACACCTGCATAAGTCTGAGAGTATTATGCATGTTTGGTAGGATTTGTTTGTATGGAATAAACGTACTGTGCCAGTGCAGTGGAAGGACTTTTACAGTATGTGTTTACATGCTGCTCACAAGAACTTACAAGAGGGTAAACATCCTCTACATCGGTCCTCATACACCAGAGCCGTGTCTACACTCTTGTGTTTCCAAGAGATGTGTTCAGATTATGTAGGAAGGGTTAGGCAGCGAGAAGGATGAAGATAACTCATAATAGTGCTGCTGTGGTGGCAGATAATTTAAGGTACAGATTAAGGAGATTAATCCCCCACATTTGAGAGAATCTAAGGAAATGCTATCATGCCTGCTTAGTGAATTTGACTGTAGTTAATGATATCTAAACACAGTTATCACATCATGGGCTTTAGATGCCTCTAACAATGGAGATAGAAGCTTTGTGTGAACATGGTTGTTTTACCGCTTATTGCTTTCTATCTCCCTCAATCTAATCTTGTTTTTTTTTTTTTTCCCAACTGGGTTAGACATGAGACAGAGTATCCCGACAACCAAGATAACCATTGTTATTTTGTGTGCATGCGATTGCACAGATGCATGTGTGTCAAGTCCATGATGCATGTCGGACATTAACTGGCTCCCCTGTTGACTAGCTGGATGGTAGTGTTGTGATGGGGTGAAAAGACACATGTTGTCACATGAACCCAACACAGTCGCTTTACCTTTTTTTCAGTGGCAAACATGTATGTGATATACATATGTTATGATGACTGCAGGTTGATGTGCGTGCGTTGGTGTCTCCCTCTACATGTACACACTCACATGCATATATATACATATTTGCACACATCTGATAGCCTAAATTTACCTGAATTCTTGCTGTTAACGCTGTCATATAAGGCACATACCTTACATATGAAGCTAAATGAAATAGACACACACACACGTGATGTGTCTGTGTGTTCTCCGGCTCTGCATTCCCTGATTGATTTCACCATAAAATTGTGCTCAGTAGCCACCCATTAAAACTCTGATCTCATCGATATGTGTGCAGCAATTGCAGTGCGTGGCACTGAATTATTCACCTCCTCCTTTTTCTCTCGCACTCGTTTTTCTCTCACTCCTCATTTTATACTGTATCTTTCTTTCCTTGTCCCCCTAATTTCCTCTCTATCCTTCTATTTTCCCTTTTCGTCTCAGTCTTATTCATGCGTTTCCTTGATTTGTCTACCTCTAGTGCTTACTCTGTTTCCATCTTCTTCTATTGCTGTCTTTCTTTCTTCTCTGCTCTTCCTCCTCTCACTCTTCTTCTTCTTTTTCTCACTCCCCCCCTTCTCTCCAACTCCTCTCTCTATCTCTCTCCAGTACTGTCAGCCCTGAGGCGAGTCTCAGCCATCACTCCTCTTCATTTATTAATACCTGTACTCATACAGCCCAGCACACACAGCTGCCTCTGTCTCTGTCTGTTCTCACACACACACACACTTGCCGACTGCACAAATGTCCCCGAGGATGCAAGGAGCCCACTGTGTCTACACACTCACACCCGCTTACTGTGCAGAAAAATGCCCTTTGTAAAAGGACAGGGAGCATCAATCTCCCAGCTGCGTCAGCCTACAGTTTGATGCTCTTTTTGTAATTCTGCTTTTCCCTGACTCGCATTTAATTTCAATTTATTGTGAAATTAAATGCATCATATGTCATAATTGTTGCACATTAGTTATTGGTTAGATTGATTGCTTGTAAAGTTTATCAATTGTAAATGTTTACCCAACTGAACTTTCCCTCTAATACGCAATATTAAATGACTTTTTGGGCTTCGCTTTGTAATAACGTTTATGTATAGAAGAATTAATTGAGAGCACCAAAGTGAACAATTCTTTATTAGCACACAGTTAATTCCAGCTGAAATATAAAAGGTGTCCAGCCACTAATTCTTTTGGATCGCTGTCTGATTTGAAGACAGCGAAAGAGAGACGACGATACAAACAGAAGAGATGATTTCCAACAGTGATTCCCTGCTATTTGGCCAGAGCTGTGGTTTTACGAGGGGTCTTAAGGGAGTCGTGTTTTTGTACACACATCAGTCCCTATCAGTGCACTCACATCTCATAAAAAATATACAATAACAATATAAACAGAATTATCAACACGAGGGAAATAAATTCTAATGGATGCTTCATTTTACAGCCTTATTTAATCTGTGTGGGGCTGTGAATAGAAAGTGTAACATAGTGAAATACAAACAATTTATCAATCAATCAACCAATTAGTCAGCCTATGAAAAAAATATAAAAAGACTTACTAACGTAGTTGTGTCTAGCCGTATAGGTAAATTAATTTATGAAGAATCAGTGCAAACACAGTAGATAATTGGAGCATGTGGCATTGTGACTGCATATGTGCATGGCAGTTAGCTGCACTGGCACTCTTGACTTGCAGCTGTTCTCCTTAGCTTCCCCATGCAGCTATATATAGCTCTTCATATGGTGTAATGATGCACTGAGGACAACGTTGGAGGGGAGTAACATTGAAAGCATTTTGACTCGTGTTGTAGATATGTGAACTGTGGGGATGATAGACCAGGGCTGTGTGTGTGTGAGAAAGAGAGAGAGAGAGAGAGAGAGAAAGAGAGAGAGAGAGAGAGAAAGTGTGGTTGTGTGCCTGTTTGTCGCAGGCTTGTGCATGCATATGTTTGGGCTTTAGCTCTGCTCTCCCTCCTGTGATTGTGCAGACCTGTGTCCAAACCACCTGTTATGAGGGTGTGTTTTTTTCTCCAGGAGCATCAGGAATGTTTATGAAGCAGAGATATTTGGCCTCTTCTCTCTTTGGGTGCACTCAGCGCCATCTGGAGGCCGTCACAGTCACCGGCACAAGATATTTGTTCTCCCTCAAGACCGTGTTTAGTTCTGCCCATGAGTGACTGTGGAACTGGCCATTTTATTGAATTTGATGATCCATTACAGCTCAAATGGAGGTCCAGCTCCCTCAGGGCAAAGGAGATATTGCATAGGCAGCAGGGTAATCACAAGGAGATTACAGTACCTGCTGACTTTATTGTCAGGCTGAAATATATAAACCAAGGTGGTAAGGAGCTTTATAGATTAAAAATATACATCAGTGAAGCCGTCTTGGTAGTTAATGGTGTCCAGCCCGCCCACTGGTATATAGATTGCAATAAGGCCCCAACAGTTACTCCTCTGTGATTAAAAAAAAAAAAAGAAATGTATGATGAACTATGCCTGGGCTGTGTAATAAAGAGAGCACTGCATATGTAAACATGTAGTCACCACAATCAGTCATAGCAAATGAGGATTTATACCTGCAATAAGGAGCCCATGTGGGAAATGTTGAAGATGATCAATGTAGGTAGAGCTTAGCTAGGCTTTTACAAAGAGACATTCTGAGCATGTTCTCTAAATTGCTGTTTCGAGAAAAGCACTCATCATCTGTCATGTTGTACATTTGTTTTTCAACAGATGTGATTTATGAGTTTATTTAATCTCAAATTTAGATTCAGTTTAAATCTAAATTTAATTATGTTCACGGTTGTGAAGGTAAATTCAATTGGACAAAGAGAGCTGTTTCTGTAGCTGATTTTGTTCACATCGTTTTATGATCAGCTCACTGTACACACACACAGGCGATATAAACACCACATTCCTGTCCTGGTCTCATCCTCTAAACCTTTACTGTCTTCTGTCCACAGTGAACACCTATCATGCTCCTTCTCCTTCTTCCTTCACGGGGAGAGCAACGTGTGCACGAGTGTGGAGATCGCCCAGCACCAGCCTGCATACCACATCACAGAACACCACATCCACCTCGCACAGGCCTCCATCACACCAGTACAAGGTAATACCACAAACCCGTTGTTTTCTTCTATGGCTTATGTACACAGAACAAAACAAAAATGATGTTCAGTGAGCATGCACTGCGATGAAGTACAGCCAGAAATGTGTTACATTACTGATGAACACGTACAATACAACGCGCCATGGACGTGCTGGGACGTATTCAGATCCTTTACTTAAGTAAAAGTAACATTACCACATTATATAAATATTCCATTACAAGCAAAAGTCTTGCATTGAAAGTTAAAATATGTAAGTATTATTAACAAAATGTACTTAAAGTATCAAAAGTAAAAGTACTCAATGGAGAAAAATGGCCCCTGTGAGTGTTATGCTATTACATATTATATTATTGGATTATTATTACTGATGAAATAATGTGTAAGTAGAACTTTACTGTGGTAGTTAGTCAAGGTGGAACGAATTTGAACTATATTATATACTTTTCGTACAATATTTCTTGTAGTGGAGTAGAAGTATAAAATAGCATAAAAGGAAATATTTAAGTAAAGTATGAGTACCTCAAAAATTATACTTAAGTTAATTACTTGAGTAAATATACATAGTTACATTTCACCACTGCAAATCAGTAGTTATGTTCCTTATTTTATGAAGAATACATAAGCTTCTTGTCTCGTACTTGTTATTGGCTAAAACAGAAATACTGGCAATCATATCATAACATAAAATTAGGTTATTTATGGGAAAAGTTAAGGGAACCTTCTGAAAACTTCTTTTTTGTTTGTGTTTACCATTCACCTCCTCAGTGCGTATTTTTGTTGTGCAATATAATGAAATGATATCTGTTTTATTCGTCTGCAGTGATCCTGAGTCCATACGGTCTGAGCGGCACTCTGACAGGTCAGGCCTACAAGATGAGTGACCCAGCGGCTCGGAAGCTGATGGAGGAGTGGAGCTACTTCTATCCCATGGTACTTCAGCAGAAAGAGGGAAGTGGAGAAAAGGAAAAAGAAGAAGCAAGCCAGGCCTATGATCACAACTGTCACGTGGCAGTGGAGGTTATCGTGGGTATGGAAAAAGTCTACATGTTTGTTAAATTTAAGAGAGTGTGGAACAGGAAAAATGCGTCTACAGTCGCAGAATTTACTGCTTTATGGAAAAAAACAGAATTGTTTATGGTTTTTAAAATTATTGCATTCTTTATAGTCATTAGATTTAGCCTTTCTGACTGCAGTCTTGCTGATATTTCTCAAAAACACCAGCTTTTAAAATTCTATTTGGATGTCAGAGAAGTATCCAGTTACATATTTATTCTCATGCACAATTACAAATAGACGCGCAAAGCATTTTGGATATAATTTGGTAGTTTGCTACTCAGCCATGTTTCAGAAAGTGTGATGATATTTAGTTTGTGCAAGGCAACCCATGCCAAGTAAATCCATTTATGGTACAAGGCTCCTAATATTAATGTGTATAATTTTAAACCCTTTAATATTTTCCTAAAGCAAACAGCGAGGGGAGTAAAATCACATTGATTTGCCTCGGTCTCCTTGTAGGCTCCCAGGCAGTTTGAGCTGAGGTATTAGTGGATGGGGTGCTATTGAAGTGTTCTTTGGCTGAAATGATCCTCACAGTCTTTTAGCACATCTCAGAGTGGAAAGGGAGAGCACTGGAAAGACAAGGAAGTTGAGGTAAAAGCCCCAGGGAGTTATTCTAATAGCTTTGTCTAATCAGTCTAAACCCACAGCGTTGGTTTGACCTGATTATAATCAAAACTCTTAAAAGGAAGAGTCTGTCTTGTCTTTGTTGCCTGAAATGATAGTGAAGAAGTGAGTGTGAAGGGATTTAAGATTATGTTTTTATATGAGCAGTGAGTGAGAAATTGTGCGATTACATTAATGGATAAGGAGCAGGAGCAAGGAGCATACTATATAGCTACTGTACTTGTGGCCAGTTATAAATGTCTTGTACATATATCATTTTCTTTCTGATTCCTACAAATGGTGCTCATTTTTGACAGTTTCAGTAAACCTTGCAGTTAAAAATGAGCAGCAGCCCCTCCTGTTGCTTCATAAAAGTGAATAATGCCCTTGTTTTTGTCTCCTTAGGTGGAGTAAGGATGACCTACCCAGCTGCTTTAGTGCTGATTGCCCAGGGGGACCTACCAGTGGAGCAGCCTCCACCTGTTCCTGCAGCTCAAGGCCTCAACAGGGAGCCAAACCACTGCAGCGTGCCGCTCACACCGCCAACGTCACCGCAGCAGCCCTGCTCAGGTAACAAATACACACACAGACGCACTAACCTGCAGCACATTACACACAACATTATGCATACATGTTTACATGTTGAAACATCACAGAAACTGAACTCCATTCATTTAAACCACTCAACAGACCACTGAACACACAAAATCTGACAAGAAATACATTGAAAAGTCAGGTTTATTCCTCAGTAAAAATGTTCTTCAGTATTCATTCTTAGTTCACTCTCTAAATATGCCAGCAGACACTAATTTAATCTGATATAAACAGAAAGCAAATAAAAAAAAACAAAATACCGTAAATTAGGTACATTAATATCAAGAATAAATCAAATATAAATGATGTAGCTGCAGGCAGTTAATGAATTTCAGCATTTTACCAACATTTAATTACATAAGCCTTAAGCATTACATCAGTTGAAATCTTTTTCTCTGGCTCTGTAAAATTTCAAGTATGAACCCATAATTTACATACCCATTAACAAATAAAGATTAAAAAAATAAAGACGGTGCTTGGTTTTTTGAGGAGATGGTAGATGGAGGCTAAACTAAGCCAAATCTAATCGTTCTTTAAAATTCTCCGAATCTGTTCCACCCTTCATCTTTTCAGCAGACAGTGGCTTTGTGACCTCCGTCTCCAGTGTCCCCACACCAGACAGCAGCATGGGGGTCACCAGCATCAGCCCAAAGCATTCTGGGAAGAAGCTAACCTGTCAGGTAGTCCATCAGGCCTGGAGGGAATGCTATCTCACCCAGCCTCAGAACGTGTAAGTTAAACCATTGCTGAGTTTGTTTCCTCTGTGTGGTGTGATTATTACTGAAGTGCACTGATGCAGTTGAGCTGGTGCCCTCATGGATCTGTTTGTTCCCTGCAGACCGAATCAGCCAACTGACGTGACGTCTAAGAAGGAAGTGCCAAATGGAGTAACCACGTGGGACTTCAATGATCTGGGAGCGAGAGCGTCCTGCAGCTGCTCCAGGTACCACAGAGCTGCACCCAAGCTGTTCATTATCATTATACTTCTATGTACAGTATCTGAGCTTTGTGTTCATGTTTAATACAAAAGACATATTTATATTAAAAGCCTTTTTCAAGCCAGATGCTCCAATTAAGACTTTGTTCAGGGATTTTTTTAACTTACAACAATGTCAACATACTACAGTCTAAAAACAAACAAACAAAAAAAACTAAGTAAGATACTGTAATTAATGCAATTTGAATGTCCCATAACCTATATGAGAATGCTGCTCAAGTGTCAGAGCACAGTCTAAAATTAAATAAAACCATAGACTAATTCTGCTCAGCAGAAAAGAGACACTGCTGTGTAGCTAACCAAAATTTTTCATCTAAAAAACAAGACATTACAGCTGTCAGAAAGGGCTTTACTGCCTGACTTGTTATAAGAACAATGAACGGGACCTGGTGGTTTTTGAAACTCTCAAAAAGAAGGGAAATACAATAAGTGGAGAGATTTGGCTCAACTCAAAGATTATTGATTATTGTGACATTAAAGCAACTTTGTAATGATTACCTTAAAACGGGTTCTTAAGAGGGTTTTCATTGATTTTTGTTTTATTTTTTAACCTACATTGTTGTCTTTGTTGCAGGTTGAAGCAGCAGAAGCTGAATCTGACCACCACATCCACTGCCAACCCCCAGACTAGTGCCAACCCCACTCAGTCCTCTGGCCCGTCATTATACCCTCCCTCCCTGCCCAAACACAAGACCAGTGACAAGACAGAAAAGGCTGACAAACAGTCCAAGAGGCCAGCCACAATCCCCTTCCACCACCGTCTATCTGTCACACAGGAGACCCATCTGGAACAGGACTCACCAGGAGGGCCCCAGCTCGGGGGTCTTGTGGCCCTGGAGCCACCCTTGGAGCCTCTGGCCGCTCTGCCAAGCTGCAAGTATCCCAAACCCCTCTCCAATGGTAGAAAAGCCCCTGAGTCCCTTCTCCATTCGCCGATGTCTCCACTTCCACCCACGCTCAGCCCACACCCAAGAGACCCGGAGGTCCTGGATGGGCCTGTGGATATGCCCGTCTGTCCGGATGGGGCTTCAGGGCTGGGGATGATTACCAGTGAGACAGCTGTGTATGCAGCTCTGCTGAGGCAGAGGGAGAATGGGGCCGGCTGGTGGAGAGGCTTCAGGACTCCCAGGACTGATAAGACTGACTTCAGACCCCCAGAACTCCCCACTGGTAAATTAGAGGACGTGAGGACAGAGACAGTCACTGAGGGAGCTCCGCTAAAGAGGTAGGAGAGACACACAACAGCAGTGTTCTGCAAAATGTTACGTGCAGTTGGGAGAGAAAGGACAAGGAGTAGCTAAGAATACAGATAAAGAGATTCTAGGCTTCTGGAAATATTGGACAGTGCTACCTGAGCCAATATCATACTAGACATAAAACATCAACAATAAAAACTGGGGTAGTACTGGAGCTACTGTGTGTGACACATCCAACGAAATCAACTGAGTTATTGTGGAGATTAGATATGAAGACACAAAAGAAAGCAAGCAAGGCAAAAAGAATGAAGAACTTCTAATACACATTATTTGATTGCATGTGTCTCTTTGTCTCCTCCAGACTATACACACAGACTCCTAAGAGATTTAAAATCTCAGAGGAGAGGGTTAGGGACCACATCCACACTTTGGGCCTGTTCCAGCAGCCAGGTGTAGAGGCACTGCGGGAGCCCGGTGATGATCCATACGACTTTAAGGAAGGAGACATTGAGTACACTTTCTCCACTTCCAAGAGGTTAAAGAGTCAAGGGCGAGAACCCAGCAAAAAGGTCAAGGTAGGACAACACAAACAGTTTAAAAACACTATGCAGTAATAGTTAAGATTCAGAACTATACAAAACTATAATCAACATTTTGTATGGTACACATCGTATTCATATAATCTTTGTTTAAAAGGGGGGTTGAGAATATTCTTGTTTTCTTCTAATTCATCCAACAGGGAGAAGAAATCACCAGCAATGGAGCACTGCCTGATGGGAAAGATGCTATGTCCATTTTTAACTCGGCTCCAAAATCAGGTGGGTAGCCACCACCATCAACATCATATGCATATTCTACAATGTACTGAATGCAATCCATAGTTCAGGGTGCAACTATTCACGGGTAATTTGGAGCCATTGTCTTAAAGTTGTTTGTGTGTTGTTTTAGATGAATCAAGTCAGGATGACGCAGCTGCCAAAGCCAATCCTTCTCTGACCAGAGAAAAAGATCTAGTGGTCAACATCTCTGATCTAGACAACATATTTGATGAAGACGAGGAAGAGTTGGGGGTGAGGGATCATGGTTTATGTACTATATTCTTACATAAATTTGTTTAGTTTTTGAACAAACAGTGTAACAATGTAAGATATACTCTCTGACTCTTCTAGAGTTGCATTTCTAGCAAACATATTGTCGTTAGCACAAGCGAAAAGTAGTCTTTTTTTTTTGTTCAAAGATTTAGCGGAAACACAGGCATTATTAGTATAATTCTCTCATTATCCATTATGTTTTATGCTTCAATATTCTGAAGCAGAAAATATTGTATTAAATAAAATTGATCCTCTAATCTCATGTGTAATAATTTGTAGACTGTTTACCCCAACCAGCACTCAACCAAGCTACCAGTATCAACAGAAGATCGCCCTCTGGGGAAAGAAGGGAGAGTTGCAGTACCTTATCCATCAAGTGAGTATTTAGTTCTATAATCTTGATGAAATACATTTCTATCTATATACAGTTTTTATGTATAGTTGCTACATTCATACTGTATGTGTGGCAGTCATTTATTAGGCGTTGCAATGATTTTCTTTATCCCATTACACCAGTGTTAACAAAGTTTTTTCCCTCTCCTTATCCTCTCTCCATCTCTTTCTCCATTTCTGTCTCCTTTCAGCAGTAGCAGACCTGCAGCGGATGTTTCCCACCCCACCTTCTTTAGAGCAGCACCCAGCCTTCTCTCCCATCATGACATATCGTGACACTCCGAGTCAAGAGCCCCCTGCGCCCAGCGGAGCGGCTGACCATCTGCCGCCTTTAGCCTCCACCCAGTTTACTGAATACAGGATGGAGTTTGAGGAGGATGTGGCCAGTCTCAGGCAGGAGGATATCAAGGTGAGGAGAGGTGGCAGTTAACATGATCAATAGACATTCTGGATCGACCCAATTAAGAGCACATATAGCAGCCCATTTAGCTTTGTCTATCATGTGTTAAAGCGTGAATTGGAAAAAATGACATTAAAGTATGGGAATAGGGATTTGGACTGGTTAATTACTTTCATAAATTACTTCAATCCATTTAAAACTCTCATCAAGGGGAAGTCAATACAAGGACTTGTTGACTGACTTGCAGTCAGCTCGTAAGCAGCTGGTCGGGCTCACATATGTTGGAAATGTTTCACTAATACCTGTTGCTTGCTAATTAGCTATCTCTGTGTTGTTGTGAGTCAGACATCTGTACTGACTGCAGGCTCTGTGAGCTGGGAAATACTAATTGTAGTAGAATGCACTTAGTGGCCACTATTAGGTGCATCTGCTCATTAATAAAAACAACAAGCTCCTCCAAACAACAAGTATTGTTAGTACAATTCAATATGTAAAACATTCAAATTCGATTTAGAGGTTCGATTTTAGCATTAGAATTGATTGGATCTAAGCAAATTAATGACAACTGACTGTTAGCTCCAGATGTAATCGATTTTCATTGTTGTACTACATCCTCTATCGTTCATTTATTTCTTGTTGATCCTCACTAGTGCACTAAATGTGTATTAATCAGCGGCTGAAAATACTCCCCAACAAGTGCACTGTTTACCTTGAGAAATATTTACTAAAAACTACAGTGCCCAACTTTTTTAAGGAAATGTCTATATTACTAAATGGTAAATTTGTTTTTTTCTATCATTTCTTCTCTATCCAGCCACAAATAGGCTCCTCCATGTTTGCTCCACTATCCTGCCTACCCAGCCAGAGTCTACCACCTCTCAAGATACCCGAGCAATGCTACTATCGTCCATCCTGGGCCCTCATGCCCAAAATGGAGCATTTCCCTACGGTCATGCATCCCCAGAATAACACTTTCATTAGAGACGGATACACGTGAGTAGTCAGCTATGACAAGCTTTTATGACTGAAAGATCTTTGATGTCCATAACATTTTATCATGCCATTATTTTGAAAGCTTTTAAAGACTTGACTGTTTAGCCTCACTAGAAAGAGTGCAGTGTACTAAGGATGGTAATGTCAGCTGGTTCAAAGGATTTTACTCTGCCCAGACAGTTAGAGTAAACTTGTTTATCTATCTGACTATTAGGTTTTGTTTCCTTCAATATATGTGTTTTCCAGAAACATCCCCAGTGTCAACACCCTCACGGACCAGGAGTACGGCCAGATGAGCGCCACCACTGCCTCCGTGAGCACCACTGTTGGCATCCTCCCTTCTCCTGCCACTCCCCGCTTCTCTGTGCCCACTCCACGAACCCCTCGTACACCACGGGGTATTAACGCTGCAAGCTCTGGGCAGGGTTCGGTGAAGCAGGATGGTACTGAGCTCAGCTCACCGGTCTCCACGCCCTCCACCAGCCTGCCTCTTAGCTCTGTAGAGCCCCTAGCTCGGCCAGGACCCTCCCTGCCTGAGGCCCACAGCCTGTATGCTGTCCTCCTGCTCTCAGACTCCGTCCTCAATGTCTTCAAGGATCGCAACTTTGACAGCTGCTGTATCTGTGCCTGCAATATGAATGTCAAAGGAGCAGATGTGGGGGTGTATATCCCTGATTCCACTTGTGAAGATCAGTACCGCTGTATGTGTGGCTTCAGTGCCATTGTGAACAGGCTGCTGGCCCATGGCACAGGCCTCTTCCTGGAGGATGAGCTGGATATTTACGGTCGGACTTCTGAGGTAGGCCGGGCCGCAGAGAGGAGGCTGGCTCTTTGCCGGAGGGACCCAACTATGGGAGACCCCAGGGCCAAGAGGCCGCAGGACGTAGCCCCTGCCTCTCCGTTAGTCATGGTCCTTCTGCAGGAACAGTGCTCCCAGCCCATTTCTTCCCTGGCATCACTGCATCTCCCCCTCAGCTGTTCCTGCCATGGCCGCAAGGGGGCACTGCTCCAAAGCTGGATGTCTGAAAAGCAGTGGGCAGATGGGAGTGATGCCTGTGTGGAGTGTTACAATGCCTTGGAACAGGGGCTGCAGTATGTGGATAACCCCACAGGAGGGAAAGTAGATCCAGCTATTGTCAGAAGTTCCGCTCTTCACTCCTGGCCTCACACGAATGGTAAGAAGCATGATTTGGCTGCTAAAGAAGGGATTTGAAAAATAGATGCCATAAAAATAATTCAGTGCATCCTTAGGATAACTGTGTGATAAACTCCGTTAAATAAAGGCCTACTTTACAGTTTGGAGAGATTTTTGGTGAGAATATTATTTTTATGTGTCCCTAGCTGCCTTTGTGTTATTTAAACTATATATTGATGTGTTTTATGTGTTTATTTGTTTCTTTTGTGTATAGAATCATGTTAACATGTGTGCATCTATTCATGTATCCTTTTTGTGTGTGTGTACTTGTGTGTGTGTCTGTCAATCTCCACAGTGGTGGACATGAGCATGCTGTCGTCCCAGGATATGGTTCGTATGCTGCTGTCTCTGCAGCCTTTCCTGCAGGATGCCATCCAGAAGAAGAGAACAGGACGGACCTGGGAAAACATCCAGCATGTTCAGGGTCCACTCACCTGGCAGCAGTTCCATAAAATGGCTGGGAGAGGCTCCTACGGTGAGTCAGTACATTCTTTGTTTTTATGCAGCAAATGAATCCCCCGTCTTAGTTTTTTACTGTATGTTACTTATAATACTACAAATGAAGTGATAGCGTGGAATGCACAGGTAAGTCATCATTAGACTGTAGCCAACTAAAAATGTTATTATTTCTATTTGTCTAAGGTTCAGAGGAGTCGCCAGAGCCCTTGCCCATCCCTACAGTGTTACTGGGCTATGACCGGGACAGGGACTTCTTGGCATTGTCCCCTTTGGCATTACCTTTCTGGGAGAAGCTGCTGCTGGAGCCTTATGGGGGGCAGCGGGATGTGGCGTATGTGGTGCTGTGTCCCAACAGCCCCTCTCTGCTGGCAGCAGCCCGAGCCTTCTTCCAGGAGCTCAGCACTGTTTACGAGGTAGGAGATTGGATTCCGAAGCATGGTAGAATTTCAACACGTGTTGTAATGTAATGTGATAAGAGTTCCTAATGAGAGAATGAACACTAGCCCTGACTCCATTTCCAGACGTGCCGCCTTGGGAAGCACCGTCCTCTGGCCAAGGTGTCCAGGGATGGCCTTGTGCGTGTGGGGGAAGAAGTGGAGCCAGAAAAGCTGGAGGAGCTGGCTGTGGACCAGTGGTTGACTGGACCCTGGGCTGGACAGCAGCACGCCGACAACCTCAGCAAACTTAAACTCTACGCTTATGCCTGCAAGCAACATCTTGGTGAGAACATATAAACAGACTAATGTAATCTAAACTAATCTAATAAATTTAATATCATCCAGCCACTTCTGTTGCACTCTATTCTATATTTAAATCCTTTTAAATGCAGGCCCCCAGCTGTCAGCCCTGCCTTTGGACAGCAGTCTTCTGTTGCCTCCCAAAGTCCAGCCTCCCTTAAACCCCACATCCTCAGCCCAGCCTGCCTCTTCTGGGCAGCCTCAAGCTTGGGGCCCTGATGGTGAACAAGCTCCAGGGGCTGCCAGTACAGGAAACGCTCCGACCCCGAGTGGAGCAACCTCAAACCAGATGGGGGAGACAACCCAAGGAGCAACCAGCGATTCTAAAGGGCCTTCCAGTGCCACACCACCAGCCAACACACCAGCAGAAAACCCTGAACTGTAAGACCCAAATTATTGGGGAAATTACCTCATCTCAAATTTCATTACATTAGGGGAACTAGTACAATTAGAGTACAACTTCTTTACTCTCTTGCTCTCTTTCAGCACTCCTGAGCAGTCTAGAATCGGCATCCCCACTGTGGCCGACTCAATGGAGAGCCACGCCAACCCACCAGCTATTGTTATTTACATAGTGGATGCTTTTCTTAGCTCAAGTGGAGCAAGAAATGAAGGGGGAGAGGAAGAAGAGGGTGGCGACGTGGAGGCAGGTAGCATTTGGCTATTAGGACTTCTTCGCTGCTACACAGAGATGCTACAGACTTTGCCTGAGACGATAAGACCTGCACTGGTGCTACAGGTAGGAAGATACTCAGATTTACACTGAACAGACTTAAACATAATTCACTCTCACTCTTGTGATCATCATCTTTTCTTTCCATCTTGATGTATCTTACTTAGGTGGTGCCATGCCAGTACCTTCTTCAGCCAGCCAGTGGGGAGAACCATTTGTACCTGCAACATCTGCGCTCCCTGGCCTTCTCCTGTTACTCCCAATGCAGACGTCTGCTGCCCCAGCAAATACACATCAAGTCCCTGACTGGCTTTGGACCAGTGTCCACTGTCAATTCTGTACTTAAGAGTCCAGAGGTAGGCATGAAAATGGACTGATTTACTTGTCATATTATACATTGAAAATGAATGTAATATACTTGCTCATGCCAACATTAATTCACTTTTATTTTTTGAAATTGAAATTTCCTCCTCCAGCATCCCAGCCCACTGCAGCTATACTGTCCCCCCTTCATCCTTGGTCCGACCCGTCCCAAGCAGCCAGAGCCAGGGGAGATATGGGCCGAGCTCCCGCCCAAATACAATGTGCTCTTTGTTGGATACTGCCTATCGCATGACCAGCGCTGGATACTGGTGTCCTGCACTGACCAGCAGGGGGAGCTCCTGGAGACTTGCATTATCAACATTGATGTACCCAACAGGTGTGGAAAAGTTGTGAACCTTTTTAATTGTTCTACATTTGTTGTTTTCACATGTGGAAAGAATGTGTTTAGCGTGAGGTAATGCTCTGATCTCTCCACATATTTCATTGTTTTTTCACTTCAGAGCGCGGCGTCCCAAGGTTTCAGCCAGGAGGATGGGTCTACAGAAGCTGTGGGAATGGTGTATTGGCATCATCCAGATGACCTCACTGCCATGGAGGATTGTGATTGGTCGATTAGGCCGACTGGGGCATGGGGAGTTAAAAGGTGAGTGAATAAAATATATATAGAGGAGCTGTTTGTCGCAAAACACTTTTGTTTCTTTTTTTCTAATGTGGATAGAACATTACTTTATAATCACTACAATTACTTTGTTTCCCTAAGTACATATACTGAAAAATATAAATTAGTGAGTGTTTATTTGGAAACACCTGTACGTAGTACTATATGTGCTTCTTGTCCTTATACATATATTTATACTTATGCTGGGACTGTAATTCGACTGGAGTCTTAGCGCTCTCCTTATTTACACTATTTCTGACTTTAAGCAAAGACAAAGCAGCGAGTAGGGCCATTCATTCAGCATAAACTGTGACTTAGATTATCTCTTCTCTTCTTTAACTGCTCTGTCATTGACCAGTTCCCTAATATCCACTCATAGTACATACACTTCTGGGCATACACAGGTGCATACACATACTTGTAGCCAAACTTCTTTTAAATTCTATCACTTATGTTCTGTCCTCTTTTTTTAACTCTCATTTTATTTGTTTGGGTCTTATTTATTTTCCCTGAAGAACTGAGAGATGAGAATGAGATAAAACGAGAGAAAATATTCATTAAAAGACTTCTCTAAAAGTCTCTCCCTCTCCCTCTAAATATCTGTGCTTATATCTTGTTTTCTCTCTCACACATGCTCCTCCCACCCTCTCTCTCAACTAGACTGGAGCTCACTCCTTGGGGAGCATTCCCTTCATTCAATAGGGCGCCAGCTGAAGGAGGCTTGTCGTATTTGTGGGATCTCAGCTGCTGACTCCCCCACTATCCTCAGCGCCTGCCTGGTAGCCATGGAGCCACAGGGCTCCTTTGTGGTCATGCCTGGTTAGTAGCCTGTCCACTTTGTGAAACTGTTAGAGGATGGCAGTGATATAATGATGGTTATGACAGTGGTGACGTTTATGGTGATAATAATATCGGATATTGCTGTACACTGGAATTATATTTAGTTTAGTTTTACATTGACAAAAATGACAGCAACAGTGACAAAATATATTAATAAAAACATAGATAAGGTGCAAAAACGTGCTACATAATTGTGCAGATAATACATGTGTTATATGTGGACTATTTCTATTTTACAGCTAATTTAAACACATATTTTTGCAAGACCTCGTATAAACAGACACGTCACCTTTGCTGTGTTTCTCTACGTGTGTGTCCAGATGCAGTGACCATGGGCTCAGTGTTTGGCCGCAGCACTGCTCTGAACTTGCAGACCTCGCAGCTGAACACACCTCAGGATGCTTCCTGTACACACATTCTAGTCTTCCCAACTTCTGCCACCACCCAGCTGGCACCCAGCTCCTACCCCACTGAGGACAATAATGGTAACGACCAGCAGGATAACAGTCATACTATAGTTTCAAGATTACTTGTTATGTCTTGAGACATAGAAAACTAAACCCTTGTTTAAAAATGGTTTAGATATATTTTTTTGTACCAACAGGTGGCATCTTTGTGCTAACCCATCTGTCCCCATATCGCAGTCACAAATGGCTTGTGCCTTGTACTAAAGACATGTCCCTTTGTGGGAATATTAATTGTCTTGGGGGGAAATGATCCCAAACTGGAGAGGTGTCATTGGTAATTACCAAAGTTTAAATTCATTGGGGCTGTGCTGACATCGTTTCCTCTTTGTTTCTTCCCTCAGATGACATGTTCGATCTGCCCTTTCCTGATGAACTGGAGAATGACATTGGCCATGACATGATGCTGATCACAGGGAACCTCCACCCTTCCCCTAACACTTCTCCTGTGCCCTCGCCTGGCTCTCCGTCCGGGATGGGAATGGGATCACATTTCCAGCACACCAAGGTGAGTCAGGGACCAGTGGAAAGAAATCATCTTACAGTGGCTTGAGCTGTAGCAAATGATACCCTCTTACAAAGGAAAACAATGACATGCCCTATGTGTGAAAACAGCATGCTGCTGTATTTACACATTACTACTTAATCATTGTTTTTGAAGAAGGAAAGAAGGCTGTCTACTGCTCTGACTCTGCAAAAGAAGACAGGAAGAGAAGTACAGGGTGTGATCATGACCCATGGGAGCTCCTTTTCTGCAGTCTTTGCTGACACTCAGCGTTTCATATTATCAATCAAGAACCAGAATTAGAGTTTTGCCAAGTACAATACATGCAGAGGAATTTGTCTTGGAGGCAAAGGAGAGGAGATGTGCTGGCAACCTATATTAAAGCACGTGTCATTCAGTACTGACAATCTGTGGGAACAGCCCAGGCAAAGTGTAGCTGTTCAAGCAAGGTATAAGTTAAAGTCACTGTTACACATACTTATGTTAACTCCATGTGCTGTATACGTCATTACCACATTAACCTGCAAGGAAAGAATGCAAATATGTATGTTGTTCTTTTGCAAAAACTTTGGAGCAGGAAAAGTTTGACTCAATGGGGAACAAACAGCTTATCACCTAATAAAAGACAGAGGAATTATTTTTCCTCTTCAAATGGGGTTACTGGAGCTGTATGTATAACTTACAGTAACTAGTATAGTACAGTAACTAATGGTACTATATTACAGTTTACCATATATCTATAGATCTACAAGGGTCGCATGCATCTGGGATGCCAACCCTCAGGCCAGTGGAGGGCTCAGAATTGTAAGATGTAGATGGATGAATAACTGGTATAGACCATGACCCAGGATTTGTTATGATCACAGTAAAGGTTTGTAATTAATTGCTGGTCTTCTCCTGTGTTTGTAGAACCAGGGAGAGCGCTTGCTGTCCAGGGACAGTCCACCAGAAGAGTTGAAGCAGCAGCCGCTGGCTCTGGGCTACTACGTCTCCACTGCACAAGCAAATGGACTTCCTCACTGGTTCTGGGCCTCCTGCCCACAGGCTGAGAGCCAGTGTCCACTCTTCCTCAAGGTACTCAAAACACTGGGGTGAAAAGTGATGAAAAGTGATACTGATATACTGATTAGATCAAGAATTTGTGCAGAAATGCTTTTAATTATGTGATTTAACATTGAAGAGGCACACAGCTGCTAACTAACAGCCAAGTGTGCTCAAATGCGGCATTTGACATTGTGCCCTTTGTGTCTTTACTTCAGGCCTCCCTCCACCACCACATCTCCATAGCCCAGTCAGATGAGCTGGTGTCAGACAAGACTAAGAGAACCCCTCACCCCTTAGACTCAAAGACCACCTCTGATGTGCTCAGGTAAATATTAAACACATGTTGTCCCTTTTGATTTCTTTATCATCTGCTGTATAGAACTGCCAGTGAAAGCAGATACTGGAGGGTGAGTACAAAAAAAAAAAACTAAAAGCCTACAGTCTGTGGCCAATGGTCTTATCCAAGTAGTTGATATAGATCTATGTAATTAAAATAGTTCTTTATGTTATAATATAATGTAATTAAATATGACATTGATTATCTCATTGTTAAGAACAAATACTTAGCATTTTGCTTGTCTTTGCAATATGTGCTAAGGACAGGTTTATGTGTTAGTTATTTGTTTGTCAAAATGAACAGCTTATCATTTGCATATGCATCATAACTGATAAGAGATGATAATAGTGGTTTCAGATAACATTACAAAAACTTTATTTTTATCATTGTCTTGATTTAAAGGTAAATATCTCATTAATAATTGATTAATGATTAAGATATTATCAAAATTAAGTAGTGCCATTATATGCTACAAATTTTGATCAGTTGTTAACCAATACTTCAATCAAAACCAAAATATTATATACCAATATTAAAAATGATAAAAAGATTTTAGTGTTAGTAGTTAATCAAGGTGGATTAATTGTATAAACCATTAAAAAAAATTTTTAAAGTCATAATTTCTTACAAATTGTTATTGCTAAAATTGTATATTTTTCAAACACAGGTTTGTATTGGAACAGTACAACGCCCTCTCCTGGCTGACATGTACCCCTGCCACCCAAGACCGCCAGTCCTGCCTGCCTGTCCACTTGGCTGTACTGATCCAAATGTACAATGCCATCCTGAACATGCTTTAGCTATGTGAGACTTCAAGGACAACTCTAGGGGACTGACGGTTACCTTCATTTCCTCTGTGCCTACGCTTCCTCCTTCTGGGCACCAGAGAGCACCAGAGCTCTTCTGTTATTTCGGGTGGACATGGATTTAATGGCCAAGTAAAGGACGGTGCAAGTCAGACTCTCCCATGCCTGGAATGTAATAATTAAGAAGAGTAAAATGCTCTGAACAATAACTTTTACTTGTTAACTGCGACACCCTGCAAACCCAGTAAAGTTTGTACCTTCAAAACTGGTTCTGTGCCAGTTACGGTGCTTTCTAAGGGGAAAAACCAGATGGATCAATCAAACTATGCCCATTTTACTGACATATCACAATGTTAACTTTCTCCTGGTCAAAACAGAATTATGTCTCACTTGGGCTACACCTCTAAGTGGCATTTGAAGCATCTGTGGAAGCTCTGTCTTTACTTACCTGTGGAAAGGGACATCTGTGCAGGGGCACATAACTCCATATTGTACAACCAGCAAAATGGCATGACAACACAAACACATGGCTTTGTTACATCAATGATGCTTTTACATTTTGTATAGAACTGCACTGTTGAGCTTCTTGGGACTTGCAGTCGGTTGATGAAACTCTTACCTTTACTCTGAAAGGGGCAAACATCCTCATTTACTCCAAAGGGGGAGCATTTGATAATGGCACTTTTTCCTCACCTTCCAAAGTGTTGTAGATATGAGCACGATGGAAAATATTTGACCAGTTAAGACAGAAGTGTTGTTTATAATGTAAAACGTACATTTGCAAAGAATTGAGACTTATTTTTAATATTTAAAACAAGAAAATGAGAAACTTAAACAAGGCCTTTTTCCCAATTGACTGTTAATTGTCTTGGGATCTGAAATAGAAATTGTCATTTTAATGCAATTGTAAAGATGCCATATTTATACAAATTATATCATGTCATAGAATTTGATATATATATATGTATATACATAAATATATATTACCTCTTCCAAGCAGGCACTTAATGATAAGGGTGATGGACACAACCATCTCTTTAGAAGTGGACACAGTATGAACATTTATCAAAGAAAATGCATTTTAGTTTTTTTTTTTTCTACAGATATTGAACATTTTACCTTTTTATTTAATGAGTTTAAATTAAACTAATTGATGCAGGAGATACAGTATACTCTATATTTATAAAGTGTTCCTCTTCTGCTAAAAAACTTGAAATAGGCAATAGAAGACCATGGTATTTGAACATTGCAAGGTTATTAAATATTTAAGAATGATGCTTTATTTCATTGGCTCTCCAAAATGATGTCAAGCAAACCATTAGAAAGGCCTGTCTCTTCAGTTTCACTCAGTCTGCTCTTTGTTAGATTCCTAGCATGTTTGTATATACACTTTTCAGCTGTGTTTTTTGGAATTTCTTAAAGCTGTACGTTTCATGCTGGTTGGTTTACTTTCAAGTAATTCATATCAAAAGTATTTTTTTGCCTTGAGCTTTTTTGATATACAGTATACAGTTCAAAACTCATTTAATTACCGCCAAGAGGTTAAATTGCCAAGTAAGTGTACACAAATGTACAGACAAGGGCAAGTTTGCAAAAATTTGTTACATCTGTCATCACTTTGAATATCAAACAGATCCACTTTAGTGGGAGAGATCTGTTACTTTTACACTCTTTTTTTAGTAAATTATTAAAACTCTTGAAAATGATGTTGTGTTCAGTGTTCTCTTTCACTTTCAAAAGACTGTGAATCACATACTGTGTTATATTCTTATTTCATTTTGGTCACTGATAATCAGTGGAATATAACAAAATGTATTTACTCAAGTAATGCACTTTAGGACAATTTTGAGGTACTTGCCTCTGATTAATATCTCAATTTTTAGCTAAGTTTCAGGGGCAAATATACAGCGTGCAGTAGGAACAATCATAATTTAACAGTGCCATATAACAAGCTGTGTGAAGAGGAGAAGATAAGCCCTTTATTACACTGTGCTGTCAAGAGGTGTGAATCATTGTTTTCCAACATCTGCCTTCCATATTACAACATCCAAAGAGATTACATCTAAGACTTTGCATAACAATAAGCATTACTTCTGCTATTGTGAATAAGGCTGGATGTGGAGATGAGATGGTATCCTGACCTTTGAAGAAGAGCAATGTTTACTGACTAGTTCATTGAAGCAAATTAAAATAATGATTGATACTGTGGACACCCAACTGTTGTCCTTCCTGTTCAACAAGATAGTCTAGTTTTATAACCTGTGTTCAGCTCACTCATGGAAACATACAGCAAGAGTTAATTAAATACCTTTAGAAAGCACAGTGACAAAGGGGAATAAAGTAAATCAACTTTTATCACATTAAAAAAGTGCCTTCCCTGAACTTACCTGTATAAGCTGACATACAGTGGTGTGAAAAAGTGTTTGCCCCCTTCCTGATTTCTTGTTTTTTTGCATGTTTGCCACACTTAAATGTTTCAGATCATCAAACAAATTTAAATATTAGTCAAAGATAACACTAGTAAACACAAAATGCAGTTTTTAAATGAAGGTTGTTATTATTAAGGGAAAACAAAATCCAAACCTCCATGGCCCTGTGTGAAAAAGTGATTGCCCCCTAAACCTTAATAACTGGTTGGGCCACCCTTAGCAGCAACAACTGCAATCAAGCGTTTGTGATAACTTGCAATGAGTCTTTTACAGCGCTGTGGAGGAATTTTGGCCCACTCATCTTTGCAGAATTGTTGTAATTAATAAATGGAACCATGAATTCTGCTGTCTACCAAAAACTCCTGAAGGAGAATGTCCAGCCATCTGTTCGTGACCTCCATCCAAAACACACCAGCAAGTCCACCTCTGAATGGCGAAGAACAAAATGAATGAAAGACTTTGGAGGGACCTAGTCAAAGTCCTGACCTGAATCCTATTGAGATGCTGTGGCATGAGATTAAAAAGGCAGTTCATGCTCGAAAACCCTCCAGTGTGGCTGAATTCCAACAATTCTGCAAAGATGAGTGGGCCAAAATTCCTCCACAGCGTGGAGTGTTTACTCGTGTGTTTACTTGTGTTATCTTTGACTAATATTTAAATTTGTTTGATGATCTGAAACATTTAAGTGTGACAAACATGCAAAAAAATAAGAAATCGGGAAGGGGCAAACACTTTTTCACACCACTGTAGGTCAGTATATAAAAAAAACTGGCTAAGGAAATGACGCTGAGCCACAAAAGAAGGAGTGCCACATCATTCTAGTACTGTACTCACAATGAAGCCAACATCAGGACTGAAGCCTGCTGGAAGCTCCAGGTCACAGCAGCATGTTTGATTTCATAAACTCTTAGGCGTGCTGTCTGTCTCAGCTATTGCATGATTTTGAAATTAGTCCAAAATGAGGGGCAGTACCAATTATAGAGTCAACTGCCTGTTAAGGTGCGTGTGTGTGTGTGTGTGTGTGTGTGTGTGTGTGTGTGTGTGTGTGTGTGTGTGTGTGTGTGTTAGCGGGTTTGGCATGTGAAGGATTAGATATGAAAAATAGTAGGTGCTTTGTCAAACAAATGAACTTTTAAGTTAGCTTATTGTGTGTATGTAATGATTCTAAAGGATGTCCTCTTGAGGGGAGGTAAGAGCTTTGCTCCTTTTTTGTGATGTAGTGATGTAGTGAGGGAGTTAGAATATGTAAGGATGAGAGAGGAAGTGAGGAGGTTCTATTTGACCATTAAGGTCACATAAAATCCTTGAGTGGAAAACTGCATTTTAATAGACCTAGAAAAGCCTAGTGGACAACAAAACTAGACAAAAAGTCAGTGTTTGAGGGACTGGGCAGCTCGAGGACACCATGAATGAAAAGGAGCGGATAGCTGAAGAGAAAAAGCCACTGAAGAGTCACTTGTGGTTGTGGGGCTGTCTAATGGCCATCACAACTGGAGGCAGTGGACTCTTAATTGACTGCAATGTGTTTTCCACAGATGGCCTATTAGACCATGGCCATTCACCTGTTATCTTGCTTTCCAAGTGCATTGCTGCAGCCAAATGGCCAACAGACTGGAGGCCAGGGTCTGGCTTGACATAGCATTAGCGCAAACACAATTAGAAGTCAATGACATTTTATACCCAAAAAGACACAACCAATTCAAAACAACATAAGGCCAAAGTGCTGCCTGACTCACAGTTACACTAGTTGGAAATAATGCAAAATGATTTCATTTGAAGAGAGGGACACTTCAAAGCTCACCAAAATGGCTGTTCATTAGGTATACTTCATTTACTTCACAAAACACAGTAACATTTGATTGACATTTGATGTAATTCAAATGTTGCTGTGAATGCAGATCTTTACAGAATTGACCATCTCCTGGGCCTCAGAACAACAGCCCAAAGAGAGCAGAAGTGCGTGAAGGATCAGGGCCGTAACCATTCTGTCACTCCAGATGACCTGTGAGAGTGCTCCACTTGCAGGCGTGACTTTGGCAGGGCAGAACCTTGTGCTGTTTTGACATGCCCTCTCCCTCTGAAGTGGAGGCAGCTGGGGGCTGTAGCTTCACACTGCTTTGTAGATGGCGGTAAACACTGCTGATTTTTCTGAACTTTTGGAAAGAGAGAGGGACATACAACACACACACACACACACACACACACACACTTCTTGGATACCTTGCTGTCTGTCTGGTGTCTGTCATGGCAGCCTGTAGCCAGTGGTCATATGGGGGGGTACAACGTGGTAGGTCCTATATCTGCTTGACCCCTGATATGCCAGCCAGGTCAGCAAGGGTTCAGGGCTCTGCGAGAGCTGTGGGTGGTAGAGGTTACAGGTCATCACCATCCGAATGTGAGAACCATGAGTTTGGGAGGTTATAGGCTTTAATTTGATGTGATCCCTAATGTGACTAGTTTACAAATGGCTTTCTCACCAGGTTTGGCATGCTAATTGAGTCATTGGGGCAGATACATACTGTAAAGTAGATAGATACTTTCAGCTGGAGTTTCTTAGAACCATGTGGAAACTAGTTTGGGAGGTGTGGACTTGAGTCACAAGTTTGATTGCTCAACTTGACATCATCATTTAGATACATCCATTACGTTTGCATCACTTTTCATCAGAGCCTATATTATTTCATGTGCCACTACAGTTGCACTATAGTTTTTTTGTACACCTTAAGTGTCTGCATCTGTACACACATTTTTTTAAAGGATTTATGATTTATGTTAATTTGATATACTGTATACTAAGTTTCTGTCTGCAGAAAATGTTATAGCAAACGTGTATAATAGAAGTGTGGTGGTTAGCAGAGGCTGAATGATCCCAATTTATTTATTTATTTCAGCTGCACACAACATGAATCAGCCTCCATCCTTAAGTCAACATCCTTAGGGACATTATAAATTGACTCTCATGCATTTACATTTTGACAACTGTTCAATGATTTCATCCACATATTGTTATTTGATTATACCATATTATTATTGCTCTTTAAGGGGTCAATTCACATATATCACAAAAAACATATTTTCCAACTTACACCTTTAAATCTACACAAGGTGATTTTATTTGGTGAAGTTTTTTCGCATATAGAATTTTGCCAACAGCCCAATATAATAAAGGTGGAATTCATTTTGTCCTAGTGCATCTATATTTTAATGATGGGAGAAAAATGTGCAAATATCGACAGCTCTTCCCCTCACGTCAATAGAAAAGGTCAGTTGCTATTATTAGGTCATTAGTATTCGTTTCAATTAGTGCCCTCACTTTCCCAGTGCTCCTGTGCTAGGCCAGCTCCAGCCAAGAAAATCCTCAGCCATATTCCAGATGGCTCCAAGGAAATGCAGCTCTTGGCACAGCTTACACTCAACATAGAGAGCCATCAACAGCTTTTGTTTAAAGGGTCCCTGCTGAAGTGACAGAACATCTGCCAACTCAGCACGGCAGCCTGTTGGAAAACATCTGATTTTGTCTGGGAGTACTTTCCATCTACAGCCTCTGCATTTGCATAAATAGTTTTTGTTAGAAGGGGCCCCCGAAAGGAGCACACAGAGTTTGCAATTCCCCTTCCTGTAAATCTCTCATTGCAGGGTATTACATCCTTCAAGCCAAACGAGAACTCCACTTAACACTTTAGCTAATGTAAATAGAGGAAGATAAAAGCTCTACTGACTTCAAAGCAGGCCCTGTGCGCCCCCTCTCTTGCACACATCAAAACACAAGAGAGAAAACAATCTGTCATTTATGTCGGATATAAAGTTTGAAGGACATTAATCCCCTTGATGACTGTATGCCACAAGCAATCCGGGGGACTGAGTGGGGAATGTAGACCTAGAAGAAAACCAAGGGCTGGAATTTAGCACTAATTTTGTGAATCAGGTACATGTTTCTCAATGTAGATGAACATGTGCTTTATGTACTCATTATGTATGAACTGGATTTATTGAATTGTAATCAGTGACACAGATATGCAATAAGGAGTCTACTGGTCTGAAGTGCACTGGATAATAATAACTCATAATAGTTACACACATAGACACATTTGAATGCCTAATTAATTTAATTAGTTTTGTTTACTCAGCTTCCGCTTCAAGTTTCTTTCTTTTGAAAGATCATCTGCTACTGTTTGCAAACAAAGAATCTCTTAAATTCTTCACTGCCTCATTATAGTGTTTAGAAATGTTTAGCTCCACCAATTAAAGCTCCAATTAGAAATGTAATGATTAAAGTTGAAAGATCAAATGGGACTTGAAAGTAGTCCTGAAACAACAATTGATTGATTATTGGTATAAACAAGGTATTATGGATTTTTTTTAATCATACACATGATTTCATTAAGCTGATTAACTGAAGAAATCAGATGTTTAGTCAGTAAAGGTGACAAGCAGTGGAATTGATGAATAGTAAATGATAAAGGACACATGAAATTCAGCTATGCTTTCCACTGCATATACTACAAGATGATTTGGTACCTCTGTCTGCTGAAGAGGCGATGCTTATACTCAGTACTTTTAAAGATTTTGTGGTGATTACATTACTAATTAATCTTAGTTAATAAGGCACAGAAACCACGCTAGTCTGCACTGTAAAGTATTTGAAACAATTCTGCTTTTCAAGGGAAAACAATGCATACAAGCATTTCTGTCAGCCTAAGCCTGTTCTTAGATGGTAGGCAAACAATTAGCAAACTGGTGTGTGTGTGGCTTTAGCATATGATTTGGCTTAGTCACATTTTCCACATAAGTAAGCTTTATCATTGATCATCACATCACTGACGTATCAAACTCTGTTGTTACTTATAAGACATAAATATTAATATGCTAAAACAAAATCACTACATACAGGCTTGCTATTTGTGAAATACAACATATTGCTATTGTTATTGCTTATTGTTTTCAGAATAAAATATAATTATTGATTCAGAATAAAACGTTTATTAAACATTTGGCCATATCTTTTTCAATACTAAAGCTCATAGAGTGTTTCTACTGATTCTTAAAACCAATAAGCCATCGGACACTTCAACCCCCGCTTGGCATCGTGATGAGGCCTATCAACGCCTCTGAGATGTAAAACACTGCCTTTCCAGGCTCATTGTTTCATAATTTCATTAATTATTTGATCTAATTATTAAGAGGAGCTTCCAGTCTGCAGCTGTGATTGGCTGAGACATGTTTGAGGCAGCTGTAAAACACCCAACAACAGCACACCTGTGACTGAATCACAGTGAATTTCAATGTACGCACGATGGGAAACTGCCACTCACACTGGTAATTATACACTCCTGTTTGTGTCGCCAAGCAACTGCTGTGTTTTGTTAAGCAACAGCCTATTGTTTTGTATTGCTTGTGATCATAGCTTATGATTGTACTTAAACATAACAAACAAAAGTTCAATGATGTCATTTTCGCTGCACTTCTAGCCGTGTTTTACAGATCTTCACACAGCTATTTTTCAACTCTGCTGTAACTATATATTTCGAAATAAGGAATGTCTTTTTTTTTTTTCATATTTGAAAATGGCACATTAAATATATTTAGTAATGTTTTGATACAGTTTATTTTACTTTGTAAAAAGATACTTCTGAGATCGGCCATACTGTATGTGCCTATCTGAGTTGCACCACACATACTCTGGAAGATTCGGAAGGGACCACATCTGAAACTGAAACAGCAGTTTAGTGAGGCAGTGAAAACTGTGAAAACATCGAAATCTATGGAAACTGTGAGGTTTAAAGGGAAAATCTGTGATGGAACTTGTGTAGAAGAGAGAGCCAGCATGCTTTGAAGCAGCGACAAAAGGAGAAGGTTATTTTCTAACTTTTCTTTTTCTTACTCATGCAATGTCCTCCATGCCCACAAGGGAGAGTTGTTAGTCAACAGATGAACTGTGCATTTGCATATTAGAATAGTTTAAACATATGCAACACTTATGACTGTAGGTTCAATATAACATTCATGTTACTACTTTCCCTTTTTTTTTTATGAACTTGTGACCAATCAAATGAATCAATGAACTTTGAATGCACTCTGTCGTTTAGGACACTCACTGACATAAACAAGCATGCACAAAGACACATATGGACAAACAAATAAATAGCTGTAGGGGGTCAATGGCTATGAGAGCAATTTTTATAAAATGTATAATGGAGAAGTTGTTGTTGGAAATGTCCACAGACTAAAACCTGAACTTAGAGTCTTTTGGGGACAAACACACACAAACAAATAGCAGTGCCATTTAACCAGGTCAGTGTCCTCATGTAAACATAGTGACACTGAAACAAAATCCACCAAATCTCTGTAAGCTATTCAGATAGAAGACTGTTCTAGACATGTGTTTTTTGTTGTTTTTTCCTCTTTACATTTTTTTTCTTTTATTTGCACAATTTCTGGGAAAATTGGAGTAAATATGTCTCCATGCACAGTAAGAATTGATTTCCTCCCATGTCCTTCTGCTATACATATAATCATATTTCAACCAATTGAGCATCATTAAAAACAGCACTGGATCATTCTGTTTTTACTGATATGCGAGGGCATTTTGGGGAAGAAACTGAACATATTCAGAAGTCACCAGACTGTAAACACCACACAAAATATAAACTCTCTTCTTTTCAAGGACCATTAAAAAATGTATACAGACTCATTTTAATATTAATATTTGTTTTGACCTGCATCTCATAGTGATTTTCATCCTTTAAAACCCATTCAATAACAATTAGAAAAACCTCTTGCTCTCTTTCTCCCAAG
The DNA here is from genome assembly GCF_020085105.1 of Siniperca chuatsi. Classification (NCBI taxonomy): domain Eukaryota; kingdom Metazoa; phylum Chordata; class Actinopteri; order Centrarchiformes; family Sinipercidae; genus Siniperca; species Siniperca chuatsi. The sequence continues at coordinate 12,180,899 of NC_058059.1, forward strand.
CAGGAGAGACAGATAGAGAAAGCCAAGTGCCATGTAAATAAAAAGGTCTTGCCAGAGGCACTTGCTCTGCAATCTCCTGAAAATTGTGTCTTAGCTCAGCTAGTCCACTCAAGTCACATTGGAGAATGGGCTCCAAATCAAAGCCAGAATCGCAAAGCCCTGCGGTCATTAGATAGATAGGGGAGTGAGGAACACATAATAATGATCCATTAGCTTTCTATCCTTGCATATTCTCAAGATCTGCCTCTTATGGTAAGAAAAATCAGCTTACTGGCATGACTGAAACCGAGAACATAAGCACACGTTCCCCTTTCCCTGCTTTTCAGCTTCCTTTTGTTATCCACATGGAGGATTCACAATTGCATGTAAATCAACACTGTTATGGTGGAGAAATTTCATGAAACATTCTTAGACCCAATGTTGTGCCTGTCTGCCTTGATGATCACAACAATTGACGTGCTATCAAGGAACAGTGTTCTTCCTCGTGCAATGAGCCCTGTTTATGGCGATTATCATTACAATAACAATGACAACATTCATCGTATTGAAACAAGGGTTTACTGGCTCTGTGTATCAATACTAGAAAAGGTAGCAGGCAGATGTGATCATCGCTTGGCCACTCAAGCTGTTTTTCTCTGTCTTTCTCCTGCTTTGCTTCCTCTGGTTCTAATTTAGTCGTCCTAATCATAAAAGCATCAGCGAGCTGCTGCTGCAGAGTAAAGAAAGAGGTGAAACGTGCCCCTAAAAATTCCATTTTCACTCAAGTGGACCAACACAACAAGGAACATGCAGCAGACAGAGACAGAGTTCTCAGCTGCCAGATCAAATGGCAGAGAGGCTGATTATTAGAGACAGACAACAAACAACCCTGCTGATGTGTGTTTTGTTGTGGTCGTCCCAGTAAGCACGCAAGGTGAGGTACACTTTGACATGTGTGGATCAACTTGGGGTGAACATATACTAGCTTATCTTTTGAACTTTCATCTTCACACACACAAACAGCCTGATGTGCCGGACCGGTTTTACCAGCATATGAATGAGTAAAAGGTTACAGTTTATAAGCTTTGAGTCCACACCTTTTGGGGCATGGGGTCGAACGGATGCTGTCTATCCATATTCTCTGCCATTACATTCCCCATCTAAGCTGGCAGACCCTCTGACTGCATATAATTTGAGTCATCAGTCTCTATTTCTATACAGCAGATGTTTCCCCATGTCAGCAGGCCCCCTGACAAAGCAAGATGGAGAACCCTCCTCTTTTAAAGTGTTGCACATGAGTCTCCCTTCTCTCCTTTCCTTCCCCCTACCCACACCAACCTTTGGGATCCCATGGGACACTGTCCCGTCTCCAATCCTGATGGTGGGAAAACACATTTTAATCGATGCCTGTGTTTCGTGTTCTGAACCCAAATGAAAAAGTATGCTGGAGTGACACACGGGAACAAAAGGCAGTTAGTTATTGTATTTTTGCGGTTGGCTTGATGACTCATTTATCCTCAAACATGGACTTGGATCCTGGAACCCCTTTCTGAAAGCTCGGTAAAAGACGCTAATGGAAGGTGATTAATAGGCAACTGGGGTAAATGATTGCTATGATACTAGTATCATCACTGATGTAATGTGATTGAAATGGCCATGACGCATAATCATATTTCTTCTTCTTATATTGTTATGCGTGAGGGTGAACAACAAGTGCAAAATAGAGCAGAAATCATGATTTTATTTGTTTCAAGCAAAGCCAGAACTGGTATTGACATATGGAAATATTCTGTTTTGCTGAGAATTAAATGATGTTAAATCTGCCTCCATATTAATCAGAAAACTGTTTTTTAATATAAATAACTATAGCGCTATCACTCCTGCTTTTTAAAGAGTTTTAATTTAAAATAATTTGGATGAATAATAATATTTAGAATGTTGATGATATTTGACTGTGGGCTGAGCATGGTGTGTGAAATTGTTTACAAGAAAGAAAGAAAGAAAACTGGGAAATAGCTTAAAGACAAGCCAGAAATAAAGAACGATGCTGATTTGGTCTCTCTCTCTTATTTCCAATGATCAGCGGGGAAATATTTCATGGTGACACTCCGTCATTTTGTACCCTTAACGCAAGGCTATATAGGCTATTGCTTTTTACCCCGTGTTGCGTTCATGTTAAACTGCATCAAATATATTATATTTTTAGATGATTTAAAATAAATTCAGATAATGTTTAGGAGTAGAAATATAGAGAGGACATTTGATTATTTTAATAAACTAGAAACCAATATGTATTTATTCAACAACAATTTATATTTATTTTCAAACCACCATAAATAAATATAATGTGATATAAAGAAAAAGCAATATTAAAATATATCCTGTCTTGTGATGTAACGTTTGAAATCGTGTACAGAAATGATTCACTCTTTATAAACGGATTTATTTTGCAAAATTATATATATTTTTTAATTTTTTAAAGTCTATTCTGTTGTCAAAATCGAAAACAGGACAAACTCCTGGACTCGTGTGTGATGTCTGAAGCGCTAATTAGAGCCGACATGTTTTCAAACTCCCTTCAGGAGCGACTTGGAGAAACTGTTTCAAAGCAAAACCATCCTAAAATGCTCCCATGTAATATTTCCTCCCCTTGTCGGTAAATGAGTCCGGGTGGAAGAAAATTGCAGGGGTCATTAGACCAAAAAAAAGTGTCACAGTTTTCTTTGGGCATTCTTTGAACCGAGCGAGGGGATGTTATTGTATCAATTTTACTTGATAGACCCAATTAGGCTATTAGGCTTTTCCTCCTGAAACGGATTTTGTGCTAAAACGCTTTTGATTCTTAACATCAAAGTTGACTCTAACAAAAGTTTATTTTGGTTTTGACAAGATAGGCTATATCTCCTTTAAAGTCGGAGGATAACAACTTATTCAATTGTAAGACAGCAGGCAATATTTTAGAATTGTCTAACAATTCAAATCAACAATCAGAAAACTAAAATAACGTTCTGTATGAAATATAATTGGAAGGGTTCATATTTTTAGAGTTATCAATGGGCTTTAAGTGGTAAAAAAGGAATAATACCTCGGCTTGTAAAAAAAAAAAAAAAAAAAAGTGACACACATGGGGAGCATAAATCACTCCTGGGCGGTGTAGAGACCAAAATGGATCCGCATTGAAAATGTTTTCCCGCCACTGTATGGCGCTAGGGAACTGCAGGATATATGGCACTTTCACTCACATTTGGACAGGATACTGTATATAATAGCAACACCAATAATAAGAATAAAAATAACAATAATAATAATATTTCACAGTTAAAAATATAAATGTCGACACTTGTATAGTTAAGAAAATCGCTTTTATTGTATTCTCTTCTATTCTATACTTTTAGCTTAATTTGAAAGGATACTGATATTCTTTATATTCAGCTCTGAGCTTCCTTTACGTGCAACATTTTTGCCAGTCAAATAAAAATGATTAGAAAAGATAGGTCATTTTCTGTACATTTACTTGTCTTGGATTGTTTCCTTGGAAACATAGGCTACTACGACGTTAATTTGCAATGTCAAAAAACATGTTTTTACTCCTACACTACAAGCCACACATGTGGTTCAAAATTAGGCAAAATATTAAAATCAATTTACTGCATTTCAGAAATGCGTTTAAAATGTAATAATTAGGGAATGCCGATGCAAAAAGGGCCTATTTGCATTCGTCTGCATGCAACAAATCACTTCTGATTATTCTAAGCTATACAGGTTATTTTGGAAAGTCTTTCAAAACATAAAAAGAAAATTTTGCAGAAAACTTTAGGTGGTAAAGGGGGTAAGTTTAAATGATCTTACTCTATCGGATTCAGGCCTGCAGTCTCTCTGTCTCTGCTCCACGGAAACACAGTGCTGTGTGTGCTTGCTGCCTACCTGGCGCTGCTGCAGCATGATACTGTATGGCTGACACGCTCCCACACACAGACAGACACACACACACACACACACACACAAACAGACACACGCTACACTTTGCAGCTCCAAACACCAGAACAAAATATTCAACATCAAAGTGCTACTGAGACTTGAGGCTGAAAGACAAGAAAATCATTCCAGCAAATTGAACTCCCTTATTGCAAATACACCGGTGTTTTCCACATTACAGTAGCCTGCTGTCCCCCGCCCTCTCGCTCTCTTTACAGCTACTGCTGCTCTCTCATTCAGAAAGCTGAATAGTATGGATCAGTAAGAGTCACACAAACAGCTGGCCTGTTGACATAATCTGAAAGCCGCTCCTCAGTTTGACATTGGCACTGTGTGGACAGTGTGCATTACCACAGTTTTAAATGGCGAGCTCGTTTCCAGTGCCTGCCCGCTGGAAATAGCAGAGCAATCACTACAAAGCTATCAGAAGATTACATGAGGATTAGCAGCCTTCAATCAACTTCAGCAGAAAAATTAACTCCAGGGAAACATACAAGACAAAAAAAAATGAATTAAGCATTTGCTTAATTTAAAGTGGTTTGCTGTGGTTTTCATATTTCACAACAATAGTCCAAAGTTGGAGCCATTATGTGACAGTCAATGGTCGGTGCAACCAAAACTGGTCAAGAATATCATTCATTACTAACCCAGAAAATATATATTGGATGTGGAATAGAATTGCCCAGAGTTTAACACCTGTGGTCTCCCCTATAGTTCAGGTTTAAATTTGTTTAGTTGGAAATTATTATTTTAATGAAAAGTGGAAAAACTATAGTGGCCGTTTATCATAAACTGTTTTATTTAACCTACTCAAAGACATGCTTTCCAGACCTTCATGTAAATCTGCTTAATGCAGTTTATGAGTCTAATATGCTTTCTTTAACAAAACTAATATTAATTAATTATGTTAATGTATATGTTAGTTGTTAGTTCTTTTTGGGGGGAGTTTTGTCTGTTCATTTTCACTGTAGGTAAAACTGGTCTTGTTCTTGCCGATAAAAATGAGCAGATGTAAATCAGTTTATTCCAGCAAATACTAACAAGTTTGGTAGAAGGGAAGATATTTTACACACAGTTACATATAACAATAGAACATATTGTGATGGACACAACCTTCTGTATATAGCTAAAAAGTTTCTGTGTGAGCTTTTCTTTTTCTTTTTTTTACTGCTTTTTGTTATTACTGGAAAATATTTGCTAGTCAATCATGGCAGATATTGCATAATAATTTGCATGAGTTAACATCTTCAGAAAGAATCAGAATCAGAATCAATAAAGTATTTCTGATTCTGATTCTGATCTTATTTCTGACTGTATTGAATTCAGAGAATATTATGACTGGTGTAACAAACTCTCCTGTCTAAACATGCCTAGCCTATGATGGATGAATCATGTCCTGAACTATTACATACCCCATTCAGGAGGAATCTCACGTTTCATTAAGTCTTTACAGATAAATGCATGTCATTGTAAAATGTATGCAAACAGTCAGCAGCTGACCAAGTGATGGCAAGTGTGTGATAAGAGTGCGAATGCAGAGCGTGCAAATGCAACGACAGCCGAGGTGTCTCATGTTCAGCTTGACAGAGAAGCAGCTATGTTGCTGTTGTTTTCAGGCTTTTCTGTCTACGTGTTAACTGGTTAGCAAGGAGATGAAATACCTGCGACACGTAACACAGATACACACTTTTGTCACCATGGACAACCATATACAGAGAAATACTGCACATATGTGTTTGCAGGCACACACACGTACAATAACAAATGCACTACTATGCAATTACTATAATTATGCATGTAAGTAAAAGTGCTACAGAAGAAGAACATAAATGTGCGTAGACAAACACACATTCAGTTGACCTTGTGTACAAAACACAAACACAGAAGCACATGAAAACATTATATAACAAAAATTGCCGTCAACCTCACAATTTCGCTACCCTCATCTGACCCACAAATCAACCAACACATCCTCAGTCCTCCACAAAGAACATTTCTCCTCCTCTGTGTTTTTTCTCTAAGCTGCCGGGATCATGTCTGGGGACGAGACCAAGAGCCTTATTTGGGACTGTCAGTCAGTCAGGAAAAAGCGCTCCTTGTTCTGTCCGTTCTGCTCATATCGTCACCCAACACTCCCACTCCCCAAGAACTTCCACTCCCAAAAAGCGTCTCCAAATCTGATTATTCTTGCGTTTCATCAGGTTGAGAGATTTGGCCGATGGCGTATTGGCATTTGACTTCTGATTTATCCTCTCTCCCTCTCAGCTGCAAATGGAGCTCTGCAGCTGGCAGCAATTGCATGAGTAGTATCCGTTTCATTAAATCCTATGCAGAGTATATTGAAGTTTTTCCATCTCGCCAATTTGTTAAGGCGCCACCGATAAATTTCACCACTCCTCAGTCCTGTTTTCCTTCTATCAGAAACATTTTTATCGAGTTTGTTTGTTTTACAGGAGCAAACAGCTTTATCTCTGATACCTCTGCTTCCTTACTACAAAACACTGACATGAATGAGAAAACCTTGTCACAGAAAAACTTCAGTTAAACCATTCTGTAGCTGGCTTTCATTTGATGCTCAAATGTTATTGTTTGTGTACTCAAAGACTTCAATAACTTTGCTACATTGTGACCTAAATGGCTACAGTGACCCAAATTTAGAGATATTATTTTATCTTTCACCGTGCCAACCTCCCCACCTTTACCTGTGATACTGAAAGCCATCACAGGAAGGTTTTCCTCCATGCTGATGCTTTGGCCACACTGCCTATATGCCATCTTAATGCCCCACCTCCACGCCACTTCCATTAGCTGCCAAGAAGAGTAGATGAGTTCTTAGAAAATAAGAAGCAGATCTAAAGTGACAGCCAAATGGAAAATCTTAGACACACTTAAAGACATGGACCACAGCAGAAGAATAAGGAAGAAAAACACTATAGTAGAAAAAAAATGTTACTCCTTCCACCTCAATCCATGAACTTCCACTCTTTATGGGCTTTGGTGAGTTTTTTAAAATAATTTCTTTAAAAGTAGTCCCTCTCATCTTTGTCATCACTGGTTAGCATTGTTAAGTATATCACTGTATTGCCTTTGTTCTCCTACAATATCTGCTCCTAGAAACTAAAGCATGATTCATGTTTTATGGTTCAGTTCAATTCAATTGAATTTTATTTATATAGCATCAATTCATAAGTTATCTCATTGCGCTTTTCCTATAGAGCAGGTCTAGACCGTACTCTTTATGATATTAATTACAGAGACCCAACAAATCCCACCATGAGCAAGCATTTGGCGACAGTGGCAAGAAAAAACTTCCTTTTAACAGGCAGAAACCTTGGACAGAACCAGACTCAATGGTGGGCGGCCATCCGCCGCTGCCGTGTTAGGTTTTGAGAGAGAGAGAGAGAGAGAGAGAGAGAGAGAGAGAGAGAGAGAGGAGGGGTTTGGGGGAAGGGGATAGGGTTAGGGAGGCACAATGCAAAGACCACGTAGAATTTTTTTTGTTTTTTTAATATAGTAGAATAGTAATTGTAGTGTTAATATTAATAAATTAATAATAATAGGAATAACAGCTATAGGAAAAATAATGTCAGTATTAGTAAGAGAGCCAACAACAACAACTGTAGTAGCAGTTGTCGAGCAGGAACACGGGGGCAGCAGGTAGCCCACAACCACAGATCCAGACTCTGCAGCTCTGGAGGCAGAAATACCAGCTGAAAGAGACTGAAGGAGAGAGGAGAGAAATGAGAAAGCACAAAACTACGGGAGAGAGAAGATGTTGAGTTAGTAACATGCAGTAATGGGATAAAAGTGCATACAGATAGAGAGGGAGAGAAGGAGAGAGGAAAGAGGCACATCATGTGAAGTCTCCCAGCAGTCTAGGCCCATAGCAGCATAACTAAGGGATGGTTCAGGACTCACCCAAGCCAGCCCTATAAGCTTTATCAAAGAAGAAAGTCTTTAGCCTACTCTTAAATGTGGAGATGGTGTCTGCCTCCCGAACCCAAACTGGGACCTGATTCCACAGAAGAGGAGCTTGATAACTGAAGGCTCTGGCTCCCATTCTACTTTTGGAGACTCTAGGAGCCACAAGTAACCCTGCAACCTGGGAGCGCAGTGTTCTAGTCAGATAATATGGTATTATGAGATCTTTAAGATACGATGGTGCCAGACCATTAAGAGCTTTGTAGGTGAGGAGAAGGATTTTATAATCTATTCTAAATTTTACAGGGAGCCAGTGCAGAGAAGCTAGTATTGCAGAGATACGATCTCTTTTCCTAGTTTTTGTCAGTACACGTGCCGCAGCATTCTGGATCAACTGGAGAGTCTTAAGGCACTTATTCGGGCAGCTGGATAATAAGGAATTGCAGTAGTCAAGTAACAAATGCATGCACTAATTTTTCGGCATAATTTTGAGACAGGATGTGCCTGATTTTTGCAATATTACGTAGGTGAAAAAAGGCAGTCCTTGAAGTTTGTTTCATGTGGGAGTTAAAGGATAAATCCTGATCAAAGATAACTCCGAGGTTCCTTACGGTGCTGCTGGAGGCCAGGGCAATGAGATCTAGAGTAACTATATCTTTAGATAATTTGTCTTGGAGGTGTTTGGGACCAAGTACAATAACTTCAGTTTTGTCAGAGTTTAACATCAGAAAGTTGCAGGTCATCCAGGCCTTTATGTCCTTAAGGCATGCCTGAAGTTTAGTTAACTGGTTTAGAGTCACCTGGCTTGATCGATAGATATAATTTGGTATCATCTGCGTAGCAATGAAAGTTTATGGAATGCTTCCTAATAATACTGCCTAGAGGAAGCATATATAAGGTGAATAGAATTGGTCCAAGCACAGAACCTTGTGGAACTCCGTGACTAACTTTGGCATGCATGGAGGACTCACCGTTAACATGTACAAACTGAGATCGATCTGATAGATAGGATTTAAACCAGCTTAGTGTGGTTCCTTTAATGCCAATTACATGTTCTAGTCTCTGTAATAGGATGTGATGGTCAATGGTGTCGAAAGCTGCACTAAGATCTAACAAGACAAGTGCAGAGACAAGTCCTTTGTCTGATGCAATTAAAAGGTAATTTGTAACTTTCACCAGTGCTGTCTCTGTGCTATGATGCACTCTAAACCCTGACTGAAAATCCTCAAATAAACTATTATTATTTAGAAAGTCACACATCTGAATGGCGACTGCTTTCTCAAGGATCTTAGAAAGAAAGGGAAGGTTAGATATAGGTCTATAGTTGGCTAAAACCCCAGGATTAAGAGTGGGCTTTTTAAGAAGCGGTTTAATTACAGCTACTTTAAAGGATTGTGGGACATAGCCTGTTAGTAAAGACAGATTGATCATATCCAGTAAAGAAGTGCTAATTAAGGGTAAAACGTATTTAAGCAGTCTAGTTGGAATGGGGTCTAAGAGACAGGTTGATGGCTTAGATGAATTAATCGTTGAAGTCAGCTGAAGAAGGTTGACAGGAGCAAAGCAGCCAAAACACACATCAGGCTTTACAGCTGTTTCCAAGGTTACTGTGTTTGAAGACAAGTCGGCACCGGTTAAAGGCAGGACTTGATGAATTTTTTCCCTAATAGTTAAAATATTATCATTAAAGAAGCTCATGAAGTCATTACTACTGAGGGCTATAGGAATACATGGTTCAATAGAGCTGTGATTCTCTGTCAGCCTGGCTACAGTGCTGTACATTTTGTCAACTCGTAGCATTTGTTTAAGGTTGGGAAAAGATTGTGGTCTTGGTTGAATATTAAAAAAGTTCTGTGTGTTTCCAAAATATGACCCAAATCACGATCTTTCCCTAACCTTGAAGGAATAGTTCAACATTTTGGGAAATAAGCTTATTTGCTTTCTGGTAGAGAGTAAGATGAGAAGATTTATACCACTCTCTATATGTATGTTAAATATATGAAGCCTCAGCCAGGAGCTGGTTAGTTTAGCTTAACTTATCTTAGCACACAATTAACATGCCAAAACAGCTAGCCTAGCTCTGTCCAATGGTAACAAGATCCATCTAACAGCACCTCTAAAGCTCACTAATTAACACATTATATCTTGTTCATTTAATCCGTACAAAAGCCAAAGTGTAAAAACGTCAATGCGCCATTTTACGGAACTATTTCTTGGCCAGGCACAGTAACTTCCTGGGGTTTCAGCTAGTTGGATTTGTTTTATATGGATTAAGCAAACCAGATATAAAGTGTTAATTAGTGAGCTTTAGTGGTGCTGTTATGTGGATTTTGTTACCTTTGAACAGAGCCAGGCTAGCTGTTTCCCTCCATTTCCAGTCTTAGTGCTAAGCTAAGCTAACTAGCTGCTGGCTATAGCCACATATTTTACAAATAGTTTAGAGGGTGGTGTCAATCTTCTCATAACTCTGTCTATTTCCCAAAATGTCAAAATTTTGCCCTGATACAAACCTCGGTCTCCAGTGTCAAAGTCCTGTACGTATTTGGCAAAGTAAATTAGTGTTGAATCAACATATTTTATATATAGATAAGGTTGCTTATTCAGTGCATCACCAAAATGTTCCTATTTAATGCACCTACTGTTGGTGCCTGTGTGCTTTTAAAAGAGAGTGTGAGCATCTGTGCGGTTTCACATTTGTTTATGCTTTGAAGACTCTGAGAAGACTCAACACCCTCCTTAGTACTTCACACTTCACTATTCACTCCTGGCTGCTTTCCCAACAAAGCAACAAGCTTTTATGTGACACGCTGTCTGTCTGCTCCCCCCATCTTTTATGAAAACAAACTCTGACCTTCATGGGCCTCCATCAGCAGCTCCACTGATCAGAGACATTGACATTATGACAAAATTTAGAACAAGCACCTGCCACCACTGTGCCAAAAGTGCATATATTATGTTTGTTTCTTGATTTGTGTGTGTGTAAGTGTATAAGAGTGTGTTTGCTATCAGTTTGTGTGCATGAGTGTTTGTTCTTATTACTAACACACACACACACACACACACACAAATAGTACACACACAACAAATAGTACACACATACACACAGGCATCGTGTTTTCTGCCCAAATTGCATCTTCTCATTGTTGCAGCAGCTCAAGCTATGGCACACACCATCAAGGAAGAGCTGCTAGATTTCAACAGTTTTAAATTAATCACTAAATAAAATAAAAAATATCACTTTGTATTTCTGAAGCTAAGTTAATGTAGCAGTGTGTGAAACAGAGCCACGAATCAGACAATAATTTGGCAGTGCTTATCGCCATTATTTTTCACCTGAAATTACTGGAAGCATTGAAGCTGGAAGCATTGAAGCCTTGAACCTGTGACACTGTTCATGGCAGAGTTCATATGAACTTGTCCTCTATTGCCATGTAAATGTTACTGCTCACTTCTCTGGTTGCCAGGGCAGCCAACCTAAACCAATTCATGGCTCCCCAATATTTTTTTCCCCCATGAATGGCCAATGTGCATTCACAAAGCATGCATGCAACTGAATGTCCTTTTTCATCGTGACCACATTTAAAGATGAATTGGCTGTACTCCTCATGTCTATGGGTTTTATTTGGCTGCACTACTCCAATGGATGTTTTGCTCTTTCGCGATGATGTCTCTGGAGAACCTCCAAACATCTGAGCCCAGCAAAGACAAGTGTGACAAGGGAAATTGAGGACAGGTAGCAGACAGGTAGATTGTTTTGTTGTTCAAAAAAATGTAATAAGTACAGCATGGTCAAGGTAGGGAAAGACTGTGGTAATATGGGAAATAAACTATAGTTAATGTATAGTTAGAGTTGGACAACTAACTAACTTAGTTACATATAGGGAAAAATCCACACTTATTTTCTGTCTTGCTACATAAAGGGCACACTACTTCCTGCATTGGCACTGAATGTTGGCATTGGATATAAGTTGTGAGGTGCAGAATCATCCAATATCTATGTAATTCTTAGGGATACTTGGATACTATATTGGCCGTATGTGCAGGATGAAAATCACTGTATGTGTTGGCCCTGTGATGGCCTTGCAACCTGTCCAGCATGTTTCCCTGGCTTTTTCCCAAAGCGTGCTGAGATACACTCAGTACAAGTTTCCACTGCACTATCAAAAAAACTAGTATATATTTACTTTTTGTTTTCATCACTAAAAGTGGAGCTAGTGGAGTTAATTTCCATTGCTACTGTTACCATTAGTTGGGTATTAGCATGACTATATCTTGCTCTGTCTTGCTCCTCATACTAATTGAGAGAGGAAGTAGCATTTGAGGAAATGAGAGTGAAGAAGAAAAGTGTGCATAAAGGAGGCTAAATGCATTTTTCTTTTTTTCTCCCACTCCTTGTCTTCCCACTTTAGGCCTTAGGGAGATAATGAGGGCCTTGGCTTTGTAAACATTATTTCTGGCATATTGCAGCTGCCATCAGCTTATTTATGGCCTGAATTTTAATAATCTGGGAGCTAATATGCTTCAGAAAAAAGGAAAACACACAGTAAAGCATGAGCACAGCCAAACATTGCTTTCCTACCCTTAGCAAGGAGGCCACTCAACAGGAACATCAAACACTCGCTCTCCCGTGCCTGGCCTACGTTAATTGTACATCTATTGTTCCCACATAGGTCCCTGGGAACCAAAGAAGGAAAAAATTGGCAAAGAACGGAGAGAATAGAGAGAGAGAGAGAGAGAGAGAGAGAGAGAGAGAGAGAGAGAGCGAGAGAGAGAGAGTAATGAGGCTGAAGCTGAATAAATACGTTGTAAAACAATATCAGACTGACAAAGGTTTTGATGCCTTCCTCTGGGCTCTCTATTGCCTGTATCCCCATTACTCACCTTAATGACAAAAGAGGCCTTATTAGAACAGGCATGTTCTACACATATGCACATACAGTAGTACACCTCATGCACACAGTAAGTACCCTAGCTAGACCTGCCCTACAGACCAGACCAGAGAATATTTATGTGAAGTTGCCCTGTGCTCTGCAAATGTGACTGAATTCTGACCAGAACACACAATGAACCTTACAGTCTTTTTTTTTACACTGGAAAAGAAATTAGAAGAGGATGTTGTCTGGCTATTTTATTTTACATTGGTCTGTTCCATACATGTGGAGAAATGCCATGATGTAATATAATTGACTGTATAGCTTTTTTTCTGGGTTTTTAAAATAAATTGTTTATTTGTATTAATTTTATCCCTCACAAGAAACTTTCTTTTATGAAATGCACAATAAGATAACTTAAGTACTTAAAGGGGAACCCGAGCAATTTAGACATCAAAGTCTCTTTACAGGTCTTGGGGAGTGCTACTGCACATGTGAGCAAAGTTGTATAAATCCTTATCTCTGTTTGGGGCTAGCAGCTCGAGGCTACTTTAGCTACTACTACCATAACACACCCGAATCTCCGACAGAACTGTTGGTGGTCGAGTTGCATTCTGGGTAATGTAGTTGCCAGGTTTTGACTCTATCTCTATCTCTAGCCTCTAGTTTTGCTGCATTGATTTTTTACTTTTTTAAAAAATTTTCCATCTCGAGTCCAACAATGTTATAGGGGTGCAATACTAAATTGGTGGAGTACTCTTTTAATGTACCCATGGCCATGGTAAGTTTTCTCAAAAAACTAAATTTGATTTGCTCAGTTATTAAAAAAAATCATACAATATACAACAAGTCCAAACTAATTGACAAAATATTGCCCTTGAGAACACATTTAGACCTTTTCTGAACATGATGCCCCTATCAGCAGGATGACATCATTTGTCAGTGCCCTCCAAAACCAAATACAGCATACTGCAGGAAAAATAAATCTTTTATCATCCGACAACGCCATGGTTTACTTAGGTTTAGGCACAAATACGACTTGGTTAGGATTAGGGAAAAAGCATGATTTGGGTTAAAAAGTACTGAGTTAAGGTTTGAAAAACAATAAAAATCTTCATGATGTTATCACACAGAACAGCAAGAGTTAGATCATTTCTTTATGAATCTACCCTTGTCAACGTTAAATGAATGAGAAAATGAAACACTTGAGGCCCCCATCTCAGAGGTAGAGATTCACAACACTATTAAATGCTTATCAAATGGTAAGTCACCAGGAGGAGATGGTTACACAATGGAATTTTATGTTTTGAAAATAAATCACCCCACTGTTACTTTGTTTATACAATGATGTTATATAGAAGCAATCTATGCCACCAACAATGCAGACAGCTACCATATCATTGTTGCCCAAACATGGGAAAGACCATTTGAAAGAGGCCTTTAAGTTTGCTTAATAATGATTACAAAGTTTTTGCAAAAATATTAGCAAAACATTTAGAAAACGTTCTATCCACTCTAATTCACCTGGATCAAGTAGGCTTTATCCCAAGGCGGCTTTTATCCAATAATATGAAGCGGCTTCTTCAAATTATGCATATGGCCAGCTCTCTCCAACATCCAGTGGTAGCAGTATCACTGGATGCGGAAAAAGCATTTGACTGAATAGAGTGGCCATACCTGTTTCATACTCTTTACAGATACGGTTTTGGCCCAAGGTGCTTACAGTGGATTAGAGCACTGTATCATGAACCCGTTTCATCAGTTAAGAGCAAAGCAACTTTTCAGCTTTACCGCTCCACCAGACAAGGCTGTCCCTTGTCTCCATTACTTGTACTCCATATCTTATAGCTTTAGAACCATTAGCATGTGCAATCAGAATGGACAAAGATATTACAGGTGTTTTAATCGGTGATCATGGTTTCAAACTAAATATGTATGCAGATGATATTTTGTGGACCTTGTCCAATCCATCACACTCGATACCAAAAGTCTTAGAAATTATCAAATCATTAAAATAAATTGGACCAAAAGTGAAGCCATACTTTTAAATTACTGTACATACATTACTGATCTTGGGCCAGCTTCTTTCATTTGGAAATCAGAGGTGATGAAATATTTGGATGTAATGATTAGAACACTTGTTCTTTCAATCTTTATTGCATTCTATAAAGGAAGACCTTAGAAAGGTCAGGTAAAATTCAATCACAATGGAATCACAAGAACTGCTTTAGCATCCTGTCCAATATGGCACAATACAACCTTTAAAGCTGCAGGGAATCAACTATCAAACCATGTATGGCAGCAACATAATATTACAGAAATTTCACAAATGGGGAGATTTTATCCTTTGAGGAGCTTAGAAGCAGATATAACTTGAACACAAATACTTAACCCAATTTTCTCAAAACTTCCCAAAGAATACTTTGACTATAATTATGAGACAGAAAAACAATTCAGGTCTTTAGCATCAGACAGAGGTATTGTCTCCTTCTCGAATCTCAACATTCACACTCAGTCCCAATGGGAACAAGAATTAGGGGTTTCAATTACTTCTGCAGAGTGGGAAAGAATGTGGAGTAATTTCCAATCCAGTCAGATTCAGAGTTATGCAATCAAAAATCCTTCATAGAGCATATATCACTCTCTCCAGACTTAAAAAAATAGACCCAAGCTCTGCTGGCATGGTTGTGGACAAGTGGGAACTTTGATTGTGGTCTTTTTGGACAGAAGTGTTAATTCGATTTCAGAAATAAGGAATATAAATCTTTCTCCTTGTCCTGTTGTTTGCTTGCTAGGGTACAGGGCAGCACAGCTAAGGTAAAAAAAAAGAGATTTTGTTAAATTGGAAGATAATCTAAAATGTTTCTCACTAGAAACATGGTTACTTACGAATAGCTGATATGATCAGCAACACTAAATACAGTACTGAATTAATTGGGATCAAGTTTGGAAATGAGTTTCAGCATTGTGTACTGAGCAGCCCTATGTGAGAAACCTTGGTTCCCCTTCAGAGGCCAAGTACACACTCTGATAATGAAATGATTAATTAATTGTGAGGCACTGTACTGTATACCCCCTTCCCATGTTATGTGTTGTTGTATAATGTGTTATTGTACCATTCTGTACTTTTTGTTGTTATTGTTATTGTTGTTTGTGTGTTTGATTATTTGTTTCCTTTTTGTATGTCTATAAAGTATAAATGTAAAAGTGTAAATTAAAAAAATGACTATGGTCACTAGAGGTCTTTGTCAGTTGAAGGTAAACAAATGTCGTTTTTCTTGGGAGGACAGTCTCCTTGTATATATATATATATATATATATATTGCCTCAGGTGATACAGAATTGCAGGAGAAGAATAATATAGCCACCGGAATAAATTCACCAACATTAGAGGCAGACAATATTAACAGTATCAGAGCCATCAACAGTATTTTTACTTAATAAGTGTCTATGAGAGAGAAATTATATGTACAAAAATAATAGCTGAGAGTCAAAAGAAGGTTTTTACTAATACAGAAACACATTAAAGCACGTACAAGGAGCAGATATGCACACAAGAGATGTAATTTGGTGCCAAAAAAAACGACCTAGCAAAAAGACAAGCCAGTAAATACACAGCTGCTTGTCTCCCATACTGCCACGCAGGCTGTGAGAGAACAACCTAACAGGCAGTCGGCAGCAGGACAAGGTGACTGCAAGTTTAAAGGGCAGAGTTCCGAAAAGTAACTGACCCCATCCTGCCTCACACACTCCCTAGCTGTACATATTTACGAGGTGTAATTTTTATGTGAGCGCCAGGCAACAACAGGTTTAAGAGGGCCAGTGTAACCTTCCTGGGGCCCGGGGTGACCTGCACCCTGGCTACAATAGTTTCCCTGGGCCACAATTAGGACCAGGGCTTCACTGAGTCACTCCAGCGTCATGCTTCCATGGAACCTCATTCTGGCCCCAACTCTCCCCCTCTCCCACTTACTATCCAGCTTAACTCACCAGGCAAGTTAACAATTCAGACTTATGATAAACCAAATGCTAGCATACAGTGTTAGACAGCTAGTTGGACACTTTCAACATCAAATGGTAAGAATATGAACTGGTAAAGGAATAAAGAAAAGCGAATCTATCTTTACTTTCTCTTCATTTGTCTTCACTTCTTCCTCCTACCCATCTTTCTCTCTGCTCCCTTTACTGCCCCTTTCTCTATTTCTATCTCTCTGGCTTGGTGAACTGTGACAGTTGCTGATATGCCCTGCGACACATTGAATATGCAGCAGGGGCTCACTGGGTCTGGCCACACAGACTTGTCACCACCGTTCAGCATCAAACCACAACTACCAATTAACTCCTGAGCCCACCCCCACCTGCCTGAAGGCACAATGACCTGCCCCCCTTGCTCCATTCCACACAGCACTAACCCCCACGGCCCCTCAACCCCGCTCTGTACTCTCTAAACATGCCATGAGATGCCTCATGACTCTGTGACATACAGATGCTCAGAGATTCTATTCTGTTCTTCCCCATCTGTGTGTGTCTGTCCGTCTGTCAGACCCCTGAACTTTACAAAAGAGGATAAAGTCAATTTGTCTGTGCTCGTTCCAGGCAAAGCCAAGTGTGGCTATAAGAACTTATCATTTGGGAGTAACAGAGAAAGACATGCTGGCCTTGGCACCAAGGCTGAAGAAGCAGGCAATGTCCAGCATGAAGACAACTACAACGCATGAATGGGTTTAATCTAGGTGGATTCAATATAGCTTATTTAGCTATATAGCTTAGTAGCTAATTTAAGGAGTGAATTATTTGTCAAAATCTTCATTTTAAGCGGTGTAGTGGTAACTGACAAATTGCCTATACTATGAATGATGAATTCCTGGGGATCCCCTGTCCATCCACACATGCACGTATCCACACAAAGCACTCTTTATAATTTATAAAATAAAATCAGTCAGAAGATGCTTATAGTGTCCGGTGAAGAGCTGTGTTGCAGTAGTCACATTACACCTGTAGAACACCAGATTGTAGTGTGAGGTGCCTATCAAAATCATGGAAACACAAACAAGCTGTCATGATTGGCATAATCTTTATCAGGCTACCATTATAAAATTCTGTTGTTTTAATGGCTGGAATACAACTAACATATTTGAACATTCCTTGATAATCATACTCCATTCCAACATATACCTTAGCTAGTTACTCGTACACCTTTGCTACCTTCATAGGTGCAGGCACAGGAATGGCTAAAATCATTTAAAAATATAGGAAATGTGGGCAATGCAGCTGCAGTCTGTTGTCAGACCAGGCTCCTGCTCTCTCTGTTTCTGTTCTTGGCCTTTTATTTTCTCTCTCCATTATCTGGCAGTTAGAAAATAGCAAGCAACAAATTGCACTCAAGTAGCAACTAATATTTCAAATGTAAAATGATGACAAAATAGTAATGAAAATTATGATGTTTGGGAACTTTTAATGTGAAATAAAATAAGAATTCGAAACAACAATTAATCTCTGCATTACAGTCAACTAAACAGTTTGCTACTTTTAGTCCTTTTAGTTTAGTTCTGTTTTTTCTCTTCAGATGCTACTGTAGCAAGGAAGGAGAAATGCAAACTGTTTTATATTCTGTTTTAAGTTTCATATGTATACAACACTAATAATATAATTCAATATTTTTTTCGTCTGTAATATACCTTAAATTCCCACTAGCCGAGAGTTAGCTGTGGCTCTCTACACAGTTTCTGTGAAATCATCAGCCGGGAGGAGAATGTTTGACCTAAAGTATCATGAGCAAACCACTCATTCTTTAAGTCTGCAGGGCTCAGTGCCTTTGTTGTCCCACAGGGGACATTCTGCATTAACATGGACACGTCACATGGCGGAGGATGACGCACTCCCATAGCTGCAGTACTGGCCAAAGCTTCTATGTCCCTCCATCCCCCATCACCCAAGAGGTCACCCCCTCAGCAATCAGCAATCCCTTTCACCTTCTGTGTGGCCCTAATTACAGGATCACTGGGCTCGGAGAAATGCCTCCTCACTCAGCCATGTTGGAACTTCTTACTCCTTCTCCTATTCTGATATTTGTTTATCACAAAATCAGAAAGCATGATTGCTTAGCTGTGTGTTGTGCAGAGCACATCTGCAAACTCATATGGATACAAATGGCTGTGAGTGTGAAACATGTTTGCAGAAAGTGTGTGCATTCACAGTTTCCAATAATTGGCATCTTTTAGAGGATAAAGCCTAGCGAAACTAGTGTAAACTGGTACTGATGAGTGAGGCCCTCTTGATAACATCTATTAGCCAAGCTTACAGTATCCTTTTTTGTATATACTCATCAGACCAAAATAAAAGGTAGGACAAGAGAATCACTTGAAAGAGCATGCTGTAAACAGATTACTAAGAAGTTGTTAATTAAGACATAAATTCATTCATTTCTGGCACAAATGTATGTCTCAGGTTTGAGACAGGATAAAATGTAAGCATTGTTTAGTGCAGATGGATGGTGACAATGCTGAAGCAAATGACCCATGACTTGATCATCTGACTGCTTGTGTACCCTGTCCTGTTATTATTATGAATAGGAATGATGGCTAAAACTATATAAATATGATCAAAGATGAATAAACTGGAATTATCCTTTACATCTAAGTGTGTTTCTTGACTCTGGCCCTAATAGTGACTTTTACCTGCCTGATTATTTATTGCCCTTTATCTTCCCTACAGATGTGTCCATGTGATTCATAGGAGTCATGTGTTGGGTCAGTTGTTCACAGTACAATGGTGAGATGAGATTTGTTTAGCTTTGTGACATGAGGGTCTTCCCAGTCTGCTACACTGTACAGCTTCCTGTGACACATAGTTAAATCAGTCATTCAAAGTAGTAACTCCTTGGAGGTGATATATAAGGCAGAAACCTTTTGAGTGAAAAATTACGTAAACGTAAACGTAAAGGTAATGCCAACTGCATTGCCTTTACGTTTACGTCATTTGTGTTGTGATGGCGTAAGATTATCAGAGCACTGTCGACAGCACACAGTTGCCCATTCTACTCTGAAAAGGCTTATTTTGGGGTCACGATGCTGCTCTGTCATTTACCATCTGTGGGAGTTGAACCGGAGTAAGGTGAAGGTATCAAATTCGGGCACCTCTGCTGACAGTACAACAATGGAATCCAGATTTCTCTGTGGACACATGATATCAAGAGCGTGAGCTTTCACTTTACGCATCTCGGCTCATCTATTCCTAGTTCCACAAATCCCCTGTCGGCTCTCCCACCATCACCGAGAGGGTCAAAGGGCATCTCCTCATGCTTGTCACTCACAGCAGTGTCCAATTTGAAGCCCTGAACTGCCCGTGTAGTTTGGTCCAGGTTGAGAGAGTGAGAAAAAACAACACACAGTGGCTAAAAAGGGAAACAGGAAGTTAGATACAATAGAAGAGACCTTTGATCCATGATGAGGGGGAAGACTTCCCCTCTGGGTGCAAACTATTAATGTGAAAGTGACTCTGCCCATTGCACATTTGTTACAGCGAATAATGGGCCTAAAATTAGCACACAATGGCAGGCAGACGGGCGACACTTGCGCCCAGCCATGCGCAGGAAGGGAGCGGGAGGTAATTGTATAAAAATGAGTGATTTGTTGAGGTCGGGGCTGGTTAGGAGCGCCGGCCGGTCGGCATTTAAGGGCAAAGGAAGCGAGGGAAGATAGAAGTTGAGACGACAGACTTTGATGATCGAGTTCCTCTAGCATTGCATGCATGTTACTATAGCTGTGTCAAACCAGTAGGTGTGTAAATCTGTTGCTGCTTAAAGTGTGTTTGTGAATCCCTAAAGGAATTCAGCTGTTCTGCTTAGGTGTCAGTTGAAGGTTCACATTTCAAGCCGTCAGCAACAAAGTGTGTGCCTGTGTTTGTGCAAGGACATTAGTGTGTTTTATATTCATTAAATGCATCTTTGTGCAGGTCTTTTTCATGTAGGTATACAGTACATGTCCAGAGGTAGGGGAGCTGAAGTTAATTCTCTAGTCACAGAATGTTTGATTGGGCCCTGTATATACCTGTTTTCTAGGAAAATGTCGGAACATCAAGGCAACTGGATGAATGATGAGAGGAAGCCGACAACAGGTTTGAGTATGACAAAAGCCTAAGCAGTGAACTGTCACTGTAATCTTACAGGTCACCCTATTCTTAAATAACAGTCAAGAGACCTGTAAACCTCCTTTAGATCTGGCATAGATTCTGACACAATCTGCTCAGCACTAGTACACAGCAGTGGATAACAAGAACCAAGCAGCAGCAGAGATCAGGTCTAGTTGAAAGACAAGCTCTGAAAGCCCTCAGAACCACTGTTCCTCTAACAAAAACAACAATTACAAAACTCTGATGAAAAGCGAATTTGATTTGCGAAGGTTTTACAAGCCCAAAAGTAGAAAGAGAGGGTGAGAGAGAGAGAAAGCGGTCTGTTGTGCATTAACTTTTTTGGACAGCAGAGAGTTTTTCCCAGGTGCGGAGGGATTCCAGAGAAGCTGATGGGAAAGTGTGTTATTTTGTGCTTGTGTTTGCGTGTGTGTGTACATATGTGTTATTTGATCATTTATCACTGTAACCTAGAGAACACTGTTGAAAGAGAGACATCTGCGTGTGCATACACAAGCCACACAAGTACCCGCCTTCACCACCACTTGTTCCTCCTTTTAGTTTTAAGAGACTAGCCAGCAGCAGAGATTATAAGATCTAATTTCCAGTGAGCACTGGGTACTGAAATTGTCTATATAAGGACGCACGCAAATGTTGCAAGCATACGCAAACACACCAACTGAATTACCAGCACAAAGATAGGTTTAGATAAAACTGTTAAGTTGCAGTGTATGAAGCCAAGAAACTGCAGTGCCATGGAGTCTCCTCCAGCTGAGAAAAGGCCCTGAGGTAGATGAGCCCCTACTGAGGACACTTTCCATGACCTCCTGTAATGAGAACGGCAAAGCATGTGGTGCAGTTTGGTTGTGCAAGCAGACAATAGAGTCTGCTGGGGATCATAAAATACTTGTGCTTGACTGATTAGGAAGAAAGCAAATATTCATTGTTATATGCTCATGGGTGTATCTCTATTAACTGGCCACTATTTACCGGCAACGGTATAAAAAGGGGTGTTTGTTTTCCCTTAATTTCGGCATAAACTGACCTTTCTTCGTTTTCAGATCAGTGTTATATATAAAAATCTGAGCGAGTATCAGAAATGGGGCACAGATGCTCTCCAACAACAGTCTGTGAATGAAGATTTAAAAAAAAATGAAATGGCACAAAGCATCCAACTTATCAAAACTAAGTTGTTGTTCAGAACTTACTGTAGTATGATACAGTAGATTGATAGATAGACACATAGACAGACAGACATACAGACACATAGATAGATAGATAGATAGATAGATAGATAGATAGATAGATAGATAGATAGATAGATAGATAGATAGATAGATAGATAGATAGATAGATAGATAGATAGATAGATAGATAGATAGATAGATAGATAGATAGATAGATAGATAGATAGATAGATAATTCATTCATTTCATAATAGTCCCTTGCAGTGGAGATTAATGCAGTGGAGACAGAACATTTTGAATGCTGAGACAGAGAGAGAGGGAGAAAGAGAGGTGGAGGAAAATAGTGTCCCCAGCTGGTTTTGGCTATCTAATAAACATGTAAACACTCTGCGTTCTCTACCTCATTAGGTGATTGCAGAGGCTGCTTGCTCTCCATAAATCAGGGCCCAGGTTATCAAGGCCTCTGATCTTAACTGTAGTGGGCGCCCAGCTGTCTACAGCCGCACTGACTAGGAACAGCAGGGTTGGAGGAATCCAATTCCCCACCTCTCCCACCTTTCTCATTTTGCAAATAAAAGAGGAGATATGCTCGTAAGTGCGTGAGTACACATGCTAACTGGTCATCAAACTCAAGGTATGCTGTTTGCTGGACTGGAATGCTTTCAGAGAACTGACAGTATAATGTCTCTTTTACAAATGTCAGGTGACCTTATTTGCTTGATCAGCGTTGCTGTATTTTTCCGATGGATCCCAGCGGTGTTCCTTCATCACAATGGTGAGAAAAGCATAATCTCCAGAGAGCAAGCTTGACTGAAAGATGAAAAAGTTTAAAGAATGAAAAACGGCTGTGTGAGTTTGACTTCAACGACTCTCATACCACCATAAAGGTTACTACTTGCCAGGTTCAAGCACAGTATCACGCACTTATTCCCTAATGTAAAACACACTCTGACTGTGTGCTAGCCAGCCTACTACAGTAAATGTTAAAGTGCTAACTTTCCATGGATTCTCAAGGCATCTTCAAAACTGTCAGGAGTTTCCTCTGAACCTTCCCTGTTGTAAACCTAAGAGTTGTTCATTTAAAACAATATTGACAGTAAAAGAATAAAGAATTAAATCACACATCAAGTACAGCACTCACACAGTGGTCACCACTGAAGCTAAACTAATTAGATTTAAATTATGGATAATGGTCCGAAAATAATTCCAAGATGGTTTGCAAATTGCCTGTAATTAAGAGCCGTAAAGTATTTATTGCCACTATGTAAATAAAAGAGTGTCACATTGTCACAGTTATGTTCTTTAAAACATTGTCAAAATTGAATTATGTCAGGTGAATAGAGACAAACACAATGTGCAAAAAGAAAAATGACCAAATAAAATCAGTGATTATGTAAACTAAAACCTCATGTAAACTACTGATGATTACATAAAATTTGAGAACGTTGATATCAGTTCCAGTGGAAAGGACAGGTGTGATAAATACTCTCTTCCTGTTAGTGGCCAGCATGCATGTTGTTGCAATTTGAATTATCCATAATTTACCAACTGCCTTATATATTGAACAGTTGGGCATGTTGACTGCAAGAGAGGCCAGTGGGAAGTGGAAGTGTTGAGGGTTGGCAATGATGTCGGGGCCTCCTCAGAGCTTGAAATCTGTTTAAGAGCTGTAGATCCTTTTTGGCCTGCTTTGGGTTGAAAGCCTCCCTCTGAGGACTTAAAATTCAGGGCTCGGGTTTCTGGGCAAGGAGTGCGGAATGAACCTTTCCCTAAGTTGAGACCATGAGACCTTATCATTAGCTGGTGCAGTAACAGGTGGATGGGAATGCTCGCAATGATGGAGCCATTCCATTGGACAGTTAGTTAGAGGGTACAGGAGGTCTTACTGCTATAAAGCCTGCGTGTTTGCAGCTGCAGTGAGAGGACAGGCTGCTGTTTATCCTCTTTAATTTGATATAAAATTGAAAAGTGATCCCAAATCCCAGGAATCTTTGGATTCATATTGAAAAGCAAAAGCAACCAGAGGGAGACTGCTGTGTCAGCAGGCTCTAGAAGTGCATCTAGCTCCCAAACTTTCGTCCCCTACATTTCATTAAAAATCTTTTCCTATAGAGCAGGTCTCGACCATACTCAACAATTTCAACTAACTCCTAGTTACAAAACTTATGACAGCAGGACTGTCAGAAAGAAAATATTACAGCTATTCTTTGTAGTATTGGCAGTTATCATTTCTTGAGAAGTGGTTGCCTCTGTTGCCCCCTGAGCCCACTTAAACAATTAAATAATAAATAAATATGCCCGCAATGTCTCTTGCACATATTCACACATGTGATTCTGTCAATGACTTTAAATATTTAAGTGTGTTACACCTTTGGCTGCACCCAAATCAGTGTTGCCACTGCAGGTGTTTTTCATGGCTGCACTCCATTTGGTAGGTCCAGTGTGCCATAGAAACCAGGTTAAATGGAGTGCAGGTGGCGTATGAGGCAGTAGGTATGATGTTGAATCTCAATGAGCTGATAATCAAACAGCAGCAGCATGAAACTTTTTTCATCTTTTTACAGCTTGTAAGCGTTGGCAAAGACACTACAGAACCTTTTCTATTTCGATTCAGCCATGACAAGCAACATTGGTTGGAAACAGATGGAAAATACAAAAGAACAGTGAAGCAGCAATTTTTTGCCCAGTATAATTCAGATTTACCCTTTAAGTGCCCTGGGATTTGTTTAGATAAGGAATAGCATTCACTTCACTTTCCCCAAAAGCATTTCCTATTCAGTAATAAAATTATTCATACCACTGACCCTCTGGTCAAAAGTCTGGGTCTGTTTGCTGCCTCCCTGTTATAAACAGATATGCGCATTTAAGAGCACATGTGTATGCCAAGAATGCAATACAGAATGGAAAATCCCATATGTTACAAACATGAATATCAATATTTATTCATAGGTGAGTCCAAAGCTGCAGCACAGATACATTTGTAAGATAAGAGCTATCAAAAGCATTTGGCAGGATTCTTTAATGGTAGGCAGGTAAAGGCCCCAAATGCATAAAAAGAACATTTTAGGTAACTTATAAATTCCTTATATACTGTTACTTATGATATGTTACAGCAGATTCCTTCAGTATTGTAAAAGCTGCTATAAAACGTTACTGTTTAAACTGAACTATTCTCTGCTGTGCTATGTTTTATATCACATTACAAAAAAAGTTCTCTCTCTCACAGAGAGACACACACATAAAAAGGTTTTCAAAAGTTTGTAGTCGGTTTGAACAATTGCTATGACCAGAGCTACCCTCGTGATGGCAATACTGATATTGGCATGAATTGTTCCAGTAACATTGTTTCATTATGTGCTTGATGGCTGAGCACAGCTGTCTGCCTGGCAGAAAATGAAAAGTTTGATTTTAATCTGGGCTTCTCTCATTACTCACTTAATGCAGTAAAGTGTTGTAGCAAAGAGGTGAAACAAAACAGAGGAGAGGAGACGAGAGGAGAGGAGAAAAGAGAAGAGAAGAGCTACAGCCCACAGTTCAGCAGAGAGTGGGCCAGATGAGCCACTCTTGGTGTGATTAGTCAAGCTGGTGGAGGTGAAGTTAACAGCTATTGACAGGCCAGGCAGGCCACGGCTACTCTTCACCTCTAATCAGCCTTAGCCTTTAATCAAGTCCGAGGCTGGGACACAATCTCCAAACTACTGATGAATGGCACTATTGGATTACCTCGTGACCTGGATATGAGCTGCACTGAAACTTATGTACTCTGCATCACTAACAAAATGCACAAATGCTCTAAATATGTTCACATTTGGAGGCCAGCTACACATGATTTTAACCCTCAACCAAACAGCATTTGCATGCATTCCTTCCACATTTGCTCCTGCTGTTTTTTAGAAAATAGAGTCTAATAGAGTCTGTTTAGCACGGCTGGCAACATGTAATGTGCGTAATTTGATGGGAGGCTGCAGAACAAGGAAGCAGAGAATATCCTGGCCACATCTTTAACCTATTGAGGCAGGATGATGTCATGATTAGAAGAGGAAATTGGGATCCCTCCAGAGCCTAAACACCCCAAGGCTGTTGGGCCAGCCATCCAGACGGCTGGAGGGAGGGAGATAGAGCCAGAGAGAGAGAGAGAGAGAGAGAAAGCGAAAGAGAGAGAGAGTGAGAGAGAGAGAAAGAGAGAGAGAAAGAGAAAGTGTAAGAGAGACAGAGAAAAAAGAAATGAGAGAGATGGGGGCTTGGGTTGACCCACAGTGTCAAGATCAAAGCGTAGCACCACTTGGCTGACAAGGAGGGGCACACTCCAGGGATAAGTGTGTGTATGCGTGTTTGTGTATGCGTGCAATATATCTGCCATGGACCTCATCCAGCCTTCCCGCCTCTTCACCCAGAGCTCATGTCAAATATGCTGTGCTATTAAACATATCTAGTCTCATCTCTCTTCTCTTTTCCTCTTTGACTGATTCATTGTCTCCCACATGTACACACACACACACACACACACACACACACACACACACACACACACACACACACTCATAGAAGAAGTTGGTACGTTAAACAAATCAGGCTGTGATGCTCTTCATGGCTTCCTTCCCTCACAGTGGTGAGACACTGAGAGGTGATGAGGTGAAGGAGACAGAGAACAGAGACAGGAGGGAAAGAGAGCCAGAGAAAGGGAGCAACAGAGAGAGTAATTGTACTTCTTCGCGATCATACTCATACATAGAAAAGATTCCCCTTCACAGTCCCAAAACACTCACACATATGCTGTTTAATCACATGTGTTAAATCCCTTAATGAGCTGACCACAAGGCTCTCAGTTGAGAGCATAAGAGGAACAACTGACGGGTTGTAAGAATCAGGGGTGTTTTGACATTTGTTGGTTCTTAGCAACACTAAATCTATCTCATACAGTGATCACTGGAGCAATTATCTCCTCCTTGTACGAGAACTCAGCTGAGTTGAACTGGAGGGAGGCCAAGATGGGCACAAGGGATTGCACACACACTACAGTCATTTATTTGCCCTTTATCATGTCCCTGGATGGTTTTTGCCTTTTGACTCGTCCAGCCAATAAAAAAGCAGTTTTTGTGTTACTCTGAGTCGTGCAGCAGGAAAGCCCCAACTGTGCTTTCCCAGATGTGTTTCTTTTTTTTGTTCTTAGTATGGTAATAGCGCTGGTTGATCACTCAGAAGGTCACGTCCCTAAAATGAACTCTGTATTAGCAGAAAAAGAAAGAGAGCTATTCAGAAGCAGATTCTGGTTGGTACAGATCATCCTGTACTTGGCAACTGACATCTGTAGACGTGACCTTTAGGTGCAAGGCTCATATTTAGACAATATAAAAGGCTGGAGCAGGTGATTGTAGGTGTGTGACAGCGTAAGTAAGTGAGTGAGTGAGATACTGAAAGAGAGAGAGAGGTTCATTAATGTGATGTTTAACCATGTTTTTGCTTCAAAATATTGTGAAAAGAAACAAGCAGATGCTGAAAAAACTCCTTTGAGTCTGTTGATACAGTAGCATCGTTTGAGCTCATATAGAATACCTACAATAATTTCATGCCCTCCTTCAGTTTGTGACCATATGTTGCCCCAACGACCCCTCACAAATCACTTCCCTGTCGATGTATAGCTTTGGGCCTTTTTCTGTCTTTGCCTCAAGGCCAAGACAGTGAGGGAATCACAGAGTTTTAAAGGCTCATATTTCCTCCTCTCGACAAATAGAATTCGACTTGCCTTATGACCTACAACACCATGAAATATGTTCTTGCCTCCAACTAAAACAAACAAAAAAACAAAACATAATTCTTCAACAAGCTGAACAAGGTAGCACAGAGAGAGAGGGAGAGACAGCAAAGGGGTTCGTGGGAGGAACAACCCCTGTTCCGTCTTCTGTAAACATGTCATTGTATTCTAACGAGGGAGCAGATTTGGAAATGATGATTTAGGGAAAAAGACATAGCTGGGTCAATTTGGTTGTTGCTTGCAGGCATACAGTGGGATTGTATGTTTTTGCCAAATTCTGTAAAAAAAAAGCGAGAAACTTGACACCTCAGAGGTGGGAAAGCGAACTCTGAGTAGTCAATCATAGCACGGCTGGCTGTAGTCTTTCAGAATCCCAGCGAGTTAAGTAGCTAACATTTCAAAGGAGAGCCAGTCATGTGTCTAATGATGAGTTATGGCGATCTTACAGTGTCAGTTCATATGACATCCTAGCAATGTTGAATTCATCATTTATGGGCAGAAAAAATAACCACATTTCTAAGTCAATTGACTTTTTTCACTTATATTAATCACAGAAAACTGACGTAATATTTCCCTCAGAGTCTGGGTTGACTTCCCTGCATGATTATCTGGGCAATGTGGATGCACTTGATGAGGATATCCAAGACTATAACTAGCGCTCATCAGAAGTCACCTGATCCCTTGTGGAAGTGTATTTTAAGACCCACACTCCCTGGCATCCTGAGTTTGTTTAGGCCAGAACCCTCACTTCCTCCTGGTGTGTGTGTAAATTTAAATACATACGATAGCATTAACGTGTATGGTTATGACTGCACTTATGCTGTCAGAATCTCAGCGTATGGCAGGGTGATTGCTCTGATGTCTGTGTGTGTATGTGTTTTTGAGTGTGTGGTTGTAAATTGTGTCAGCCCCAGGATGACCCCCGTCCTTCTTTTTCATCTTGGCCAATTTCACCTGAACCTGCACGGGTTCTGGGTGGGAAATAATTGGCTTGGCACAGCTCTGGAAGCTATTTGCCATCAGCGTGGATTGATTGGAGCCACAGTCTGGCCCCTGTCAGCCCAGTGGAGGGGTAGTGGAGAAAGGTTGCTGGTGAGGTTGAAATTAGTGCGGGGTAGCATAAGGGGCCTCTGGTGTGGTGTCAGGCCTGATTAGGAGGATCCTGGGCCCCTGACACACTGCAAACAGCGTGCAACCAACTTACACATGTGCGTGAACGGTCATATGCACATGCACACGGGACATGATGCCAAGGGCCTCATGGAGAAACAATCTGTAGAGAATAAGCTCATCTCAGTACATTGCTTTGAGAAGAGTATCGGTCATTCTGCTGGAAAGGATTGACTTAAAGCTAAAGGAGACAAAGGAAGATGATGCCTGTACAGGAAGAGGGAAAGCCAATGAAGGAATTCTCATTGATTTACCATTGATCCCCATCCCAGATCAATGCAGGTTGTGTCTGAAGATTTGCTTGGCTGAAGACTGTGAAGGCTCCCCTCCCTAACAGAGGAGGGAAAAGGTAATGGCAGTAAATGTCGTCAGAATCTCAAGAGCTCCTTTTTGTCAGCAAATCAGAGAAAAGCTTTTACGAAAAATGTGACAAGGCTGCCAAATGTAATATCACTCCTGACATGTGAGTGGAGAGCACTTCAACAGTTAGCCCATCAAAACCTGCTTGATCTCACACTTGTCGCAATTACATGACACATTGAAGCCATTTCAGCGCCAACATTTTTCCCCTCCTTTCTTCCTCCTAGTCATCGCATATCTTTTGTACCTGTAGGAATGTCTCCTTTTTAATAATATACAGTTGCAAGACCAAAATAAGGTATGGCTCCATCCAGCGCAGCTAGGTGAAGTGAGGATAAGTTAACAAGAAACCCACTAACTGTTAGACATTAAAAATGGTTAGACTTAAACTATGATAGGAAATAATTAAAGAAAAGGGGGTAAATGCAGCAGTCTTTATATGTGGTCTGAAGTTGCCACTTTCAGTATTTTAGACGTTTCTATCACAGCCACTAATACGTTTTGCTGACGTAATTCAATTGATTCTTTCATTTCAGTTATGTATAGTGCTTATAGGCACCTAAGGGTGTAATGTTTTTCACATTATTTTCAGCGAAAATCTAAAAATACAGGCTGAGAGGGGATGTGAAATTAGGAAAATGAGTTTGGAAAAACAGTTTGGAACAACAACTCAAAAGAAAAATATTAGTCAAAACACCTTACTATAAAGCCAAAATATGTCTGTAAACAATATTTTATGTATTTTATCTATACTTGTCGGAATAAGTTTGAATGTACACATTCATATGAATATATAAATAATCCTCTTGCTTTATAAAATATATCCAAAGAAATACATTTTAATAAATTCTTGACACAAGATAATATATTAAAACAATACATTTGAAGAATATTCAGTCAAAAGAGACTGAACCTTTTTCTCTTCTCTGACAGAAAAGGATGGAAACAAAGGAAAATTGATCTAAATGTCAGAGGAATCTCAAGAGCTTTTTGTCTGGAAATCAAAGAAAAGCTTTTTAGAAAAATGTGACACATCTGCCAAATTTAATATCACTCCTGACACAGTAGTGGAGCACGCGTCCAACCGTTAGCCCATCAAAAGCCCGCCTGATTACACTTGTCATGATTACGGGAGACATTACTGCCATTTCTGCTCAGACGTGAATCAAATATGAATGGGTTTTCTCTCTGAACGGCGCAGAGAGGTAACGGATGTTTCTGGAAGGAATTTGGAGGTGAAACGTTATTTTGAGTTGATTTTAGGGGGATGGTTCTACTGAAAGATGAGAGACGATGGAGAGACGGAGATGACCCAATAAGGGCAGAGAGGGGGAAATGAAGGAAAGTGGTGACAAGGTGGAATGGTGGTTGAAATAAGAGAACACATACTTAAATTCTGACTATAGGCTATTCATAAAGTAACATTCAGCAGTATATTTTTGACTCTATATCACAGCTCCACCTGTTGTCATACTTCACCAATTTGACTTTCAAATTCACTCATCACGTTTCAAGTCACAAAGGATTTCCTTGTTTACTTTGTATACTGAAATATCAATAAGGATATCTGAATAACATAATTCACAGTAACACATGAAGTATCATACATAAAGCATCCTGTGTGTGTGTGTGTGTGTGTGAGCCTGTAGTTGTTCAAGAAAGCAAAAAAAATATAGGACACATTATAAATTTGATCTTAATATTTAATTGTTGAGATATGGTTGTTCTGAATATTTTCCTTTGAAAACTGTTGTAACGCTGCACTTCATAAAATAAGGGCATATTTTTACATTTTACATTTTTTCTGCAACTGTGCACAGGTGAGTGTAGATACTGAAGAGGAACAGGTAGACCACAGAACATGTTAGCTGTACGGTCACATGCTGACATCAGCTGTCACAGTGGTGGCCTGATTCTGATATTTTATACTGTAATTGGCATGTTATTTGATTTTTTAAAATTATTGTTGTTATGAACAAATGTAACAGTGTATCATTCTTGTTTGGCAGCATGTATTCTCCAAAGTGATGTTGTCCTGTGTGCCCCCAAATATCCATTAATGTATTGAGTTTAGCTCATAAGCCACTTCTTCATCAACTAATTACTTAGCCATGCTAGTTGCTCTAGGGATGATAATGCTATTCTGTCGCTCCACCTCTTTGGTCCAGACTGAAATATCTCAACAACTATTGGATGGATTGCCATGACATTTTGTACAGACATTCATGGTCTCCAGAGGATGAATCATACAGACTTTGGGGATCCCCTGACTTTTTCTCTTGTGCCACCATGAGGTTGACATTTGTGGTTTTGAGTCGAATGTCTTGACAATTATTGCCATGAAATTTAGTACAGGCCTTCATGTTCTCCTCAGGGTGAATTGTAATACCTTTTGATCCCTTAACTTTTAATCCATCATCAGGTCAAAATTTCAATTTGTCCAATACTTTGGTTTATGACCAAATACCTGGAAAACTAATGACAATCCTATCAGCCACAGATGTTTAGTGCTAATTAGCAAATGTTAACATGCTTACATGCTAAACTGGGATTTAGCCCAAAGCACTGCTGTAACGAAAGTACAGCCTCACAGTGGCATTACCATGGCTATAGACTCTTAAGGCCAATTAATAATTTCCGTGTCCTTGTGAATTTTGCCATCTGTCCGAGTCCTCAAGGGTCCAGCCCAAAATTTGGGACCACAAAACTGAACGCACTACAAGCGCACCGACTGTGCATGTGCTAGAAAAGCAAACTGGATGCTTGTTTTGTGCACTCTATGTATGTACATAGCACACACCGTTTTTGTTTATTTGTTTGTTTGTTTTTTACTTTACATGTTGTTCAGCTAAATACAACAAACAAAGAAGCTCCTTGCTGTCAGGAGGTCACCATCATGATTTCTAGTGCGCATGTGTGGAACGCATCTGCGTATGCAGACCCCCAGTTGTAGTATGTATAGAAGCGCATAATGGTGCGCTGTACACATGAAAGTACGGAGCTGTCCGTGTCTGTACTGAAGTATGCTCAAGGCTTTAGTCAGATGCTGAATCAGTCGTTCAAAAGTCAAATTGTTAATGATGAGCTGTCAAACCAGCTGCAGATGTTGTTAGTCCCAGGCACTGGATATGGTGGTCACAACATACTCTTTTAAAGTTTTAATAAAAAAAATTAAAACACTCCTGACCCCTGAAAATATACATGATGTGTTTTCAATATTCTTGTCTTAACTTTACTCAACAATGGTGAAACTGGAATGCAAAGCCTTACTTTAATTCTATGATCAATTATGTTTGTTTCCTTATATAGTACGTTCGCAAAAACATGTTCTTCATTTAACAATCCCCCTTTCTTTCTGTGCATGCACATGATCTGTATATCTGTGTTATGGGTATTAATCAATACAATATATTCCTTGTGTACAGTATGTCTGAGTGCTCCACTGTCTCAGGGTGCTGTACAATATGCCATGCACCTCAACACCAGAATGAGACTGTCACTAAATCAGACAGGCTGGAAGTCAGTTTCAGCCATGAAATATTCAGCAGTAAGTGCTCATCTTCTGTCTTCACCACCACTAAATGAGGTAGCAGTGATGAAACTGTCTATCATTCATTCTTCCTTTATTTTTTTTACATGGTGATAATGTTGTGCTATCTTTAACTCTGTCAGTTTCACTGTTTCTGCTATTTTCCTCATGCCCCCCTCTACGGTGCACTAACAAACTCCCACCACATTTTACTCCTGCAAGGCATGACCTCACAGATTTATGTGTGGTGTGCGTGTGTCTTTGTGTGTTTAGCAATATCAGTAGGAGTAGCAGCCTGTTGTGTTCATGTAGCTAAAACAACATCCTCAGGTCGGTTGAGAAAGAAAGCGTGTTGCTTTGCACATTGCCATGCAGAGTCATTCACTCTGGCTTTCGTTTTTGCCCAACCCTTTATTTTCTCTTTACTCTGATTTATTTCCTCCTAAACCTTCTCAGCCCTTCCTTAACTTCCCTTTCCCTTGACTACCCATCTTTTCTCTCTCTCCCTTTCTTCAACAGGTACCTCACCCTTCCTAACTGCCCGTTCTTATCATTCTATCCCTTTAACTTCTTAGCCTTCCTCCACTGGCCATATCTTTGACGGAAAGGAATTACATGGAGGTGCTAATGCGGGCTACTCTACTCTAGATAAGCTCCATTTGTCAACGTGTTGCAATTTCCATACCAGACACTGACAAATGCTTGAGTGAGTAATTTGCTTACAGTAAAATCTAATTAAAGTATGATAATGGTACACTTATTTAGCTAAGTGAAGTTTTGCCAAAGTGAACTAGTAATTGGACCGTATTGTTAATTCTCAAAATATTTCTATAATAATTTCTAAAATATATATTAATTCATAAATGTTTTCTTTCCGAATATCACCCTAAAGTAAAGCTTCCCTGGCTGGATTACACACGACTCAGTATCCACATCACATGACAAATGGAACTTGTAATTTATATGGCCAAGGCTTACTCATAATTAGGCAACTACATTTTCACTTCAAGTTCTGTGATTGTATTCCCTACCTGAGGTGATTTGTCAGTAACTGTTTATCTAAAATAACTACAATTTTAGAAAATTTAAATAAATGTGTTGGACTGGTCATTTCCTTCTGATGAGCCTCAATCAGCCATGCTGTGGTAATGGAGTTGGTATACTGTATGGTAAGCACAGAGCCTCAAATCCAGTAGGGTCTGTTGATGCACTTGTAGCCAGCCAGTCTCTCCCCCACCTCAGCCCACCTCCCTAGCGAGGAGAACTCAGAGCCAAGGTCCAGGAATTAGCCCCAGCACCCGCCCAAGCAAACAGATCAATGGGCCCAGTCCTGTATTGATAGGGCCACTTGGGCTCCAGAAGTGCCTGCTAATCCCTGCAGTTTATCAGACACACTGTCTGCCGGGATATGTTGTCTGGTACAGTTCTCTGTCAAGTAAACTGGTTTATGTTTGTGGACGCACACTCTCACTCTCTCATACACATATGCACACACACACTTTTCTGTACACACACTTCATCGCAAACTTTACCCCAAACCACCACTCACACACTTATGTCCATACCTCTCTCATCATCAAACATGGCGTCAGTTGCATTTCGAGTGTTAGGGCTGCAGCTATAGAGTTGCCTTGTTTGAGTTAGCCGTGGCTGGGTGGCTGTAACTATATCCAGTGTCCTGCTAAAGGAGCAGGAGGCTGGCTGGCTGGTAGACAGAAAGTCTGACCGGAGTGTGGCCCATTGATTCTAATGGGCTTTTTAGGGGACCTAATGATGGGAATCTGTTCACGCCTCACTTGTCACGCCTAATTAAGCCAAAGCAACAATGAGTTCATTCACACTGGCTCAAGTTACCTCTCTCACCCTTCCCTTTAGAGCTGGTTTTGCTCATTTTAGCTTGGGTAAAATTACTGGCTCCTGTCTCATACACAGATTTGAGGCTGGATTGTTGTGGGGCCATTTTTGCCAACTTCCTCTTACATTATCACTGAATCAAAAACGATATAATTTATTTTGTCTTATACTGCCTTTCATGCGCTCTTTTTCACATGTGTTGTCTCATTTTCTCTTTGTCCCCATAAACTAACAACTTTGCACTTATTTGTTTTAGAATAATTATCTATGATATTTTCAATCATGCCTTCAATTTACCTATAGGTAGCTTCCAATGGCTTCACCACAACATTTTTGGTGGGCTGGAGCCAAGAATTTCTTCAGCCAGTAACAACGCTTCAGTACTGATCACTCACTTGGGAACTACAGTGATTGGGTGAGTCCCAATTCCCTTAATTGCATCCACGTTTCCCTCACTTCTGTCTTTTCCAAAAGAGCAAAAATATGGGAATTGGAAAGGTCTTCGTGATGGCAGACCGGAACAACTTCAGGTCAAGTGAGGAGCAAGGAGTGAGGAATGATCAAATTGGGATGTACCTATTGAATTAACTTAAGATTCTGATTAATTATATACAAGCAAGTGGTGGAAACCTACATGCACTGGCATCAGTGACACCAATTTGTCATTGAATGCTCAGACACTCAACACACTAGTGTTTTCCTTCCAAAAGCAGCTTAAACTTGCAACAAGCTTTTAAGAAAGGATGTCGCTCAGGGGGAACTGAATAATTTTACCACAAAGCCACCAAGTTGCCTACAGGGGTGCTCAGTGATTAAACAGTACAGAAACAAACTCAGATTGACTTAAGAGGTTGTTGGTTCCAGCCCTTTTGGCCAATGGTGACTTCACAAAATCATAACATGCTGCTCTGTTATTATCCATATTTACCAGTTTAACATATATCAATCTTGTTTGTTTTTTGTGTAAATGTGAGTATGCAAGTATGCATTATGTTAGTGTGGTTCAACTCCTGTAAGGTCAGACTTAGTAGCTTGACGGTGGATGTATATCAGGTGTGTGATCGAGTCAGCAGATAAACGATATGCACCACCTTGCTCTCTGGCCCTGTTTGTGTACACACGCTTTTAGCCAGCCACTTAACTGCCAGGATTAGGTCTGTAAGGAGATAATTGCAGGGTGAATGTAGACAATGGTTGCTGTGTGTGACTCAAAAGATCCATAGACACCTTTTGTCAACCTTTACCTGTGCTTTTGTCTCAGGGCGGAGTCTCTCTGCATGGAAGGGAGAGGGAGGGGGAACAAGGTAAGAGAAAAAGTGTATACTTTTGTCTGTGTGAGTGTGTAGTGTAGTGTGTGGGCTGGACATTACCTTTGCAGTGAGGACTGTTTGTTCGTCCTGACATGAATGCTGTCTAAAGCAGGGGAGTGTCTGTAAATATTGATCTTTTGTCTGTTACTGCATGAAGCACTTGGCTGCAGACTAATTCACCCTCTAGCTTTTCTCTGTCCATCTCCTATTCTATTCATCAGGCTGTTTGACATGGAGACAACAGTTCAAATATGACATGATGAGACATACAGTATATGGAGCCTTATGCAAGATCTAAAGGTAGTTTTAGCAACATGGAACAGCGGCTCTCATACAACTCTTATTTATTGAAATAATATTAAAGAGCACCACCGGACTCAGTCTCAAAATCTTCCATAAATTGCTCTTTTGTTAAAGTGAATACTCCCAGCCTGCATGCATATTTTACTAATCATTGGAGCTGTCAATGAGTAGATAAATCTGAAATCTGATACAGTGATGCACATGACAGGATGCTATACCACTTAAATATTAGCAAATATGTAGAGCACAGTGTTTGTGTGTATGTGCATGCTGCACTGTTGGCACTGAGCACTGTCATGCTTCTGCTGTATATCATCTGACCTTGCACCAACACTTCTAGAGAGCAGGTCTTGTGATTGGTGGAAATACAGGAATGACAGCCCCATTTAGAGGTCCTGACCGTGACTTCAACCCTAGTCCTTCAGAGGCAGGATGAGGAAAGACGGAGAGGAGAGAAATGAATGACTGCCAGAAGCAGATACTAATGCACAAGGCCCTGCAGCTATCATTAAACTTTTCAGTCAACAGCAGGCTGTGATTTAACAAGGGATGGGTTTTTAGGTAAACACTAATACAGAGCATGAAAGGAAGGGGCAGGGGGTGGGTGGGGTTTTGTCTGTGTGTGAACGTTGCCTGTGTTTGTCCCTAAATCTCAGCGTGTAATATCTGTTTGTGCATGGTTTCGCTGTACAGTATTTATCCATTCATGATTAATTGTGTGAGGTCTTTGCCAGTACGTGCTGCATCACAAGAACATGTTTGGAATAGGATGCCCTCTTCCTTAAGTTCATACAGCGCCTTAAACCTGGCCCTAAGGTGCTGTGATCAGTCAAGGCCCTTGATGACTTTACTTCTACTGTGTCTGGAGTATGTCCAACAGATGGTCCCGATAACACCACTTGTCTTTCGTCAAACATTGCATTAGGTTGTCTTGTTGGAGGCCTGGGGTAGCCGGATCATGCCTAACATGACTTTTTGACACTGTAAATGTGTAAATAAATCCTCACTGGACCCATGAATCATCCAATGCAGCACAGTGGAGACAGAAACAGGCTGGAAAGACAAACAGGCCGTTTTAGGTTATGAGAATGAAAAATCAAATACTTAACAGATGTTTGGGCTTTAAAGTCACTTGTTTAATTTTACTGTATTAGACTAGTACACTAATATGTACCTAGTAATGCACAAAATAAATAACGATACGTTCATTGCATGTACATGTATGCTTATATGCCAGATAGACTGCATTGAGTCAATGCTAACCAAAGGTCAGACCTTCTTCTCCAAGTGACCACTGGATTGTTACATATTTAGAGTAACTGTTTATAATTTTCAATTTGTTTTAAGCTTTCAAATACGGAAGACCAGAAAGGACATGCATGATTGGTTCTCTGTTTTTGTCGTTATTATCAGATTAATTATTTAATGATTTTGCCACAGCAAGATCACAAATTTCATTTAAAAAAACCTCGGAAGTCATGTTGACTTGATAATTTAATAATTCCATGATCATGACAAAAAGATTTCAACAGCTTGCTGAATTGAGATAATTATGTTATGTTGCGACTATGAAAAACACTGTTTTCTCTAGATGACAAAATAACTAGCTTGTTACCTGTAGAAAACAATTGTGTCATTATCATGAAATAACTAGTCCTCTCTGGCCTTCCATATTTAAGATAATGGCTAATTTGCTTACAAAACACAACACTGTAACTTAAATTCATTACTTGGTTGTCACTCCAACTACAGTACTTTATAAACCCACCCACTTCAGCCTGGTCATAATCCTTACACAACAACAGACAAATGTGGAAGAGGGGAGAAACAGATGCAGATGCAATGCACAGTGGAGACACTCTGTGAAATGCAGGAAGACTCCAGTCAGGAAGCACACCACAGCACAGACCTCTCAGCAGCTGTTCCACCCCAAAGCCACAGAAGGGACCTTCCTAATGCCACCCCAGGCACCCAACCTGCGAGAGAGAAAGAGAAATGGCCCCCAGCAAATGACAACACACAATGGTACCAACTAGACCAGGACCTTCACAGAGTTCTAGAGGCCACATTAGCAGGAACAGCCGAGAGGAAAGTCGACAGCATGACAACAATCGTCTTCAATATGGCCAGAGAATGCTTTGGCAAAGAGGAGAGGAAGGAAAACTGCCCAATAGGAGGGAGAGAGAGATCTTGCATCTGAGAAGGGAAAGGGTCACTGTGGCTCTCCTCAAAGAGAGCCACAGTGACCCTCTTAGGGGCCAGGCTTTAAGCGCACACCTGAAGGTCGGCAGAACTGAAACACCTGAGGAAGAGCTAGACACCAGTGAACCAACATGGAGAGAAGTCCAAGACATTGTACAGAAAGCCGGATCAGCATAAGCCCCAGGACCAAGTGGTATACCTTATAAAGTATACAAGACATGCCCAGTGCAACTCTGCAGGCTATGGAAACTTTTGCAGAGGGTATGGACAAAAGACATCATCCCATCGTCTTGGAGCGGAGGGCTGTTTCGTACCAAAGGAAATTGACTCTTCTGAGATTGGCCAGTTCTGAACCATTTCTCTTCTGAGCGTTGAAGGGAAGATCTTCTTCTCTGCCCTGGCCAAAAGGATGACTATCTACATGGTGAAGAACAAGTATGTTGATACATTAATCCAGAAGGGCAGCATCCCAGGCTTTTTTGGGTGTTTGGAACACATGGGTGTCCTTAACCAGCTGGTCCAGGAGGCCAAGGAGAGCAAAGGCAATTTAACAGTTGTCTGGCTCGAATTAGCCAATGCGGATGGATCAATCCCTCACAACCTCATCAACACAGCTATGGAACACTACCATATCCCTCACCACATCAGGGGAATGATCACCAGCTACTTTGGAGGATTCAAGTTACGGTTCAAGACTGCCCATTTCACAACCCAGTGGCAGGACCTGGAAAAGGGAATCGTAATGGGCTGCACAATCTCCCCCAGCTTGTTTACCATGGGAATGAATCTTCTCATGACAGCAACAGGGAAGGAATCCAGAGATAATGGAGTCCAATAAGAGGCTTTATGGATGACCTAACCATAACAACTTAATCCTATGTACGAGCAAGGTGGATCCAGAAGGCACTTGATGACATGGCAGCATGGGCAAGAATGAAGTTCAAATTAAGGAAGTCAAGAAGCATGATGATCCGAAATGGGAAAGTGACCAGCAAGTTCCAGCTCCAAGTCCAGGGAGAAGCTATACCATCAATTGAGGAAAACCAAATAAAATGCCTAGTGAAGTGGTACGATGCCTCTCTCACTGACAGAGGTAACGTATCCATTACAGAGAAACAGGTAAATGAAAGGCTGGTAGCCCGGTTTATCCAGCACGGCCTGCTACCAAGACTCATCTGGCTATTGACAATCTATGAAGGGCCGATGACATCAGTGGAAGGAATTGAGAGGAGAGTGAGGCAGGTGGCTCAGTATCCCACCAAGCTTCACGTCAGTAGGGCTGTAAGTGGGTAGCTGATACATCAGTGGCACAGGCAGAAGGCATGTTGAAGCTGAAGGACATCATCGGGAACCCATGCATGGGGAGACAAGGACTCAGAACCACCCACTTCCAGCAATGGGGGAAAGCAGACCCAAGGCATAAGAAAGACATGATCCAAACTGAGGTCTGACACCTGGAAGATGAAGGGCAAAAGTCAAGGGCCGTGGAACTTGGATCACAAAAGGAGCCTGGACAAAGTGGGACCTGCCAAAGCGTAATATCACATGGTTTGAACTTTGGAGACTGGAGCCCTTTCACATCTCTTTCCTTCTCCAATGAGTGTACGACACTCTTCCAACACCAACAAACCTCCACAAGTGGGGAATTGGGGTGGACCCACTGTGCAAGCTATATGGAGGGAGAGGCACGTTGATGCACACACTGGCGGGGTGCAAGGCTGTACTTAGCCAGGGGAGATACAGAGAGCGTCACAACAACGTTCTCAAAGCACTGGCAGACATCTTGGAGAGACGGAAAAAGTGTCATACCCATGTGAGACCAGCTCCGTCCATCCAGTTCATCAGGGAGGGGGAGAAGCCACCCTCCTAGAAGAAGATCAAGAAGAGTCCCTTACAGGTGGCACAATCATGGGAGATGAGGGTGGACCTGGAAAAAAAACTAAATTTTCCCTAGGTCAGGTCGTCCAAACAGCCCTGAGGCCTGACAGTCATATGGTCTGAGGAGGCAGAAAGGATTATCCTGGTAGGAATGACAGTCCTGTGGGAACACGTATGTGAGGAGGCCTCGGAGAGGAAAGCCACCAAGTACCAGGACCTGGTCCAAAAATGCAGGGACAAAGGGTGGCAAGCCTGGCTATTTCCAGAGGTTAGCTGCAGGGGGTTCCCAGCGCAATCTGTATGGAAGGAAAATAGCTGCTCGCAGGTTGTGGGAGGCAGCGGAAAGAGCCTCTTGTTGGCTGTGGAACAGGTGGGAGGAGTTGAGCTGGAAGCCAGGAGAAGATGGGCCTGACTGGCAATCACTGCTGACCCATCAACTGGAGGACGTTGTGGTTCAGGGTCGAAATGTCCGAGGAAAGTTGGACGCCACCTGAGGACATCTTTTTCTGGCTTAAAGCTACAGTCATAAGTAAGTGACTGAAGGTGTGAGCCTCTAGATGTATCTAATAGTAGACAGAGAGCGACATCAATTTGCTTTCTCCTGCCATTCTCACATAAAATCCTTTGTACAATGATCGGGTTTTTGGTAAGCCCCTGGGGATGTCAAAAACTAACTCTATGAATGCTGCCTTTGAACGGCAACTCACAAAACAAAGGCATCTTTTTAAATTTATCAACATCATGAGAATCCTTTACAAGAAACACATTAAGCAACCCTGCTGCATTTCTACTGTTTCACAATTGTTCTTTTATTCCTAACAGCTTGGCTAAATAATCTGTGAAAGATCTTGGAGAAAGGTTTACCACCAAATCTTTTTGGTAAGGACAGTTGTTACCGCAGGCTTTGTCAGGGACAGATGATAGAATGAACTGAGCTCTAAACTAAACTCTAAATAA
The DNA here is from genome assembly GCF_020085105.1 of Siniperca chuatsi. Lineage (NCBI taxonomy): Eukaryota > Metazoa > Chordata > Actinopteri > Centrarchiformes > Sinipercidae > Siniperca > Siniperca chuatsi. The sequence goes on from NC_058059.1 coordinate 12,222,274, forward strand.
GCTCAGAAACTCACTTCACCTGCCCCATGAATGAACTGATGGCCAATAATGTGATTTGCCATTACCTAAGGATTTACTGTATCTAGATAGAATAGCAAAGCTACTGTCTTGCAGAAAAGTTTCAAAACTCAAGGCTCATAAAATGTATTTTTATGTGTGAGCATTTTATGTGTAACATTTCAGATCAACGGCTTTCTGCTAACATTTCTTAAAGGATACCAAACACACAGAATGTGTACACACACACACACACACACACACAGAGACTCCTCATTCTTGAGATGCAATATACACACACATCCATCAGTGTCATGCAGAGACCGTATTCACAGCTGTCTCAGTCAAGCAAAATCAAAGATGGTGGCGCCTGGTCAACATGGTGAACACGACATCTTGTCCTTGCGTTTTCCTCCTGACAGCCCCTGGTTCTTGTCACCCCAACGCCATCCTGCCTGCCTTCATAACCTGTTGGAGAGCACAGTGTGTCACAGGCTGTGCCTCTTGGCCTGTCACAGGGCTGATCAACCCTGTGTGGCAGCTACCTGACGCCCTGTCTGGCAGCTCACCTCCATCACTGTCACGCTCTCACATTCCAGTTTCTCGAGGCCCCATCACAAGCATGATTTATAGCCTGGAAAATGGTGAACGCTGGGGCAACACTTCAGAACTTGGGCTTCACTTTTTTCGTGGTTTACGTCTCAGATGACTTCATACTGTACTGACACATGGCAAAATGAATGGCTTTCCTGACATTCTCACAATTTCCTAAACTAACTGGGTTTTTGGTAATTTGGTGTAAACTCCCTCTGTGGTTTTTCAGCTACATGATAATTGTTGAGAATGGAAGTCTGGCCACACAGCCTCAGGGTTAGAAAGCTTCTAAAACGTCTTTGTTTTTAGTTGTTTTTGACAATCAGGGTCATCTTGATGGCTAACCTCTCTGTTGTTCAGGCCATGCTTGAACAGCAAATATGTGTATTGAGGTGCACTGATCCAAGCCACCCGCAGACACTGAACAGGCTAGTGGTGACAGATAAGTAGTGAGACGAGCCCTGACAGGTCACGGCTTCTAACACAACGTGACACCTAATAAGTGGTGTTTTTCTCCCAGAAACACACATACACACACATACATGAGCGTGCTGCCCGAAGGCTCTCAAAATTATAAAAGCAGGAGAATTTTTGGTGGCAAGAGATGAAAAAAAGAGGGAGGTAGTAGCTGATGAAAGCACTACAGAACGTTTCACTCCCTCAAGCCTCCATATTGTAATGTTTTGAATAGCATGGAAATAGTTTGGCTTTCCTCATTTGTTTGCATGATCATTTAAACAGTCAGCAGCACTGACAGATAATTTCTATTTTGTTTGATTCCATTCTGGTTTTATGTTTATGTGTCCTCACCAAGTCTCATAAATGAAAGGAAAGAATTGGGAATATCAACAACTCTGTGAGTATCGTGTTAAAAAGGATTATGGTTTTGTTTATTTACGCTGAGTTTTATTCATTCACATTGTTTTCCTGAGGCACATTTGAGTCCACAGAGACGAGGTTAGCAGCTGGTCATGTCTCTGCGATGCTTCACATGATTTAGCCAATGTGAATGGTGCTGTTTGTTGGGAATGGGTAAGGAATAGCCCCTTTGTCGGCTGTGGGGGACTTTTTGAGAAGAGGGCGTGTTTACAATTTGAATAAATAAATAATAAACAATTTTACAAAATGAATAAAAAAAAATAAAGAATTTAATTTGATATTCTCTGTGGGCGTAAGAGTTTGTTTATTTTTTAAGCAACAGAAATGGTGGATATGAGGTAGATAGCTTTTCCTGTATTTAACTGCTATTTTTCATGCTTAACTCTAATACTTATTTTACAGTATACAATTATACAGTATACTCCTCCACAGCTGGTTCTATAAGCAGCCTTTAGCTTTTGGAGTAAGAAATGTGATTGCTTACCTGCAAGTGGGAGTAGCTAAAATGTTTTCAGGTTTAATTATTTCTTTATTGTAATAATTCACCATTGTAATTATTCACTACAAACCTTTTTGAAAATCATTTTGCATTCTTTCACTTCCCCTCGTCAGAAACATTTAAATTCTGTGTCTTCAGACAGCACAGTTACAATTCCCCCGTGGCGGCACTGATCGATGATTTCAGTTTTACTTGGTAACCTAAGACTGTTTTGCAGTCGGCAACATTACCTGCTTTCCCCGCCAGCCCTTTCAGTCCAGCTGGCACTTAGTCCACCTCACACAAGGGAGATGAATATGAAATGCCTCTTGCTTTGTTTCCCTTCACAGCTATTGTTGCTTCTGTGATCAGATTTAAGATTGAAGTGCCCCGTAAGCCGATCTGTAGGTGGGGTGTAAGTCTGCCACGCTTTAGAAAGGACCTTGGCATGATGCACAATTGATTGCTGTTGCAGTTGAGTTTATAGCTCCTGGCATGTGCTGTCCATGGATCCAGCTGGCATTTATACTGACTGGGCCATTTTAGCAAAAGAGATTTACAGCAGGGTTGAGATGGTTGCAACTAGATTATATCTTAAATAATGTAAAGTTCCCAACTTTTTAAGTTAATAATTCAAACTATATTAATTAATTCCCTAACAAACAGAATACATTACTTTATTAGCAATGAGATCGTATCATCTATGTTTAATTTTTAATTCATTTTAACTTCACTTACAGCAATACAATAATACAATGGTAATGTTTCCTCTTTGCCAATGTCTTATGTCCTCCCAGATCAGCAGTTGAACTTTCTGAACTTACTGATATCCAGCTTGCAGCATCCCCCTTTGCTGACACTACATTGTCTGTGAGGTCACCGGTCATAATATTCATGAGCTCAATCACAATGGACAAGCTCTGTCCAGCAGCTACAGGCAGCAACTAGCATCACCTCTTGCTACCCCCTAACCCATGCAACTATAGCCATACCAACCCTCTTTAGCTTATCTGCTCCCAAAGAGGCTGTTTCACAGGATGGGAACTGCATCTGTTAAAGCATGTAGCTGTCAGAGCAACTTAGCCACCAGCCTCTCAGATGTGGCCCAGGGGGAGCTGTCCTTTCTGGGCCAGTGAAGCCCGATGTTGTTTTGGGGCCTTGGCTATGCTAGCATGTCTGTAGCTGGATGGGATGATGGGCTGCATTAGTGTAAAAAGACACATTTCACCTTTTTTCAACACAGATTGCAATGAATTCTAACCTAAGAATCTACAGATTTGCTTAAGGGCTGCCACTCTGGGTAGTGGTGATACTGGTGCCAGTGTTGGGGTGTGTGTGTGTGTGTGTGTGTGTGTGTGTGTGTGTGTGTGTGTGTGTGTGTGAGGGAGTGGGGTTTCTGTGGTTTGGTTGTGTTGACCATTTTGTGGTTCCCTAACTCCATGTTTTAAAGACACACAAGGGCCTTGGATTTCCAAGTGTTTTCAGCTGGAAATTTAACACTCCAAGTCCTCTACTCAGTGGTAGCAGTGAACTGTGATTAGATCTTTTACCTCTGTAACGAGACTCATGTTTTAAAAGAAAATTACAATGTTGTCACTCTAAAGTATATTTCCGTTCCATTTCTGAATGCATAATTTGTATACAAGCTACTTCACCACATGTGTCTGAAGTGTGTTTGGTTAAAGCTAGGCTCTGTTCCAGTGTTTTTCAGGAGATGGATTACAAAGATTTATTTTAGGAGTGAGGGAGAAAGTGGCAAACTGACAACTGACAAAAGACTGACGGATACATAAACAGACTGACAGAAAAAAAACACAAATGTACAACTTGACCTATATACACGTTGACAAAAATGACACAAAAGGCTATCCATTTTGATGAAAATTTCCAATACATTCAGTTTCCTATGTCCCCTCCTTTCTCTACAGTGACTCTCCACTCTGTGCTCCTTCAGGAACAGGTGTTAGCCAACAGATATGATGAATGGATTAGGACAAGTGTATGAAGGATTGTCAGTGAGGGCTGAGATTTTGAGATTACACATATGGGCAGGGGCAGTGATAACACAGGAAATTCACACTTTAATCTGCATGTAGAGGATCTACCAAGGGGATATACTAAGGGATATATCCATATTTTCAAGATTTTTCAGTTTGTGCCAGTGTATCAGTGAATAATACCACCTAAGCTGTCAAATCCACTGATCTATGTTGATCTATGTGACTGCACACAGCTTTTTACATCATCCCAGGAAGAGACTCATAGACACCGGTATAGATGTAGAATGTAGTTAAGTTGTGAAACTATTTTATTTATGACAATATCCATCTGTTTTGCTATGTTTTGCACTGTGATAGTATGATATTATGCTCCTTATGTGGCCCGCTAATTGCAGCTATATGATTACAATAGTTAATATAATAATGTCAGTTTAATTTATCCAATTGGCTGGCTTGTCTCTGTGTTAACTGATGCCTCTAGCTCCGGCCCCCTCTGCAGTGTGTCTTCTAAGAGCCTGCAGTCGAAGAGGGTCAATATCAACATATTACTGAGCTCTGACAGAGCCGCAGACAGTCACAATGAGACAAGATCAGCAAGTCAGCAGCACCTGCCGCTCTCTGCATGAGGCCACACACACACACACACACACACACACACACACAAACACACACACACAAACACACACACACACACACACACACATACAGGCAAGGGTGCACAAGCAATACACAGACAGACACAAACACAGATGAATCAACACACAAAGACACTCTTACACACACACACACACACACACACACACACACACACACACACACACACAGAGCTCAGTCCCAGCTTAATCTAATCAAGTGCGATGGCTAGCTCGATTAATAAAGCCAGCTATTGACTTCTAATTGGCGCCGCTCTGCTCTGCTAATTTCCTGGGACGAAATTACACTAATGCGGTTTGCCTGATGGAGTACTTATAGTTGGCTCCCAAGAGAGACAGGCCTTCGAGACGGATAGATAGCAAGGTTGGAGAGAGAGAGAGAGAGAAAGAGAGAGAGAAAGAGTGGGGGATGTTAAACTTTGATAAAGATCGGAGGCTGTTGTTTCAGTGCAGACCATTTTCTAATCAGTGGACTGCTGTCTTTGAAAAAGTCATCCAGGCCGGTGTAGCTTTACTGCTCGCAGAGAGAGAGAGAGAGCGAGAGGAAGTGAGAGAGTGGAGTACAGGACAACTCGAGCTGTTGACTTTCACTAGTGGAGTGTAATACTAGCCACCTGTCTACACGCTACTGAATTCTCTCCAAACCACTCACTTCTGAACCCACCACTGCATGCACACATACTCAGTCCACACTCTCTCTATGCTCTGATCACATTAGATTTGGCAAGCAAACCTCCAATATCTGCTCACAGTCAAAAAAATGTGTGAAACACACACACACACATACATGAGAGAAAATATTTAGATTCTGTAGATCAAGAACTATAAACTAAAGGCTAAACTAAAGGGTGAATTTCCTATAATTACATATAAGTATATTTCAGTAAAAAATTATTTTGATATTATAATTTAATAATAGACATTCACTTCAAGCACTATCATCAAGTGCATCCGCTTCTGCAAAAATTCCAACCACTCCTCACCCAAAACACACACAAACATGCAAGAAAGTCCTCATGCACGCATGCACACACACACACCCACACACACACACACACACACACACCCCTAAAGCCATCTTAATTCTGTTTTCACATAAGGAATATTTTTGTCAAGGCACGCCGACAGATTATGTTGTGAATTTAGCACTATCTGCGTCTTATTCTGCTCCTAATCCATATTTGTAATCTCAGTTCCTATGACAGTAATTCTTGAGTTGCAATCCCTCAGCGACACATGCTGTAATCCCCGGATGACACTGATCTTGGAGGCCAACAGCACCTGTTCCATCTCGAGATGAGAGAAAACACATTGCATTTTCTTCTGATGATTTTTGATTTGTTATTCATCTGAAACACCAGATAAAAGATTCATACTGTAAACACATTGTTGGAAATAAATATGTGGATTATGCAAATTGTCCAGTCTCTGGTGCCTTTAAATAAGACAAGTAACTTCATCAAAAAATACATGCAGTATTTTCATCAGTGACATTGTTGTTCTATGTATATTATTATTTCTGGCTCCTACAAAAATCAAAACAACAAACATAGACAGCTGCTGCAAGTGTTTATATTTGGGCTCAATATTGGGCGTACTGAGATGACCATTGATGGTATGTGAGTTAATTTAATCCAATCCTTCTTCATGTAGACTTAATACTCATTTTAACAATATATCTTATTTTATAATGAGGGATGTTGGAGTATTATTCTGTTATATTCATTCTAATAAAATATATCAACAAACAATATATTCACTACCTGTGTGGTTGTGTCAGATCAACAGAATACATTATATATCATAAAACATTGGATTTAGAACGATTAACAAACCCCTTTATATGACATATGTAAACATAATACATTAAATGAAAATAAACACATACAGTGAAAGTTGGAAAATCAAGAGTTCTTCCTTTTCTTAATCTTTCTCATGCATGCTTGTGACCTGGATTGTGGCAAGTTGTCTTGATCCAGTGTTAAGATCCCATATTAGGGAAGGGATTGGTGTGTCTTTGATGCCCTAGATTACCAGTAATATTATCTCCTCAGATTAGGAAAGATTAGGAGGGTGCAAAAAATCATACTTATCGGGCCAATAGGGAATTGCCCTCACATTAGACTGGGGTGAAATAATAAACATGTCTTGTCAAATTTGGTAGTGAAGTATAAACTAAGTGTAGATTTAGGAACATCTCATGGTCATGTCCTGTACTGTACTCTTTTTCTCTGTATTGTATGCTATTGAGAACAACATATCTTGGGTGATATCTTTGTTTATCCTTAAACATCTTAAATATTTGTATTGGATACTAAGCATATGAAAGTGGAAATCCATTTAATGCTCATAACAGAATTTTGTTTTGGGTTATTTGTTTTTTAATAACAACTGGATTCAAATACAGGCAAATATGGTCAGTGTTTGTGTTTGTCTGTTGATTTAATCTGTCTGATAGCAAGATTAGGTGACAGTGGTGAAAGGGGGGGTGGTTCTTCAAATAGAGTGAAATTACTAAATTACTTTGCTCAGGGTCAGAGTCACAGTGTGCACAGGCTCATTTAGAATAAATAAAATGTACAAGATTTACTGTCAGTGAGAGAAATATTAGAGACACAGAGGGTCACATACACAGCACCAGGATCCTGCACGTAGACAGACACAACCTTGGAAAAAACATAAGAAAAATAACACATACACACACACTACTATTCCCACCCACACACACAACCAAGAGACGCTAGTTCCTCTTGAACTTGGTCCAAACACACACTCACTCAATTAGCCGGAGCCGCCAAGCCGACGTCAACGCGAACTTCCAAACAATAGGCGCAGGGGATTCATAAAGCACGGGGAGGAAACATGAGCTAATACCACTATTCCAATTAAAGAAACATTTGTTGCCTCTGACACCTAAATGTGATTCTCCACAGCTGTGGCGTGCTCCAGTACAATAGTAGGTTTGCGAGGGCAGGGTTTGTTGTATTGTTGGCTGTCGATTGTGTGAAAGGTTGAGTCAGGCCCAGGCCCGGTCTCTTGAGAGGTATGCTTCATCCCAGCAGAGGAGACCTTTTGTTTTCCCTTTTCAAAGGATTTCCAGCACTCCCTGCTCCAATCATAGCCCCTATTCATGAAAAAACAGAAAGCTCAAGTGGATGGTGATGGAACATGTAAAAGTACTTCTCTGGCTGTGATGTTTACTGATGATCGTTGTCTGAGCTGAAGGCTGTTGGGAAGACAACCCACATGTAAAATGTTGTGTTCTTTGTGAAATGCTTGTGTACACAGTTATTACATGAATACTGCAGCTATATGTGTTAGATGATAATCTGTAATCATGATAACCTTTAATTCAATAGATTATTTTAAGGGTAATTTATTCGCTCAGTATACTTACACAGTATGTGGCTGGTGTGTGGTTTCTTTGACAGTAGGGGTCACTCTTCTCTCCTCCCTAGTGGAACATTTAGATCAGAGTCCTGACACACACACACACACACACACACATGAACTGGCAGGCAAAGATTCAATCATACACACATGCATGTACATGTTTTTGCGGCATTGCACGCACATATGCATGCGTGCATGCACACCACCACCAACATAAATTCAAATACACACTTGCTGTTCTCCCATGTCCCACGGAAAGGTCTGTATGCATCGTATCACAGTAACATAGCCTCCGACAGCAACAGCAGTATTGCTTGTCTTGTGGTAGCTGTGGTTAGTGTCATACAAGAACAGCTACTGAGACGCCCATGGACTTAGACAAGCTTCCTGCCAGGGGCCTGTCACTGACAAACCCAGGCCTGGCGTGTCAGCTTTCTTTGGGCCCGAAGGGAAGGCCTTTCACTCCGAGAAACCATGGCTCCAGCGCACGCCACACACCAGCCCCAGCCCAAATCACTAACCTGGCCACAGAAACCATGAAGCACTGTATCCAGTTTAAATTGACAGTATAAGAAAACACTGATCATCCAACTCCAATGAAATATTCAACATCAGAGGAACCCTAAATGTAATATATATAAACTATATGCTTGTGTAATACTTTAAATATGTTTTAATATTTGATCAAGCTGCTATTTGGATGCCATTCTTACATGTTTAAAACCATCAGAAACAAACAGTCTCAAGTATGTTTTAGATTTTCACACAGAAAACAAAACAAGGGAAAATCAATTTATGGCATTCAGAAAGAATTTTTAACAACAAATTTATAGGAAATTCATGTAGATGAAGTATACAAGAAGTGATGGTGGGTTGGAATTTCTATTGAATTTTACCATCTTTTCTTTGTGGCTTCCGTTAGCACTGCGGTACTAATTAAATCCAGAGGCAAAATAGCTTTGGTGGGTGCTTTCCTCTTCAAATCTCTCATCTCTAGCAGGCTAACCTGATCCTGTGCAGCCAGACTCTGAGCCGGAGATCTCTGCACTTCCTGGTGTCCCCGTAATGATTGTTAATGATGTCATCTGATCAGGAGGAGAGGATGTGTATGAGTATGTGTATCTGTGTGTTCAGAATGCGGTCTGTGTGTGTGCCTGTGCATATATCCATGGGTGAAGATACCTCACCAAATTGAGTAGGGGGTTATTTTATGTTGGGGGGCGGGGGGGCAGGAAGTGTGGAGGACAATGAACTCCAGTGTCTGTTCATACAAACATAACTGTCTTCTTCTTCTGTTTGAGGGAGAGGCCTCCCCTCCCGTATCCTTAATCCCCACCCCTCACCCATTACTTATAAACCCCACCACCCCCATCAGCCAGAGCAGGGGTCAGATGGTAATTACTGTTCAGCCCTTCCCTTTAAAACCTATTCAACTCCTTCAGAACACGGACAGGACCTGATTACAGAGCACAGGTTTCATCCACGGAAAATTAAATACTGATAGGCTTTGTGGCTACAGGTAGCTTACTTTAAAGGAGAAATTTGTACCTTTCTACATCTTGTCAGCATTCAGGGTCTTTCTTGTGATGTTGTTTTTGTGTACGACTATCTTGCTGAATAAAAATGAAAAACACCAACAACATAACCAAATATAGAAACACACTGAAGTTATGGTGTTGAGCTAAGGATTTAAGTTTATTTCAGTCTTAACATTCTGATACCTTGATTCAGATATTATTGCAGATATCTGCCATACACCTAGCAAGTGTATATAGTGTACAGGCTCACACAGCCAGCGTCACACTAAGTCATGGAGTAAGTAACACCATGATTTCAATGTGTGAAACAACAAAAATGGTGAAAAGCATTTCGACAGAGCCTTTCATCATGCGAGCTGCTGACACATTCTTCTCCAAAACACATCCATTAAACACAATCATCTGAAATGTAAATCTTCACAAAGCATGTTCTGTATGTAAATGCAATCATCCTCAACTGAGATTCAAATCCCAGTATCTCACTGATAACAATTATGCCACAGCATTCACCTTCTTTCTTACACCTTTGTACCCATCTGACCAGTGAAAGTAGCTGTTGGCTGCTTTCATGGGTCTCATTTTATCGTATATGTTCCAGTATTTTCACCTGTTCAATACACAAACAACATACTGACAGACTCATTCACCATCTGACTTGCATGTGTTTGGACCACAGAAACGTATGGAGACAGGCAATTAGCATAATTTCAAAACTTATTTCACTGCTGTTACGAATGGAAAACAGTTTCCATATCTCCACCTACCAGGACCCCAGAGAACATGCCCTAGCTGTTAGATGCATCCGTCTCACACAAACAATGTTTAATGATTTCCTCATACAAACGTAAAGATGTGGGCAGACAAGGCATTATAAAAGCCTTGCAGATAGTGCTAATGGAGCCGTGGTTGTTAATGGGCAAGCAGCACTCTCAGTGATAAATGATGCTTATCATACTCAAAGCAAGGATTTGTTACACTTCTCCCTCTGCCCATCCTTTGATGCAGCCACTGATAACACTCTAATGATCTGTGGCATGGTTGTGGCCTACCATGCATGGTGTAACATTGTGTTATATCAGGAAACTGTTTTCTACATTTATGTTATCTCTAAAAATATATTTTTAGTTGATGTTCAAGACTGGACATTTATTTTTTGTGATCCTTTAAACAATTTTTAGACAATACAAGATAATAAATAAATCACATTTGTATAACAAAAACTCATTCTGTTGTCTCCACTGTCTGCTCTAAACGCCCGCTGATCACCCAATAGTCTCAGAGGTCTGTGGTTGACAAAGGTAGGCCATGGCCCTTGTTGGAGTAACCTTGTCTGGGGAGACAGGCACAGGAGACTGCAGACCACTTGCCAGTCCTACGACTAGTCCCTAGCCAAATGGGTGTAATTACATCGTGTTTGGCTCCTAACTCACTGGTAGGGGTGGAGGTGAAGGGGCATGACCCCAGCACTTCCAGAACATGACCTGGGAATGTAGACATGAGGCTTGATTCTGCTTGTGACAATGGCTAGCCTTGTGACCTGGCTAACGGGCCACAGGTGATGTCCTCCAGCACCCATCTGTTTCTTTAACCTCCATGAATCCTATGTGGTGAAGATGTTTGGATGGATCAAAAAGGCCAGAATGTAGGTATTATGGGATCTTTTGCATGCTATTGTCTCAGTCATAGCCCGTGAACAAGGTACATTTTTAGGTTCTTCGTGTGAGCGTTTTTTGTGTTGAAGGTATAATCACAAGGGACAGCTAATTAGCATTTGGACAATGCTTCAAATGCTAATTTAAGAGGTTAGTGTGAATTTTAAATATTATGCAAATATTAGTTCTGTTGATTTAAATGGATGTAGAAAAAAGTCTGGCACACAACAACCTTTGTCTACAATAAAAATATGATTTTCTGTAAAATATCATGAACTAACAAACAGCACAAATGCACTCATTCATCAAAATTATATTTTACTATATCTGCTCTGATACATTCAGAAAACATATATCCTCATTAACCATGAACTGACCCAGGAAATTTATATCGTCCTGGCTAATACACTTGTCTTTTGATCCTAGTCATTAATGCACCATTAGGACTATAGTTTATGTACTGTTTCATGCAGCACTCACTACCTTAGACCTTATTATGAGCAAAATGATCAATATCCAGATATAGGTGGTTCTGGAAGGAGAGAGTGTTTTTTAGTTAGAAAGTAAATTGAGCCCAAACTTTTCTGTCAAAGCAGTAAAAGACATCTCGAAACTTTGTGGTAAATCAGAGACAGATGTGTATGTTTATAAAGATAAATTGAATTAAAGGCTAGTCCGTGCTTTGTTGCCCAGACTCTGGGTCCTCAGTGGCCTTCTAATCATGCTGTCGGTGATTTAACTGGCTTCAACAGGTAATGCTATTTAAGGGGAACTAAGGCAGGCACCAGGAAATGAAACACGGTCGCCTTAACATGGATTGTTGAAGTAGTGGCTTGACCCCCCCCAGTACCATACCCCACACCCCATCTCTTTCTTTAGCCCTAGTCAGGACCACGGCTAACTAGAAAAAAACTAATTAACCCTTTGAGTAAAATGCTCTCTATGGAATGTATCTGGCTGTATCTGTTACTCTGAGACCTGAACTTGTGCACACACATGACCACGTACACAAGAAGAAAACCAGCGCACTCCCTACCACATGGACAAATACCCACACACACATGCACACAGGCTATTGCACACATACACAAATATAATGATGGCCTCAAAACAGCACATACATATTCTCTAATTGGGCAGGCTACCTGTTCATAGGCCAAGTCCCATTGCCTCTTTGCCGTCAGGTTTTGCCACATCATTGATTGCCATTTTTACTATGCCAGTTTTTTTCACCATACAACTATGCTAGTTGTTTGAAAGAAATAATGCAGGCCTGGAAGGGACAATGAGTCCCCAACTTATTAGTGTGACACCAAATACCTCCCACTTATCATGTGATTATGGTAAGCATCATCCTTTACTATATTATTCCTAATGTGTAGGGTGCACATATCCCAACTCCATGGATTTTCTGCATCAGTCTTTGACTTTCCTTTGAACATTAAACGGTTTTGTAGGTTTAATTCAATTTATACACATTTTCTGACATCTTTTTAAAACAGTATATTTACTAAACTGAATATTTGTTATATTTGAATGCAAAGGCAGTGGTGACAATGGTCTCTCAGTGTTTGTGATCAAAGGAAAGTTCGACATTTTGGTAAATACGCGTATTCACTTTCTTGCCGAGAGTTAGATGAGAAGATTGATACCACCCACATGTTTGTACGCTAAATATGAAGCTACTGCCAGCTGATAATTTAGCTTAGCACAAAGACCGGAAACGGGGGGAAAGAGATCGCCTTGCTCTGTCCAAAGGTAACAAAATCTATCTACCAGCACCCTTTAAGCTCACTAATGAACACATATCTATTTTGTTTAATCTGTACAAAAAGTGTAGACCTGCATTTTGTGTGACTGTTCCATGACAGGCAACCAGAGACTCCAGGAAGGTCCTGGTCCCGACCAGCATATTGTTGTTTTTACACTTCGGTTTTAGTAGTATTTGTCTTCTCATCTATCTCAAGAAAGCAAATAAGTGTATTTCCCAAAATATCAAACTTTTCTGTTAAATTCAGAAAACTGAAAAATAAATGGAACCACATTCATAAAGTTAAGTAAGATTGTACTAAAAAATGTTAGTCTGAATTCACCAGTGACAAATATATTTTATTCAAGTTATTTTGAAATAGAAATGAAATATCTTATATATAGTATACAATATTTGGATCCTTGATGTCCACTCTGCAGTGGCGAAGCCAAGTCCTCTGACCGCTCCTCCTCAGACAGACCCAACCCTCATCAAGAGGAAGGTCCTTCATAATTCCCAGTCAGGTCTGCCATTTTTCACCTTTGTCTAAAAATACAATGGAAGAGGTGGGGGGGTCTGAAAGATTGTTCAAGAATTGCCGGAACAAAGGGAACGGACTTGGATGGGCTAAAAATACAGCACAGCGTGTGAATACGATAAAGGACTACACTAGAGGACGCTGACAAAGCTTTGCTGACTTTCAAGTAGGAGAACAATGTGGCAGACACTTTCGGGGCGTTTGGCTACACACTGTGGCGGCTGGACAGGCTGTGAAGCAGGATGTCAACATCAGCCCTCATGGAGAGAACTGAGGGCTGCTACAATAAAGCATATAAAGCAAGAGTGAAGGAATAATCATTTCTATTCTTAGAGCTATGCTAATATTAAACCTTGATGAACACTTGAACTCAAAAATAGATGAACAAACATACTGTATGTATAGTTTATAGAGAAATATAGCGAGGAGCTGAAAAAGGGTCTAACAAGAAAGTGCAATGTGAGATGGGCCTGCGACCCCTCATCTCATTGATTCAGACAAGGAGGGCTGGACTTAATTACCTTCAATTTTCCCCCAGCCATCTCTTTCCCTGTTGATCACTTTTCCCTTCAAGTGAATGTGTAGGAGTGTGTACTTGGGTGAATGTGTGTATGTTAGAGAGAGGAAGAAAGAGAGAAAGGAAGAGGTGTATGCTTTCAAGGCCAAAGCGTTTGTGGTGGATGCGGTGCTCTGGAAATTGTGGGCTACCTCATCTGTAATCTGATTTCAATGGCACTGCCCTTAGAGGTTGAGTCAATCTGATTTTCTGCCTTGACTGAGTGACTGGGTTGATGTGTGTACATATGAGTGTGTGTGTGTCTCCACTGCAGGAGGTTAAATACTTACAAGGCACCACTCAGTCAGTCAGTCGCTTTCCTAGTGAGGCATCATGGGAGCATTTGATTGGGTGAGTTACAGAGAGTGGACTCAATTAGACATCGTGGAGTCATGTGAGATGGTGGGTAAAGAAGAGAAGGAATCATGCAATAACAGGCCAAATCAACAGGTGGCTCACTGCTTTCATCAAATATTTTAGGTGAAATCATCCACAAATGACACATACATACGGATACAATACGGTGTTGAAACTATATTAATTTAATTTATTCAAGTTAATGGTATCTCAGCCCACGACCCAAATCCAAACACCAATCACCACGCTGATGATTTAGTGTTCAGAAGGGGAAGTGAGAAAATAGAGGACTCAGCCTAAAACCTAAACACCCTCCACCCGAGACGATCAACATGAACAATTAAACACTCTTGATTGCAGCTCAGGGCTGATGTGTGGACCTCCCTTTTCCGTGAATTAAGCCTGTCCAGTTTCACCACTTGCATGCATGCATACAGGAGCGCTCGCTCTGATGTGGTGCTGTTTACTGTAATTAGTATCAGTTCATTTACAGCCCACTGACCCAGGGTGACCTGCTGGATCTGGGTCAACAGGGACAGCCAGCGCCATGGTGGAGACGGGTGGGGGCAAGGTAAGGCAGGCTGTCAGTGTAAGAGTGGATTGTCGTGTGTCTGGAGGATGGATGTCTGATGATGACGGAAAATGCGTAAAGTAAGCGTGTAACTTCTGTGTGTATACACGTGTGTGTCCAGTGTGTGTCTAGCAGTGTCTGTCGGCAGATGACAAAAGATGGTGTGTGTGTCTAGGTGTTTCAGCACACGTGTGCTACTTGGTGACTGTGTATGTGTGTGAGCTTATTTCTCATTGTGCTGGACTTCAGAGGCCCAAGCGTCTCCTGCTTCCTCTTGGAGGCAGTGGGTTAAAAATAATGTGGTGTGCAATGAGCGGCGGGGAGTAAGGCGCAGACAGCTAGGAGCCAGAGCGTCACACACACACACAGACACACACACCCACCCACACACACTCAGCCATAGCAGCGGCAATATATGGATTTTTTTCTCTTTTATGGATACCTCACTCACAGACTTAATATCCCCATAAATGTTAGCATACACAAACAGAAATAGATGGTCATCTATTTACTCACACTTCATCTGATCATTCTTCCGGAATAGATAAAAAACAGATTGAACATCTGTCTCATTTTTTTCTTCTTACTTATTCTCCACCGTAAACCTTTTGCCCTTCAGATATTAGGTTGAAAACCTGTTATTCCTATGATATAGATTGGATAGAGCTGTAGGACTGTAAATACATTTTAACTTCAATGTATTTTTTGTTAAGGGAGCAGCCAGCTCATTGATTCCGCACCATTTCAATAGATAACCTTGTAAAGCAGTGGAGCTCATCCTTGGTGGAGTGTAGGCTGAGTTTTACCTAAAATTCAAGGTTACTCGACACTTCAGTGGGTTCAAGCTAATCCTCAAGCAGCAAATAAAGATATTCCCACAACACAAGGTGGCACTGAGACCTTGTAGGTAACGGAGTAAACCTTTGACACCAACACGATGTGCCAGTTTGCCTTGATTATCTGCAAAGCATGGGAAGAAGAGACTGATGACTCACAGGTAATTGGCCTATCACAACCTCTCCCCCATCTTCCTCCCTCTACCCCTCCCTCCATTGCGTGAGGAAGCCAGGGCGGCTGCAGTCTTTCTCCGCCCCGAGATAAGACTGTCTCCAACCGGCCTCGCACACCTCCTGTCATCTGTCTGTTCTCCTTATCAGCTGGCCGGTGCAGCATGGTGGTGTTGACGCTCTAATTAAACCCCCCCCCCCCGATCTATAGTATCGAAAGTTCTCCACTGTACAGTACAGTACTTGATAATTTTGTCTTGCACTGTAAGGGAAGAGGGAAGTGTTTCCCTTTATGCTTTATGATAACACAAAATTGCAGTGTGTCATTGTAATTGTATACAATTTGGTGCACTGCACTGTACAAAATGTCAATAAGACAAAAGATCACTTTATGTGCAAGGGAAATAAATCCCAGTAGACACAGACATACCAAAATACAATTTAATTAAAATACAATGAAAACAACAAGATAAAGGAACAGTTGTTGTTTAAACATTCAAAGTTAAAGAAATGGAAAAAGCTGCTGCTTTGAGACTCGCTGTTCGTACTCTAAAATCAGTGGTTAGCTCAGTGTTGTCTCAAAACAACAAGGGTGCTATCTGTTTGGAGTTTGTCCTCTGACAGTCCATTTGCCCCAAGGTGTGAATATGTTGATATGTTTGTCAGCAGGTCTGTAGCTTTCTGAAGGACTGTTGACCTGTCCACAATGCCCCCCTGCCTTTTGTCAAATGTCATGAATCAATGAATTAGATGTTTGTTATTGTTGTATTTTAGCATTTTGATGTGGATGTTTATTTTTTGGTTCAGTTTGTACTAATGTAATTTGAGTTTTAATGATTTGTATTGTAGAATTTTATAAAAAAATTCTGTCTTCGTTTCAGCATCTCGGGATAATGTTACCCCAAATGCTGAACAAAAAATTGTTTTCACTTTTACTTGTTACCCCAAATGTTGTGCAACATGCACCACCTGCCTCTTGATGTTTTATGATGGGATTATGCAAGTAAATATGAAAGATTCAATAAAGGTTTTAGACTTGGCTTGTTCAGCTGAAAAGGAAAATAGACATTGTGAGTCAAAACTGTTTAACTGTTTTAATATTGCAAACAAACATTTGTTATGGTGTTTCTTGGTGCAATTGAATTTCTTCTTTTACTTTTTTATTTATTTATTAGAGCCTGGCATATTGCTGATCAGGAACCTTATTTCAGTAAGTGCATTTGACAGTTCTGGTTAATAGTTGTGAGGGTAGGAGAGTGATTCTTTACCAATCAACATTTTTTCTTCACCCTTATCTGATTACAGTGTTTACAAAGTGGGAGTGTTATAAAAACATCTCTGTGATTATTTTATATTCCTCTTACTCAGAACAAATGCACCCGCCTGTCTCTGGCTTTCAAAGCAGTGTATTCACACCTTTCTGTTTCCTTATCAGTGCCTTTCGACCTATAGCAATTCTACAATTCAATCACGTAGGCAGACATAATCAATACTCACTGGAAAGACGCTGATCTTAACCAACAGGTTACATGGGTCCAAGCTTTAAGATGAACAAAATAGCCCATTTCGTCTCCATTCACTTTATCTGTGACACCGTGTGCATGATAAGGAGGCACTGATAGAGGTCCAAACAGATACTTGAGCAGAGAGTTGCACACAAAAGGTATACTCATAAATGTTTATAGCTCACCATTAAACTTTGCTTAGATGTTGAATGTGTCATTCACTGATAGCAGAGCCTGTCAGCTGATTTACGGTCATACCTGAAATTGCCTTAGTGACGCCTGGAGAGGATGACTAACCAACTCAGGTAGGGTCAACAAGCTCAGACAGTAAGATAAGAGAGAGCGAGGCAGAGGCAGACACAAAGAGAGAGACAGAGAGGGAGAGCCCCTGGGATGGACGAGAAGAATGAGGGTCACTCCACGTAAACATGGTAGACATCTCTTGATCTGCCCTGAAGATGCAAGACCAGACGCAAACTATTTTATCTGATTGTTCTGTTGTTTGTCTGAGGATTTATATCAGTGAACACGCAAGTTTGTATTTAAAATCTTTAAATAAATTCAATATCTGTTCTTTTTTCTATGATGCTGTATTAGCTGTCTATTTAAAGTGTTTCAGTATGTCCTTGCAGGCAACAAAAGCACTAATGTGGAATTTATCAAGCATTATATCATTACACAGAGTGTGTCCATCTTTTGCTCTCTTTCTCTCTCCCAGTTGAGACATCAGGCCTCAACACCATTTGTCTCAATCAGCTGCCACTGTGTCCATTTGGCCTGTATACCCATTCAGTATTGAAACCAGCAGCTCCTAGTTCAGACATTAAAACTTGTACACACAAACACACACTACCAGCAGCACACCAGAATGTCTTGCAGCCGCACATCCCACCATAATGCCATTTAGAATAATAGCACTGTGAGCAAATAGCAGTTAACTGTGTTAACGTCTGAATCTGGTCCGCCATGCTTGTGCGAGCATCTGTCATCTTTATCAATAAGCAGAAGGTCTGACATGAATCCAATTTGCTCCTCGAAACCTCTTGTCCCTATGCCATCTACATTCATACGCAAGCACATGCTGTCATTGACAATAATGTCACAGGTGCTTGTGCTGTCCCCTGACCTCAGAAGTGTGTGTATTTGCAGAGATGGACTTCCTCTTCTCCCGATTAAGGCACATCGAATCATGTCATCGTGCCCCCAGCTGAACCCTGACCAGCAAAAACAACACTAGGTTTTGGGGAGGTATCTTCGATTTTTTTGGGAGGGAGGTTGTAACATTTGAGGGTGGAGGAGCTGGGCCTTCCCCCTGACACTGACCTCCTGACCTCCTTGACCTGCTGGGCGGCTTGGACAAAGGAAGCCTTTCCCTTTTAATTCTGCCCAGGGAGCGTTATATGGGACCTGACCCCTGTGCTCCTCTTAACCTTTTGGACCTCCAGCCTGATGTCCATGATTTAGGGCAAATTTCATTACATGCATTCTCCGGATGAGACTGTTGGCTAAGAGGATGTGGCACTGCAACAACTCAGTCTGATTAAAATGTCAGGTAGGGCAGACGGCAGAGATGACATGTTCAACTCATGAAAGAAAAGCAATGTGTGTAATCTTACAGTTGCTATATTGTTGATACATGCAAACTCTTCACATTATTGCCCTATACACAATAAAAGCAGTGTAACTCCAGATCAGTGAATGTTCTTATCAGCTCTGTTAAAACATAAACATTTAAGAATTTAAATAGTAAAAAAACTGTAGTGGATTTAACTATATATCAATACTGGAGATTCAATTGCATCTGCCAAATACCCATTCATCTTGTGGGAAATATATGTAATGTGAGCTCTTGCCATTCACACACTCGGAATGATAGCCACCGTACCCTCTGCAAACAACCCAGCTCGGGAACTTGTGAAGCTGTAACAAGGAGAACAGAATGCCAACACCATGGGGGACAAAAGATGAGTGAGCAGCGTCAGAAAGGGAAGACTCTTGAGAATGGCTGCCATGATAGGCGCCTGGGCCTATGTGCTGTCTACCTGTCTCTCTTCCTAACTGCCATGTTCTTGTCAGTGTTGACACCCTGTCAGTCCCACCTAGCCGGGGCCCTGTGGGTAGCAGGCAGGCGGCTGAGGTGGAGGTACACAAAGCAGGCAGGCTGAATGGGACTGACTGGGATGGGCTCTAATGGAGCCAGCCTTCCAGACGCAGACAATAGCGGGGCCCGAGGCCGGGGCCTGAAACCTGAAGCCCTGGCTTGGTATTTTAAGAGGCCTGAGTGGCTCTGGAGCCAGTTGTCAATCAATAGGTGCACACAATCAGGCAAAAACAAGACTTGGAACGGTGGAAAAAATTGAGATGATGACAGAGGACAGAAAATATTGACAGATATTCTTTTTTTTCCTTTTCGGTGAGGCAATCCTAAGATTCACCTTTGGGTCTTTTCACACACACCACAAAACCACACATACACCCACACATACATACACTGCTACTCTTTTCAGGCTAAGGTTGCTGCTTACAGACTGTAGTCTTCATTGTCTAAAGTGCCTCAAGAAGGGGTGGGGTGGAGGAACTGTGTGTGTGTATGCAGGGGGTTCATCAATACACGATGTAATGCTTTCACCATTCTAGGCCACTGTTACTGGATGTGTGTTATTGTGTATGTGTGTGTGTGTGTGTGTGTGTACACATACTGAAGACAGCAACTGCAGCAGAACTGTGCTCCCTCCTCCTTTCACAAACACTTGCATCATTTTGTCAGGAAGGAAAGGACCTGTCTCCTTTTCTGTCCACTCTTCGGACACCTCGCAGACATCTTTGGGGATAGCAAAGGGTTTGATGATGCCGCTCTTGAAAGCCAGGACCTATCCGTATGGAATGACAGACAATAATAACCCTGCAAATTACCTAATACCTCCATGTGTCACAGTGGTGGACGAAGCCTACCCTGTTTCTGCATCTCCCTCTGTTGTTCGTCCCTCTCTGTGCTCCCCCTGTGCTTCGCTCTTTCTTTCTTTCAGATCAGTGTGTTGTCCTACCTGTCCACCAGATGCCCTCAGTGTGTTCCCCATGAGCAGCATGTGATCATTAAGTGTTTTTTGCATATTTAGCCTGCCCGCCCTAGTTGGTTTCTGCTGGTTTGTTAATGTCATATGTGCTTGTGTTAATGTACTCAACATTTCCCAATGTCTCTTTACTTTTTTGTCTAATTGCCAATAAAACCTCAATCTCACTACTCCTGCCTCCTGAGGCTGAGTTCAGAAATGTATCTATCTTCCCTGAGCATTGGCACCATGCAGGCCCAGTTCTATGGGGGTGCTTAAGCTTGCCAAGAAAAAACTATAAATTATAAAAGCAACCTTAGATTAAATTGTAAACTTATGAAAAAGTGTTCACCAAAGCACTGCTAACTGGTCTATGGTGTTACTGGCATCAAGTTTGAATCCATCCACCTTTACGTAACCCTCAGCTGTATTGTGAGACTTCTTCCCATTGAGTGCACCTCTCTCCTATCATTATTAGTAAATATATTGACAGATTAGCATTGACTTAACTTTTAGAGTAGCTGAATAATTACTGAGGGAACAGTGATGCTACTTTAACTCATTAAATATGGTCAATTTCCAGAAGAGGTGAAAGGACTGATGTGAGAGCTAATGAGAGCACCCACATTGGGTAGTATTTTGGTATTTCCCTGGACTGTAATGATAAAGAAGCTATTGTGTGGATATGCTCAATGGTGGAAGAAGTACTCTAGATATTCTTTACTTAAGAAAAAGTAGCAAAGCCACAGTGTAAAAATACTCAGTTACAAGTGAAAGTCCTGCATTAAAACTTTAGTAAAGTAAAAGTACAGAAGTATTATCAGCAAATTATACTGATAATACTTAATATACCAAAAGTATATCATATTACTGGATCATTTTTAAGAGAGCCATATTTTAATGTTACAGAGTAAAACATACAATATTTATCTCTGAAATGTATTGGAGCAGAAGTATAAAGCAGCATAAAACGAGCAGAGTAGAAGTACCTCAAAACTGTACTTAAAGACGGTACTTGAGTAAATGTACTTATTTACTTTCCACCACTGGGTATACTCTCTGTTCTGTTTAGAATTTTGCATGGTGCACATTACTCCAGAGTTGTTCAACATAGACTTGACAATTTACAGTAGGAACATGTCAAGATGCTGCTCATATTGTTTTTATTGAATAATTTGCTTAAA
Source organism: Siniperca chuatsi (assembly GCF_020085105.1). Taxonomy (NCBI): domain Eukaryota; kingdom Metazoa; phylum Chordata; class Actinopteri; order Centrarchiformes; family Sinipercidae; genus Siniperca; species Siniperca chuatsi. The sequence continues at coordinate 12,243,976 of NC_058059.1, forward strand.
AGATGTGTAATTTTACTGTCATCGTTAACGCCCATGAAATGTCTGAACCCTCCAGTTTATTTACCACAGTTAGACGCTAAGACTGTCTGTGCTTTTGCAGGATTGTCTTTCCTCAGGGAAGTCATGCACAGTGTTAGTAAAAATACATTAAAAACAGCTGTCAGAGATGCAGTGGTGCTTTGAAGAGTGCATGTACTGTAAAGCATCTTTTCTTAACATGGGCATAAGGAACAAACTTTGTCATTTACATTAAAAAGATCAACAAAGAACCTGCCATAAATTATTACAAGCTTGGAGAAAGAGAGAAAAACTCTGCTTCTTGTACTATCTGAAAAGAAATTCAAACTGCTGCATTGTAAGTATTTTAGTTATAACAACACTTACATAAATTGTTACAGTGCTTGAGCTTTTCAACTCAACTAAATATGTGAGCTATCACGAAATTGGTCAAAATATTCTGTCAAGGCCCAAAGTCAGTTGAGTTGGGTGTTTGAGATTTCACACACTAACCCTGACTGGAGTGTTGCAGCTTTCTCTGCCAGCAAGATGCAGATTAGAAGTGACCAGTGGTACCATCAGAGAGCGGCGCCTGCCTCGTGTTTGTCAGTGAAACATGCGTCCAGACACATCTGCAAGCAGTTGACTGGGCCTTTTCCTGCCGCTCTATTCCTGAGAGGTCTGGAAGGGTGACACGACGATGCTGACCTTATTGTGCCCTGCCTGTCACTTAACCTTCATGTTAGATGTCAGCTCCCCTGCCGCCGTCATTCAATCGTCCCAACCCTGACACCAAACACGACGCATACACTGTTTAAAGTTGTGACCTCGAACTTGGGGAAGAGAAGGGAAACAGTCACCGAGCCAAAAAGCCATTTAAGTATTTCCATGTACTTTGTTGAAAGCTAGCATTAGTGAGAATCTCTGCACATGTTCAAACTATTTGCTTTGTTTTAGATCGTGTATAAAGAGCACTAGAAAGATGCATGATAGGAAGTTCAGGAAAAAACAAGGACTTTTTTTTGCCTGTGACATCAAATTAGAAGCTTCAAGTTCACCTCTTTTATAATACATATTGGGCAGTTACCCTAATGTATGTCCATGCTGACCAAAACAATGCTGACTTGTAAAGATGAATCCGAAACCCTGAAAACAACCAATTTCTCACCCAAAGCGGTTGTGATCTTTAGCCTTTGAAACAACGCTGGTCCCTGTGATAAACTGTTTCAAAAAGTTTACATTTTCTTTGCCTCTGGAGCCCTAGAAACACAAGCTTGCGCCGTATAAATCTGTCAGGGCTGCAAAGTTGAGCATATACAGAGTCTTGATTTACACATTCCAGATGGGAGATTACAGGACTGTGGTGAAGCACTGGAGCATCACACACACTCTACTCCATCCATCCACTCTCCTGTTCCTCTTTGATGGAGATCCCTCTTGTCTTGGTGGGGAACATTATGAGCTTTCTAACAAACAAACAAAAGCACCAAAGAAATTTAAACGTTGGCTTTTGGGGAGGCACGGTGCAAACAATGAAACACATTTGTGCTATTTGGGTCAGACACTGTATCTGGTCCTAATATGTGCTTGCAAGAAACAATTCCAGCACATGAAATCCTGTGCATTTGTCAGATTGTGAATATATGAGGATTCCCAATTGGTTCAGAACAATAAGACATTGTTGATTATGTATTCAGACATTTCTCCAGAGTCGTCTCCTGGGTGAACTTGCATAATAACAATTTTCCGAAACAAAGGACTTACACAGAGGAAGAGAGCGCTCATACTGAGACAGTGCTCTTTGGTGAGACCTGTGTGTGTGTGTGTGTGTGTGTGTGTCTGCATGTGCTCGTGTGGTGTAGGCAGCACACTTCCCTCCCTAAGGGGCTTAGCCAAGGGTGTGTAAACAGTGATCCTATGGTGCTGGGCGGAACAATTCAGTGTCAGGGAAAAGGTCAGCTATCACTGCTCAGCTCCATCAGGTCAGAGAAAAACACAGAAAGAGAAGGAAAGAGCAGACTAAAGTGGTGAGGGCCCGGAGAATATGTTTCCAATAGACCCTCGTCAGGCAGTGTTAGCATCTGCGTCCAACACGTGCACCGCAGGGATCATGACCCTCCATTTCCCCTTCCCTTGCTCTCCCCAGTGGGCAGAGCAGGCCTGCAAGGTCACTGAATGGGGCAGAGGGAGGCACAATATAAACTGACCCCCAGCAACCACCCTCTCCTAAACCCCCCACACACCCCCTGGACATTTCCAAAGAGGAGAGAACCAGAGAGGTCCTACCCCATCCCTGCCAGGGTCACTGTCAGCCTGCAAAATCACACCAGCGCCTGAAGCATCAGGCTGTAGGGAGTATAGCGAGTGAGCTCAAGGTGGAGCTTGTGCCTTTGCCCAAACGGCTGTTCATCTGTGAAGCAGGTTGAAAGCTAAAAGAGAGGGGTTTGGGTTGAAATTGGGCGAGAATATGCCTCTTAAGCAGCACACTATCACTGGAGGCGTCCTGTTGATCACACCGTAGCCAATGGTACTGTCGCCCATGATCACTGTACACACAGGCCGAGCATGGCTTAAACACAGACAGACCGCAGAGACCTTTATGCTGCTTCTACCTGCAGTAACACGACTCATGTGTGGCATTATAAGCCATAATAGAAACTGATGGGCTTACACAGAAGATAAAGATCATTTCCAAAATAGTCTTTTTGGTTAGATAGTAAAAGCTTGTGCAATAGGAGTATTGAACTCCATGTATCATTGTTGTTGAGGAGTACACTTAATATTACCCATTGCAGTTTATAGTCAATATTAAATTACTACTCTCAGTCTACACCAAATGAATGATTAAGTGTAAACATGTTCACCCGTGTAATACTTGAGACTTAAAGGCACAGAGTCTCACCCACTTTATACAGAATGCTGTACAAAGTACACACCTACAGTAAGCCCATTGATTGAGAGGAAGAGAAGTAGACATGGTGTAATGTTGTTATAACAAGACATTGTTGAGGATAAGGAAGAGATGAGTCAAACTGCCCGAGAGACAACAATGTATTTTACAGTACGTAGGAGGGTCATTTTATTTTATCACAAGATGATTCAAAGAGATTCAGTAAAATTATTACAATGAAAATAAAATATTTGTGGAAAGTCATGGTCATTTCTTCCATTTGGTAATGAAGAAATATTTAATTTAGCAGAATTTTATTCTTGTATTATCTACAGATTTTGTTTTTATCAGATGTTTGCAGTACTGCCTCAACATACAAAAAAAGTCCACAATCAATAAAATACAAATATCACAGTTTAGGCACAAAAAAAACAGCAATAGATTCTTCCGCTTGACAGAAGAAAAATAATTATTAATTAGTTCTTTCGTTAAGGAAATGAAGGGAGAGAAACTCTGATCGAAATATGTGGATGTGTTTTCCAATGCATGACCATGAAAATAACAGGAAGGGGTCTGGAGGAGGGGAAGAGAAAAAAGAGAAAGGAAAAACATCCCTGGCTAATTTAAATACAGTCTTATTAGTCTAATGACCAGAGTCTGTGATCACTACTCATCACCATTAATGCCACGACTCTCCCCTGCTATGATTGCCCAAGGCTTAGCTTTTTCCCCTTAGCCCACATTTGGCTGGGGAACCAACGCGTTTTCCCTTCCGCTACACATGAAATGTGACATGCGGACACTAATGTATGTGGAAAAAGGACGGAAAGCAGGGATGTGAGACACTCTGCACTCCTCCTTTCGCGGTTAATGATATGACGTGCTGCATGGAAACCAAAAACTCCTCTCCTTTTAAAAGCCATCAGCTCTGAGGCATGTTTCTATTAAGAACACTCCTAAATGTTATAATAGGTGGCCCTAACGAGCTTTGGCCTCGCTCTCCTATCTGCCTTCCTCAACTACCATATTGGCTGCATGCTGATGCTTATCAAAATGATGAATGCAGCATTAAGTTCAAATGAGTTGGAAGATTGGGAAAGGGGGAAAAGTCGTGTTTATCATTGCATGATTTGGTTCTGTTTTCTGCTCCACATTGCACAAAGACTGCTTATTATTTTAACCACATGTTTTCAGATATCAGCAATCATGTACTAAGAGTATAATATACAAAAAAACAGGCTAGCCTTATGTGAATGCATTGGGAAATTGAGGAAGAAATCCTTTTAGTGAAAGAACGATGCACAGAGAACAGAGAAACAATGGTGATTAGCTTTAAAAAGGAAGATGCTGGCTTTAAAAAGATAACTCAAATTTTTTGAATATACGCCTTCACTTAGATACATCCAATTTTCTGAATACTGTCCCTTCTTTGACCTTGCACATACACACACTGCCTTATCACCTATGTTTCCACTGATCATTAGATCAGAAGTCTTTCTTGAAAACATCCCAGAGTAGTCTCAATAGGACTGAATGCTTAGCCTTTTGTTATTGTAATACAAATTCAGTGCTCTAATATCATGGAATGTATTCCTCAGGGTATATTTTATTATAACCGATTGCCTTGCCAACAGCTTTATAACCCTTATACAGCCAATATGAAAGAGGTGTTTTCAAGGGCAAAACCCCAATGAAAGAAAACCTTGGTCATTATTATAACAACGAATGAGGTCTGAAGTAATTTTAAGCTGTGAAATAAAAGTCATGTCTCTTTGATGAATGCAAACATGTCACCCGTTCACATATCAGCACCACATGACAAAACAAACAGGCCACCAAACATTAGGTGAAAACATGAAAGTCACACGTCTAATGCCCTGCATCACCAGGCGTGATTCCACTCTGCCAGACAAAGTGGCACAGCTGGCAGAGAAAAGAGCAAGCAGAAAGCAGGCAGCGTGTTAAATGACCCAGGGATGTGAATAACCTTGGTGACTGGGGAAGGCCAGCACTAATTAACGCTAGGCAGCCATGTTGACTGTCAGAGGATTGTCAAAGGGGCACAGTCCTTGGATTCTCCCCCATGGATGTCCTCGTCACTCCCCTGCTACTACCCCAATCAAGACCCTCGGGAGGACTATTCACCCCGTCTCACGCCAGCCTCGACCCGGTGTATGATAATGAGGGGGATGTTTGTTAGACGAAAATACTGACCCAAACTGTGTCAGTCAAATGCTAGCCTGCTAACACCCCATCGTCATTACTATGTCACCTCACTTTACTACCACTCCATCGATGACTCAGCATTCTACTTTTGGAAATTCACACCTTGAAAACTTGTACTGTGAAGCTAGAGCTACAAAATTCATTCTATTTAGTATAAAATGTATTTACATGTTTAGGTATTAGGTATGACAATTTCAAACGGTATGACCAACGTTTTGACTTCTTATACACATACAGAGTCGCTAGGCTAATTTCTCCTCAGCATGGGTGTTGGAAGTGAAAACAGCACTTGCAGCCAAACATGTCTGTCAATCATTTATTGGGATTCTGACATTCTGCCATGCAAATGTTGCCATACTACAGTATCACAGTATCAACATTCTGCATCCTTTTGCACATGGTTTAGCATTCTCGCAATGCCAGAGCACTAAAGATTTAATAATCATCGCTGGCAATTTATGGATTCATTTATCACCCACATCTTATTTGTTTCTGTTAATCCACCCTGGGGGTCTGACTATGGCTTTGGCCGGCCACCAGTGCTGGAGCTTTATTCCTCTTCACACAGGCCTAGTGTTAACGCCGCTGGCCAAGTTCACAGATTTGACTGACTGTGGACTTAATGCCGCTTGCCTTGTTTTCAGCACTTGTCCCTCCAGATTTGCCACCCTGGCTGCACAATTTTCTCCAATTCTAATTATTCATCAGCTCGTTATGCCTGTGCCTGGGCGCCTCCCCTAATTAGAGGCGACGCAGGGTTTGGTCCCAGGCTAGCCCCGAGTGAGGGAACCAGTTCAGAACCAGTCCGCGGCGTGCGCTCATGGAGGACTGGGTAACTGCCAGCCTCTCCAAGTGCACAGGGGAGAGGAAGGGCCTGTCTTGACAGTGTGATGTGACGTGCCTTCACACAGTCTCTGTCATACACACACGCGCACGCACACACACATACATACACACTAATCATTCTGCTATGTCCCATATCTATTAGCATAACCTCTAGATATTTATAAAAACCCTGGAACAATGGAAATTCTTTGTCTCAGTGGTGTTATGTATTGCCAGTGTAGTGTGAATTTTTTTTTGTTAACTTGCTATAATGCTGTGATGGTGATGCGGGGCTGCTGAGAACAGTGTCAGTGGGCAGGGTAGAAGAGCGTGAATTATTAAATCATTGTTCCCTAATTAACATCAGGCCTTAGACACAAAATAGCCTCTTGAGCTGAGAACAATTGAACATTTCCATTATTATTAAAATTCTGGAAGATGGGAAACAAACAATGGCCTGTTGTTCACATAATAGCAACATATACTCCCATAACTTTCAATATCAATTGTATTTGTATGTACAGAAGGAACCATAGCAACAATATGTCATTGAGAAAGAAATCTCTTATGGTCCAGGAAGATTTCCTCAAGAAGGACTACTCTGCTATATTAGTACATTAGATTCACCAGTGGAGCTGCACAGAGGGAATGACTTCATGGTAACACATTAACATTATCCTACAGCTACTGAACCCCAAGACCTTTTCAGCTACAGCTCTTTTTATGCAGGCTCATAATGGCCCTTTGGGACAGCATGTTTAACTTTTAGTAAAGAGGTTAGCAACTTAGATGGCTGGCAGCTGATTGTGCAGTCTGTCCTTACTATACTATAACTTAAATTATTTATTCTCTCATGCAGATTGGTTATCCTGAAGGCCAGCTGCACAAAATGTAAACATTGGCTGAACTGATGCTTAAACCATAATTTCCTTCAAAAAATTAAGAAATTCATTATTCGAATATTAAGATGTTTGGAAATCTTTGAAGTAGGATTAATGATGACATCTGTATGAGTATCTTTCTAGTGGCCTCACGTTTCATGTGTTCACATCTGTGTGCGTGCATGTGCCTGTGTGTGTGTTTTGCATTAGTTTTTTTGCACATTACCAGATCTGCTACCACTGTTAAGTGTGATTCTCCATCTTTTTCTCACCTTTTTCGCCTCCCTCTTTTCCTCCCTCATCTTGTCAGCCCACTCTGGCCTGGAGTGAGAGTTAGAGGGTACTGAATGGACAAATCTGCTCAGGACACAGGTAAACACAGGCAGGCGCTCATGGTTACAAAGGTGTACGTGACACACACCTCCTTACAGTAAACTGACACAGACTTAAGCACATTTATTCACCCTCTCATGCACAAACGTACTTGCACACAAACTCACACATATATGCACATAGTAGTGCTAATTAAAGCCCTCAGTGTGAGCAGAGAAATATGTAATCCTGACATTTAGTCAAGGGAGATTTGGGGAGACGAGGAGAAATTCTAGCGCTCGGCTTGAGCTGGGCCTGGGGCAAGCTGGCAGACAAAAGGACAGCGGCAGGCAGAGAGGCTGGGATAGGGAGCGGTGGAAAGGTCATCTCCGTGAAAAGGCTAACGTGTCAGTGCTTTTGTTCCTGGCCCTCAGAACATATGTTTGGCCCTCCTCCACGGCTGCCCCTGCTATCAGGATGAAATCTAACCCCCAGCCCCCAAACGCAAGAACGAAACACACTTACACAGGCAGACAGACAGACTGACACACACACACACACACACACACACACACACACACACACACACACACACACAGTGGACAGTGGTTATGTTACTATACCACATTTGTTTAGGATAAATGGATAAAAGTTGAGTTGAAGGTGTTGCCTTACCACTCTCAGTGCTGGAAAGCAATGCCAATCGGGAACACCTGTCTGCTTCTGTGCTCAGAAATCAAGATAAGCAAGAGGTGACAAAAGAGAAGAAATGAACAAGTGTGTTAGAGACACAGAGACACAGACTAAAGATTGAGTTAAGGCGCATTCACACATACACATACACAGATAAATAAATGAGTAATGGCCAAGAATGGATTGACAACTTTGGCCTGCATAGATTGGCCAATAGATTTGGATAGATAGATAGATAGATAGATAGATAGATAGATAGATAGATAGATAGATAGATAGATAGATAGATAGATAGATAGATAGATAGATAGATAGATAGATAGATAGATAGATAGATAGATAGATAGATAGATAGATAGATAGATAGATAGATAGATAGATGACGAAAAAGCTGATTTCAATGTTGTTTCCACCTGTTTCCAGTCTTTGTGCTGAGCTAAGCTAACTGGCTACTGGCTGTAGCTTCATATTTAATAGACAGAAATGAGAGAGGAGTCTTCTTATCTAACACTCAGTAAGACAGCGAAAAACCATATTTCCAACAATGTCTATTTTTTTAAAACATGGGCATATACTGTGCATCAACTCAATCTTAAAATCTTATGGGCTTGTATCTGCCAAGTAAATGCAGTTGGCTGTCTTTAGAACATGGGGATTAGGCATTGACTTGTCCTGAACATGAAGTCACAAGTTCAGACCAATGCTGTCAATCGGAAGAAACAAAACAGTTTGAACCTATACCTGTTTAGTAGCAAGCCTAATGTGGTTGTATCCGCTTTATGTCAGGTATGCCTGCTCAGAAAGTTTGTCTCAGTCTTGTATGCTTTCATAAAAAAAAGCCTGACATAACTTGATAAAAATAACCTCAAGTAGGGCTAGTCCTGCCTTACAGATAAGTTTACAGGCTGCTGAGCCAATAGTGTAAATTTCCCATTGTGTTTAATTGCTTTGATGAAAGATGACTACAAATTTCCATTCATCTCAAAATGCTTTGAGTTGGTAATAACACTGTGTATAAACAATTTATGTCAGGTCATTGTCAAAAAGTGTGAAAACCTGTGAATTCCATCTCCCTTTGAATGTCTTCCTTCCTTGGACTCATGCTTTATGACCCCTTTCATCACTTCCCTCTTCCTCCCACTCCCACTGTTCATCATTTTGTGCTGCAGGGTTTCCTCACAAAACAAAGCAATGTGGCATGGACAAAGAACACTGCAAGTAAAGTCCAAATTAGCAATTCTTCCACCATTATATTCATGGTTTTACGCATGGCACAAGGAAAAATACATAATAATCATGTCAAATGTACTAAACTCTGTTCTTTGGTACCTGTATCATGGTGTAATAATGTGTTGTTTCAAAAGTGTTGTTTCAATATACGTATTTTAGCACCTATACAAACCATTTAGATGGGCCAAGTGGGATTTATAAATGAACAATATATCAAAAAAGTATTGGAAAGGCAATCTGTGACATGTACTATACTGTAATTAAGATTAAACAAATTAATTCTGTCTTACGTTGCTGACGTTACAGACTATGTTGGCGTCAATCACACATCAAGGAAATACTCATGGACTGTGCTGCAAATAAACCAAACCCTGACAGATTGTACAACATATACACTAAAATTAGTGGGGATATGAGAAGAGTAATCTATGTTGCTTTGACAACTGCCACACTCAGACTCAGGCAATTCTGGCAGAGTCTGTCTTTTGGCACCAACTTTCAATGTAGGCTTGATGAGGCCTGTAGGGGTGGAAGTCCTGTTATGAAGGTGATAGTGATGCTGGGAGGGAAGAGGGTCTGACTGCAGGATGGTGGATGGAGGTGATGACGTCAGTCTGGTGGTTTACATGCCAGCCGTCAACCTGCTGATGCCACCCAATCGCCATGTGCCCTGGGGGGTCCTGGGTGTGTATGAGTCTGAATGTCAACTTAGAGCAACAGAGTGACTGGTATGAAAAGATGGTAGTGCCATTTTGATTTTGGTACTGCATACTAATTAACTCATTTTATCTTACTTATCTTATCTCACCAACCTCAAGCTTTCATACGCCTTCACCCCTCTTCTGCTTCCTCCATCACCCTCCCAACACAGCAACCTGCACCCCCATCCACCACGCAACCGACCCTTCAAACAAGCTGTCGGAATGCATCAAGGATGAGGCCAAAATGACACGTGTGTCTCTGTGTATGTGTGTGCATGCCTTGGGTAGAGAAAGGAGTAAAGGTATAGGAGGTCACTCTCATTAGTGAGAGCCACTGTCACTTCACGATTGTAAATAGTCACCAGATCACCAGAGTGAACCCACCACTCAACTCCTATTCTGCCTCCATAACCCCCCCCCCACCCCCCCCGCTTCTTTGTCATGTTGCCCCTTCACACCAATTGCATGTGCCAAGCATGATGACCTACATTTGCATAAAGTCTCTCCATCCACTATTCGTAGCCTGGTGGTCAACAAACACAACTGTCAGAAGAGATAATAATAAGAGGAGCATTAATGGTGAAAGATGTGGTGCGACTACAGACAGGCCTACTGTTTGCTCTTGAATGTGCTGTTTCTGAGTATGTTTGTGTGTGTGTTTGCATTTTGCGTGTCTAAGACCTCGCCTTTGGTGCCATCTGGGTCCTTTTCCTCACAAATCGGGAAAAATCAGAGTGCTGAAAGGAAAATAACACTGGAAAAGGGATAAATAAATAAATGATGGTGTGGGGAGAGAGTGCAAATGCGAATGGCAGCCTGAGATGCTAAGGGGAAGAGAAGAGAGAAAGAAAGTGATTAGGAAACAGGAACGCTGGTGATAGGCCTCTCTTCACAGTCTCTGTGGACCCTGGAGATGAGCCTAAGAGGGGGTAGACAGCCAACATGGCAACCTCTCAGCCCACATCAGGCTGTCGCTGGCTGTGATGCCCACCCAAGAGACCACGCTATGCTTTCTATGAGAGGGAACAAACTCATAAAAGCTATTATTGCGCAGATGGTTTATGCTCTTTTCTACTCAAAAGCTGTCAGTGACAGAGCTCAGCATTTGGTGGCAACTGTGGAGAAAATGGAGAAAGATGAAAAGGGGGAAGAATCTCTGGAGTTACAGTATGAGGCAGGAAATGTTCAAGTTCACATCCATTCAGGCTCATCTTGACCTTATCATGTCACACCACTGAGGTCTGTGTGTGTTCATTTGTTTGCCGCTCTGTGTCCATATGAAGAGTTGAGTATAGTGCTTTAAGTGACCAAGAGTGTGTGCATGTAATCCTTGGGCACTAATTCTCAGGACATGCTGCTGCCTCAGTGTTGTGTGCTGACCAAAGGAGCTGTCTCACAATCAGGGCGTGAAATGCTAAAGAGCTTCCAGCCAACACGCCTGCATGGTGTTTTCTCCCCACTACTGTTCATTTGACATTTAGTAAATCATTACTGCAGCCATGCCCTCGAGGAACACTCATACACACACACTGTATAAAATTCACCCTATATGGACACAAACACACACACACACACACATACATACACCCTTGATGATAACTGTTTTATTAACAAGTTGGTGACCTGATTTCATCCCATTGCCAAAATTATGACACATCCAACTAGAGGTGTGTGGTTAAAGCCCCTGGAGCATGCTGTTATTTTATAAATCTGATTGTTAAAACCTATATATGAAACATTTTTATATTTAGATTGTTTAATAAAAAGAAAAAACACTAAATTAAGATTGTTTTCTATGACACTACAGTAAATTGATTATTTTTTAAAAATAATAATTTATTTTAATGGCTGGCCTCATACCAGCCATGAAAGTCTACTAAATTCCATAAAAGTGTTTCAATAAAGACATCAAGTGGTGTTTGAACTTCCGTTGGTGTGCACATTGTGTCTGGGCCTGTCTGGACAAGCAGGCCCTGTCAGGCTTTCACACATCATAGACGTGTGCTAAACTTCCTCCTAGCTTTCTAATCATTGTTGAGCAGGGGGGATGAGAGATGATAAAAACCCAAGTCACATAATGGCCACACATCTGTCAGCTTGCCTCTCATCTCCTCCCATCCACACGTTGTCAACAGCTGATGGACAGTTGATGGCTAGAGAACATTTTGAGAGATTGACAGGTTACCGAGAGAAATCTCCCATTTGAAATGCCTATTTGAGTCTACCAATAACATTGAAGTCCACTGGATTTAAATATTTACAGTATGTACATTCTAACCTATGGTGCACACTTGTATAGATGCACTTGTATATACTGTACAAGTTGTCATGCTCAAATATTGCCCTTTATCACTTGGAATACTGGAATATTTTGTTTAGACTAAAAGTCTACAGCCACGCTAGCGGCTCTGTGAGGCTGTACCATGGATATATCATAGAGATGGCTACCGGACTCCAAGATGATGCCCATTCATTTGAATAAAAACTGCTCACCCAGTGTATTAGCCAAAAAGGATTTGGTGCTTCCTGGTTTGCTTCCGCATTGTGTGGCCCACTACACATGCTCATTGGTGTTTTTCCCCCTAGTCCTGCTTGTCCCATAGACTTTACATTGGGATGATGTGACAGCTTTTCTATGCTCTGGGAAAGTTAATCACATATAAAATCTCCATGGTTTAAAAATTCATAATACAAACAGTAATAACTGACCTTGTTTGCAGTTCAGAGTGTCCTGTCAAAAGTTCAAAAGTCTCTTTTATAATGGCGGTCTATGGAGAAAATGTTTCACTGGGCCACAGGAGATTTTTTTGTTGCATTACTGTGTTGCTCACTGGGACAATTTGGCAGCAAGGCTGACTAGAAAATGACGGAAATCCAATCACTCTGAGGACCTCCTTGCCTATCAATCTCTTCGCTCCTCTTTCTTCGCCTCCTCAGCTGTAACTAAAAGCTCTTTCTTTCAATCCAAAATTCAATATTCCTTCTCCATCCCCCCAAAATTATTTTCTATCTTCTCTACCCTCCTTGACCCCCACTCCCCTACCTCCCACTTCCCTTCTACCAAGTGACTTTGTTAACCATTTCTAAAAAAGATAGATGACATACGCTCTTCATTTTCCAACCCATCTGCTGAGACCTCCCACGACCCAAGCACCTGCCCTCTTGACCCTATCTCCTCTCACCTTCTTCAGTCTATTGCTCCCTACCTCCTTCCTTTCCTCACCCACCTCATCAATACCTCTTTGACAACTGGTTGTTTCACACTCTAAAACCAACTGGAGTGAACCCACTGTGTGAACCCACACTCAACCCTTCTGATGTAAAAAATTACAGCTGTCTTCAATCACCTTTCTACATATCTCCACCAAAACAACCTTCTCGACATCCACCAGTCTGATTTCAAGGCAGGCCACTCAACTGAGGCTGCCCTCCTTGCCATCAGAGAGAGTAAGCCACCAGATCCTCCTCTCCACCCTCCGAGAACTGGGAGTCTCAGGCTCTGCACTCTCCCTGTTCACATCCTACCGCAAGGACCACAAAGTAACTTGGGGAGAATCTGTCTGAACCATGTAGCCTCACTACTGGGGTCTCTCAGGGTTCTGTTCTGGGTCCCGTCCTCTGTTCTCTTTACACCAAGTGAGATTGCTCTGTTATTCACTTACATGGCTTTTCCTACCACAGCAACACAGATGATACTCACCTAATTCTGTCTTTTCCCTGTCTGCACACCACCTGAAACTCAACCTCGACAAGAATGAGCTGCTCTTCCTGTCTCCTGTTCATGACCTCTTCATTACCACTGAGAACTCTGTTCTGGCTCCACAATGGTGGAACGAGCTTCCAATTGACATCAGGACAGCAGAAACTCTACACATCTTCCATCACAGACTGAAAACTCATCTGCTCAGACTGCACCTTGACATATAACACGCCCCATTGATATATTAATGTCTTAATATATCAATGGGTTGTACTTAGGCACAGCCATGCTTTGACCTAAATTATAACGTCTGCCATGCTAACATGCTCACAATGTCAATGCTACTGTAACATGCTGTCCAATCCATCCAATAGTTATCAAGATGTTTCACTAAAAAACAAAAAAATCTGTCTCATGGTGGTGCTAGATTAAAAGTCAGGGTTACCAAAGTCATTACGATTCATCCTCTGGGGACCCTAAATATCTCAACAAAATTTCATGGGAATCCTTCCAATAGTTACTGAGATATTTCAGTCTGGACCAAAGTGGTAGAATGACCATCTAATTGATATTGCTATCCCTTGAGCCACAACGCTAGCATGGGTAAAACAGATGCTGAAATATATTGAAACGCATGTCAATTAAAGCTTATTCTTTCAACAATTCGATTGGCCCTATTTTTGTTTGCCTTTGTTAGCATGATATGAATGTAATGCACTAATACTACCAGATTCCTATGCACTCATATCTTAACACTCTTATCATTTCTTAAATTGGCTCTACCCTCAATTTATCAGCAGCACTCTTAATTGCTGCAATACAGATCACCACCCTCTTAATTAATTAATGCAAATGGAGCAAGCGACCATTGGGTCTTGCAAATAATCCCCTGCCTTTGTCATTATATTGTTTTATAGAAGTGTTTTAAGCCCATTGTCTGTGTGATTAGCTAATAAAGAGCTCCTAATGTCTTGTCTTGCACTCATGGCACACATCCTCCTTTTAATCCATAAGCTCTTAAGGCGGCCATAACTGCCTTATTCATGTCAGGCCAAGAATGAAACCAGTAAAGGGTATAAAAGCAGCCCTTACAGTCTATACACATTCACACACACTTAATATCAAGGAGTGAAGAGTAGAGAATTGAGTGTGTGTGGATAAGAGCAATATCCACCATCAATTAAAGATGGAGATAGGAAGCAAGACATTTTAATGTTGGCCTTGAGAGGCTTGAGTGGGTAGAGATGTGGAATCAATAGCATAAGAAAACATAATATACTCTCCCTGTGTGTATTTCATTTGAAGGGCAAAATACACTTTGAAAATGTGAAAAGGGCTTGACCCAGCACCGAGTATATGATTTTCACGCTCTTAATTATACAAATATGAAAATGACTCTTCACTTTTCCCATGTTATTGAGACAAGGAGAACAAGACAAGCGCACATGGTCTTGCAGTATGTCCTGCATTTTCTTGATGCACTGGCCTTTTTTGCCTTGCAGCATTTTAGTGCTTAACTTGAATCCTCGAAGATGTGATACATTCAAACTCTCTGTAACCCTCGGTCTACCTTGACGCCAGCCCCAATAATCTGCCCCAACACCTCATCATCACTTTGGCTCAGAGAAAAACCCTGAGATGATGCCAGCAGTAGGCTGGCTGCCCATAGTCTTCTCAGTGACAGTGAACATGTTTATTATTTGTGGGTTTCCCTTCACCCTGTCCAACACATAAGGTTATCTGGACTGGATAAAGAAGGGAAAGAGAGTCCGTGTTCCAGCCCCAGAGGCAGGATGAAGAAACACGCCGAGGTGGGGAGTAGAGAGGGGAGATACTACGACTCACACACAGTGGACCTATTGGGTTCACCCTCAGGGTGTGTATGAGTGTGTGTGGTTTGGGAGTAGGAAGGGGGTGTGTTTAGCCGTCTCCGTTGTGGTGGAAGTAACCTGGGATAGGGGACTGCGTGAATGGATGGAAAGAGGGGAGGGGTCAGGGGTGGAGGAAGCGAGGAAAAAGGAAAAATAATAGAGGAGAGGGTCATTAAGATTATTGCTGTAGAGTGTGTGTAGGGGTCTGAGGGGTGGGGGCTGAGGAGAGGATATTGCCAGTGCCTCAAGCCTTTGGTCATTTTCTCAAAACAGATAAGACATTAAATGTGAAGCATCACACCACAGAGGATAGACAATAGCTTATCTGAGCATTTAACTATGTGTTTTTGACATGTTATATTTTCATTGCATTTTACCTTGAGGGCAGTGATGAGAAACTCCTACTGATCCATACTCAACTCCATCACAAAAGCTCCATGTCAGTGCATCCCTTCCTCCTCCTCCTCCTCCTCTTGCTTGTCCTTGTCTTCCTCTAGGGAAAACCAAACATTCTGGCTTTCACCATAAAGCAACATGAATAGCACAAATCATTGTCAATGCAAAATACAGTTGTGATTTCAACACACTTTATCCAGATTCAGTTTCACTTTATCAAGCTGAATTTCCAACCTTGTTTGTGATTCTGCAAGTTTTATCGATGCTAGCTACATGGCTCTAGGGATGGCAATGTTGTTCTGTTGTTTGGTCGGTCCACCATTTGTTCCAGACTGAAATATCTCAATAACTACTGAATGTGTTGCCATGAAATTTGGTACAGATATCCAAGGTGCCCAGATGAAGATGAATCCTAATGACTTTTGTGATCACCTGACTTTTTCTCTAGTGCCACCAGGAGGCTGAGATTTATAGCTTTTAGTGAAATGTCTTGACAACTATTGGATGGACTGCCATTAAACTTGATACTGATATCCATGGTGCCCAGAAGATGAATCCTAATGACATGATCCTCTGACTTTTCATCTAGTACCATTATCATGTCAAAACGTGTCTAATACTTTGGTTTATAACCAAATACCTGCAAAAATAAGGACATTCCCATCAGCTTCAGCTGTACTTTGTGTTTGGTGTTAATTAGCAAATGTTAGCATGCTAACACATTTGAGAGATGGTGAACATGGTCAATATTATGCCTGCTAAACCTCAGCATATTAGCATAATCATTGTGAGCATGTTAGCATAATAATGTTAGCTTTTAGCTCAAAGCACTGCTGTGTTAAGTACATGCTTGATTATGCAAAGGTATAGATGAGACTACGTGATAGAGGACTGATGCTGAGGCTTGTTCTGATACGTGTAGACTGTTTACAGATGCAACATCTGCTGATCCCTCCTCTGAGCCAATCAGCAATTCAGCTTCAGCCTCCAGCCTTGGGGGACAGTTGACTTCCTGTCTGGGAATCGATTGCTGTCTGTCTTGCCTGGACTGGCTATGGCTATGTGTGCATGCATGTGTGATCCATTATTTTGTTGTGTGCATGTGGTTGTGTACATGGCGGTCTTTGCTCCAGCATGCCTTGCTGTATGTACACAACTGTGTGACCTACACAAATGAAAGCCTGTGCGTCATGGCATATTCAATGTTACAATGCCAAGGCAGGTTGTTAACTCAACATTATGACCTTTGACACACTCCATGCTGTGCTGTGATAGTCCTTCTTGTTACATTTCATTGGGTCTGGAGTTCACAGTCCATCCATCAATGTCTAGAAAGGCTTGATGCCTATTTTTAGAAAGACTGAAAAGGAAGAGAAGAGAAGGGAAGAGAAGAAATGAAGCAGGTCTGTTGTCAGCAAATAGCCAGGAGATTTATAATTTGATCGTTCCCTGGTCACCTAGATCTGGTTTCTGCAAACCTCATTGTGGCCTTTTCTTCATTTGACCCAGATGACTCAGCGGTACACTGTCTTCTAAGTGTTGGTGTCCCACCTCAGGGGTTACAAACCACTGTTCCCTGGGGTTAGACCAACATCATTTCCAGTTCCAACTCAGCTGTTAATGATCTAACACATTTTAACAGCAGCCACTCACTGCAAACCACCCACCTACTGTTGATTACCTTGACTTCCATGTTATGTCAAGAATCGACACATTTTGATAAGCTTGATCTTAGTGCCTAGGTGAGGTGATTCTTCACAAAAAGTGAAATTTTCCATAGGTAGGAATTCTAGAAAATAGATTTTGGCAATTCAGCTTTGACCTGACTTTCCAGATGAATGATGGGAAAAGAATAAATGCTGCCCTGTATGAATACATGCACAACAGCAAAACACAGTATACACAGCATTTTAAGGGGATTAATAGTACAAATTTAAGCAGCAAATGTTCTTTAACAATCACATGAGGGGAAAAAAGGTTAAAAAATCCCCTAATCCTGTCCAATACCAGAGCACAGATTTGGAAATTTATATTTAGGAAAATTGCGTAGAACATTGTTTTCATGTGAAATCCTTTTTTATAAGATTTGCTTTGATCTACTTAAAATAATCCATCATAATTTAAAGACTACAGGTTGGCTGCATTAATTTCCAAAATGAAATGAAATAAAGATGGGATGGGAAAACGGACTGAATTAGTGGAAACTTCACAGAGACCATTTCCCCCCTTAAAAACTGAGATGAGCTCAGTTCATAGGACTTAGTTATTGCTAAAGTTCTTTTGCAAAATGCGTAAGGAACATGACGTCCTGGGAAGTTTACAGTGTATAACATATCATAATATGCTTCACATAAACTACTGTAAAGCACTTCGATTTTGTGCATTGTATCCGTTGTTTTCAGCTGTTCTTGTTTTTGTATACATATCAATTTACTTTAAGGTAGTATTTTTTCACTACTGTTTTGCCAATAGTGGAGTCAATATATGCACTAACCTAAGGGAATAAAGAGTCTAATGCAGCAGATGGAAGGAGGCTTGTGCAGTAACTATTGTCAATAGTGCAGCTGGGAATCCGACATTGGCTCTTTGACCAAAACACCAGGTCTCTGGAGATGGAAACCTCTGTGATATTCATATGTTAATACAATTAGCCCCTGAAACTCACACCAGAATCACATATATGCAGCCACACATTCTTACACACAAACACATGCATTTGCCAAAACATAAATACAGAATGTAAGTGCATGTGCATTTACATGCATGTGAATGGACACAGAGACTCACACAGAGAGAGACTAAGGAGAGGAAGGCACACCAGTACAGTATTAATTTTTCATAACATCATGCTCAATACAAAATGCAATAAGTGTTTCTTGTAAGACGACTCCCGGGCACTTATAGCACTTGAGCATGCGGCAAGGTTCTCTTCAGAGGTCCAGCCTGCGTGTTTGTCTGACTTACTTTGTCTCTGGCAGGATGACATTTGATGCTGAAGACGCCCAGGGGCTGGCGGAGAGGAGAGACGAGAGGAGAGATCCTGTATATAAACACATGATAGAAAAGAAAGAAGATGAAGACAGTAAAGTCACTGTGATTATCCAAATCCGTCATTAGCAGATTCCCAGCACTATAGAGGAACTGTGTTATCCTTTTGTCCAATACCCAAAATACACAAATATACTCTATACTAGTATTTTCATTGTTCATCCAGATAGGTTATGGCCTCCTGTTCTCACCACCTAGGCCTGGTCAGCTAGCTCTGACCTGGTCAGTCTCCTGTGTGGATACACACAATTTTAATATTCTTTTAAACCACTCAACAGTAATCTTCCCTACAGCACTTTTTCTCATATTATTCCTACCTATATTTGTATGGATATGATAACTGAAGATGTAACATATCCCAGTAGTGACATGACTCTGGCTCAAAAGGACCAAATGTGGAACACTTCATGGTTAGGATGACAGATGGATGGCAGGAGATGGGATGTAGCTATGAAGCAATTCTGGTATATGGTAATAGAGCACCAGAAGGAGGATGTGGATAACCATCAGAAACATTTATTACTGTGATCTGACTATGCACCATAACATTGTAGTCCATAACTTGTCAGTCAGTTGACACAAAAAGTTATATTTAGGTATGTTAAATTTGCAAAGCACTTGGAAATACAATAAACTAGCATGGTAAGACATTACCTAGTATGCCCAAATCTTTCCACACTCCTGGAATATATCCGTTTAAAGTAAAAAGGTTCCTGTTTTCTCAAGTTGATTTCTGTTTTTTTAACACCACAGTGCAACATTTCTCTCCCAACTAACTGATTTCTCTTAGCAATTAGCTTTCTGGCTAATTGGTATTAGTGCAATGGAATCACAGCAATCTCAGGATTTGCATGAGTCAGCTGTATGTTTGGGAAGGCCTTGAGAGAAAAAGGACATTGACATGCAAATGATTGTCTTGAACTTTATTGAGCGGGTACGTTTAAGTTAATTTGCCGTTGGGAGTGGCTAATGGAAGTAGGCTCCTCCAGTAACTCTTAAGGAGTCAATCCACCTGATTTAGAGGAAGCAAGCACATAGATCTCTTGATTGACAGAGCTGTTACTCTCCATGTGACATAACTGACGGACATAGAGGAAGAGGGAGTGAGGGAGGGGTTTTGGGAGGTCCAGCACTGCTCTTCCAGTTCCTGCATCATATCAAGATGCCCTCATGTACAGTATGTTCCAGATGTTAGGGTTATCCTGGTGGGAGAACCAGTCAAGTATTGTTTTAAAGCCTACAGGGTGAATCATAAATGTTGCACGGGGGACCTCATGAAAAATGCAATACCTACGCCCCCTTAACTAAAACAGAGCACTGATGGACCTCTGGGAATGAAGCATGTTAGTGTAGCATCGTGCCATGATTACATTCATAACAAGAAAGGGGCTTTATGGGGATGACATTAGAAATACAGGAAGTCAGTTAACTTTGGTAATCACAGTACATTACAGTGAGACCAGATCTAAAGGCCTTAACTCTGAACATGCAAACAGCATTACAGTTTGTGAAAATGGGGGCGTATTTGGCGCTACTGTAGGTGATTCAGCATAATCACTTTAAGTAAATAGTAACACAAGATGACTCTTCGTTTGACATGAGAACCTACACTCGCTGTGTGAGATAGTTGCTTCTGACAATAAAAGTATGGCTGAAAAAGACTTCAGCCCTCTCTTAAAGTGTCTTTCATATGAGCTTACCTGACTCCGCAAGTGTCTATGTTTGGTATCTCTATATGAGTGTGTATGTGTGTGCAAATATCCCATCAAGTCTTTTTTTTTTATAAAATGTGCTTGTCTGACGATGCTCAAACACTCTTGTCTAAGTGTGTGTGTGTGCATGTTTGCCCTTTTATAGATGTGTGTGAAGGACCCAGCAGAGGAGCTAAAAGTAAAGCGTCAGGCCGTAATTGGGTTATAGGGACCAGTGATGGATTAAAGCACGGCTAGGGAGACGCTGCAGCAACATTAGGGTGTCTGAGATGTCAGGGGCAGAGCGCTCTCATTAATCGCCTTGGCCCTTACATTACTGCATTAGTTGTATTAGCAGCTAGGAGTCGGCAAGCACTTTGGGATTTCTCGCTGAGGCAGGCCACATTCCTCTCCTTCTCTTCTGGTTACTACGCAGAAGTGGGCATGGTCTCACTTTTTTCAAAAGAAAGAAGGGAAGAAGGAAGGGACAATCAAACCAGACAGGCAGGATAATTTATTTTAGTTAAAATGTCTATTTTACTTTTAAAACAGTGAGTCTTGGATTTTGGGAAAGGTGTCTTGAATACAAATTGTTTGGTACCAGTAATCATATGTCACGCTTTGGTATGAACTCTAAAGTCTGAAACTTGTTAGGTAATTTACAGGAAGTACACACACACACACACACACACACACACACACACACACACACACACACAGTACAGCCCCCAATCAGTTATCCCACTTCTCAATAACCTAATAGTCCTCCTGTGAAAATTGATTTTTAGGAGCATGTTCCATGACCCCAACCCCCCTTCTACCACCATCACAATCTCAGTCCTCTTTTTCTTCTTTCAATTCCATCCATCTCCCTTGCAGTGCAGATATTTACACTGTAGCTGTTATTAATAAGCAGAAATTAATTTTGCTGTGTAGTAAAAAATATTACGTGAGCAGCCAGGGTGGTGTTGGTGACTGGGCTTCGTTGCTTATCGTTTGGGGAAGTGGGCGGTTTTTTGCATCTTAATGAAGGAGAGGGATGGGTAGGGCAGAGGTCATGAGGGAAACCTAGATGAGGATGTATAGACTAACATTAGTGATCCTGAACGTTCAACCCTTGTCCACTCCCTCTTTGTGAAGTGAGAGCTTCATCACTCCCCCCCCCAGAAGCCAAAGTATGTGACTTAATCACAGCTGAAGTGTCCCTGATTGCCTCAGAGCTACTGGTGGCCTAAGCAAAACCCACAGTGTCCTTGCAAGCAGACTGTCTGATCATATTATTAATCAGCCACACCTCGGCACACACACCTATAGGTGAAAAGATCCACTTTAAAGGGTTTGTTTACCCAAATTACACTAACTTACCTTTAGTGGCATCCAGCCATCAGTGTTGGACAATAAAATGTTACAGTAATGTGATAATTTTTTGCTATAATGAGTAGTGTAAGGATTTCAATTTGAAATACAGTACAATTACATTACAGTTACTAATCCCAGTAACACTCTGTTGTGTCAACATTTTGGGGGTCGGTTATTAGCTGTCTTTGATGAAGGAATTTTTCTGTTTCTACGTGTTATGATGTGTGGGTGTGGAGGCTTTGATGGAGCTGTGCTGAGTAACTTAAGTAATTTAATGAGTAATGTAACTACTCACTTTTCCTGTTGAGTAATTATTTAAGTAATATGATTACTTTTTCATTGAGCAATACATTTTTTGTGTAACCAACACTGCTAGCCATGTTGATAGTTTTGGATTTATTTTCAGATATCCTGAAATGTATGCATCCATGTCAATACAATGGAGGTGAATGAAAGGTGCTCACAGCATTGAAAAATTACATTTAAAAGTTCATCAGCAGCATGCATTCCCATAAACAATGTCTTAGTTACTCTGGATAATTCACAGACCTTGCTGTGAAGAAGTGTCATTGTAACTACTTTCTTCTGAAGAAATAGTCCTTATGCAAACTGTTGACTGTTGACCAACCATCTGTGCCCATCTGTGTAATCTATGATCCGTCATATGGGTTTACATAGATCACTTTCTCATGGCAGGATGAATGGCGAGGGGCTGAGGGCAGCGTGTGTGAGGAGGTGGGCAGAGGCAGGATTGTTATTGGATCACAGTTGCATAGAGCACAATTTCCCATGAGTGTCCTTGGGTACCTGATCTGTGCAAAGAAATACTGGACCCCCTTCCTATTGTTCCTCACACTTGCATGCGAATGCACATGCACACACATGCACCACAACTACACACACATACAGGTATCTGTTTGTCTTGCGAGCGCTTCTGTTCACATGGAAGGGGTTGTCCTCCTGCTCCAGGACGAGGTATTAGCTTTCCCCTGAGGGAGAGTTCTAATTAGGTAATTGACTGATGTATAAAGCAGGTGTATGTATCCGTTACAGCTGGCTCGACCTGTTCATTATTAAACAGTGACCCTCTCCGCCACTCGTGCCAAAGCCTTGGGTGCAGGGGAGAAAGTGGCTGGGAAGAGCTTTCACAGGGATCAGGCGTACTCGTAATTACACTTGCTGGTTACCTGAGTCTTACCCCTTTACTGTTGCATGTTGAACGAGAACCCCGGTGCTCCATTTCCCACTGATTGAGCACATTGCTGCATTGCTGTCACTAAAAAGGCTTTATAAAAAGTTGAACAAAAGGTGATTTGCAGGGAACAAATTGTTTCAGTTGTCTTTCTGGGGAATCGAGCTTTTGTTTTGTGGAAAATGCATGATCACTGACTTACTGAAAATAGCATCATATATGACAGGTCAAAAAACATCAACAGGCAAATGAAACTTGAGCTACACTTGGCCAGAAAGCGCAGGAAAAATTTGCCAAGTGCCAGCAAGCAGCACTTCATCCTGACACTTTGACATCGGTGAAATATATAAAGTATTGGATTGCTGTTGCCTATAGCCCAGTTTATTCACATCAGGAGGCCCAACGATCGAGATATGGATTGATAGCGGAGACAAGAATTGATTCAAAGTGTGTGTGTGTTTTGTGTGCATGCATGTGACAGCAGCCTCTAAATGTGAGCTGGCCGGACCATTTTAATTCAGCAAGTTACACATTTCATTTCCTAGTGTGTTACAGAAGCCAACGAGACGGGTTGCAACAGCTTTTGAGCCAACACTTTTTTGATTGAGCCAGACCTGGACACTAGCCAGCTTATAAAATGTTACCATAAAAGACCATACATGACATCACATTTTCTTGACTTGTCAATCTTTTTCACTTTTTGTTTTGTGTTCTTGTGCAAATAATGACAAATCACTGGAAATGTATGTGGAGTTAAGGAAAATGCAGGACAATTACTGCTGCTGCGAGGATTTTTTGCCATCTTATAAAATAAAAATGTATCTTTGTCCTCAGACCAAGTCTTAACTTTGTCTTTCTCTCTCTCTCTGTTGCCTATCTAAATAAAATAAAAAAATAATAAAGGAAAGGAATAGTAAAGTTTTGTCATTACTTCCTTACTTTCCTATTAGTCAAAACATCAGTGACGACTGATAGGAAAGTAGGTGACCGTTTGTTATGCTACATGACACACAATGAGTCCTTGCCTTATCAGAGCTATAAGCAAGCAGTTACCCGCCGCTGTTGTTTCGAAGGTCAACGTATAGTAGAGCTGTGCTATCTGTGTGTGTTTTGTGAAGCAGTGTACAATTAGCTTTGGCTAGAAGCCAGTTTTTCTCGCAAAAAAAGTTTTCAGTTTGTGGTAGCAAATGAATGAATGAGCCTGGCTTCCAGGCTAACATTGGCTGGGTTAATGTGTTAGCTAACATCAGTTTGCTAGCTTTAAAGCTTGTGAGTGAAACATGCAGGGCTTGACAACTAACGTTATAATTTGTCTGGGACAAGTAAACTTTTTGGTTGGACAAGTGAAATGCGTTTGAGTGAAACATATGGGGAACAACCGTGTTAGCTTTTCAGATCTGTTCCCCAATGTGTCAGTGCGTATCACATGTTGCTGCTGTAACGTTTAAAGCCTGCAAGTTCATTTATTTCCATAGTTTGGACAAGCAACTTGTAATTTTGCTCGATCTGTTTTCGCTTACTTGTCCTTCCTCTATTCCTTACCAGAAAAAGCTTGATGGCAAGTCCTGAAATATGCGTTGCAATTATATCTAGTCAAACTGTTGTTTCTAAGATTACACAGCAAAAGCGAGAGACTTGGGAGAATAATGGAACAAAAATGCATGCTTCTCACTAATCTCAACACCTAGACGTGATGTTCCAGAAACACTGGAGCATAGTACTCTGATATACCACCACTCTGGTGACTCCCAGAAAGGGAAACTGCTCCCATTCCCCTGACCTAGAAGGGGATGAGGGATAACAGCTCACCAAAGAAATCTGACTGTAACCATCCAAAATAGTGTGGTCAGAGTGGAGTGGAGAAATGAGCAGTTGCATAGGGAGGCCAGTATCATTTGCGGCAAATGTATGCCCAATGGGACATCCAGGAACATAACTACTAACCTTTTAAATATCACAGCTGCTTGTGACATCCTATCTGTATGATGTAAAGATAGGACACATAGTGTAGGATGGAATCTGTATTCCTATATGTATGTAATTCACATTCCAGCTGAATATAACCTCTCCTCTCCTGTCCTCTGCCTGCCAATAGATTACCAGGCCAGAGACTCTTGTGCAAGGATTAGTTTTAGTCATATTGAATGTTTATTCCCAAACAACCCCTTATTTTATCTAGCCTAATCTAATCCCATCTACAGTGATCACTGACAGGGGATCACCTCATCACACACCCACCCACTCTAACATTACCATCCCTCCACACTGCCTCAGAGAGGTGAGGGGGTTCATTTTTGACATTTTTCAGTGATTGCTGCTTAGCTGGGGTTCAATCAAACAGAAAAACAGATTTGGAATTTTAAAATGTAGGGTACAGTTTTGACAACAATATTGTACCTTTTTGTCAGAAAAATGTGTTTTGCATTTTGTTTTGGTGAATTCACCAGTAGTCCATCTTTGGACCACGGCTGGACTTGAAATGTTACACACAAAATAAAAATGCTCAGAAATTTGAGGCAGCAAACATTGTTGCTTTGAAAAACAACTTCTTCAGCTATAGAGTCAATGTCACTAAGCATTAAAAAATGATCATTTTCAGTCCCCTGTGTGCATTAATCTTACATAAATGGACCAATATGATTTGTATTCACCGTGTGGTACAGTATGTACAGCTATGGCAGACTGGTGAAGTGCCCATAGTTTTTGATTCCCAGATCCAATCATAAAGGCTTAGCAGTTATGAGATGCTATTCATCACACAGATGTAACCACTCTTGACCACAGGGATGATCAACATGTCTTCAACAATCAACAATCTGATGCAATCAACTCCCCCAAAAAACTAAATTAAAGCAGTGGTATGGCTTGTGGCTTTGATTGGATTGATCCTGATTACAATTCCCAAAACAGTAAATAAAAACCTTTGTTGGAATAGCAACACTAAGCGACTTTTACTTGACAAGCTAGGTATATGTATAATCCATTCAAGCCTGTCTGAGATTTATCCAACCAAAATTAAAATGTTCAGTGATTTTGCATGACTAACATTTTACTCTTTGGTCCTTCTGACATTGTGCATGTCAGTGTTTAATTTTTAGCCACGCTATTGACCTGGCTCTGGGGATGGCAATGTCAGTCAGTCCACCATTTTGGTCCAGACTGGAATATCTAAACAACTACTGGATGAAATGCCATGAAATTCTGTACAGACATTCATTGTGTCCCCAGAGGATGAAGCCTACTGACACTGGTGGTCCTCTGACTTTTCTCTAGCGCAACTTTGAGGTTGACATTTTTGTTTTTTAATGGAATAGTTCAACAACTAGATGTCTTGCCTTGAAATTTGGTACAGACTTTCATGTTCCCAACATGATGAATTGTAATAACTTTGGTGATCCCCTGACTTTTCACCTAGCACCACCAGGTGAAAATTTTGATTTGTCTAATACTTTGATTTATGATCAAATAACTGCAAAATGAATGACATTCCCATCAGCATCATTTCTACTTTATGTTTAGCGCCAATGAGCAAATGTTAGTCTGTTAAGACACTAAACTAAGATAGTGAACATGGTATAACTGCTACACATCAGCATGTTAGCATTGTCATTGTGAGCATGCCGCTGATGTGGCTGCAGACTCTTAGGCTTTGTTCAGACTGCAGGCAAATCAGATTTGTTTCTCAAATCAGATCTTTAAGACAGACTGTCCGCACTGTTATTTGCAAGTGATCAGATCGGATTTGTGTGTCCAGACATCACCAACCTATCTGCATGGCTTGCTGTGGTGACAACATAGGCATCAGTAACTACACTGGTGATGCGGCTTTGGAAGGCCAGCTTTGCCTGTACAGAAGCTTTCCCCCAAAGTGCCAGCAGACAATTTATTTCATCGTCTGTCCACAGACTGCTGTTTTATGTGTTGTCCTCCATACTGCCCTACTAGTAGCAGCATGGATTCAGCCGGTCTGATGCACTTACGTCACTCTGGATTTTATGTCATCGTTGTGTGTCACATTGCGGGTGACGCAAAACACACTTTGAAATCTTATTTGAGCAGCCAGAGCATCCAGGCTGAAATGCATCTGTAGAAATTGGATTGGAATCGCACTTCAAACAACCTCCAAATGTGGCTTGGATTTGATTTGCAAAAATCACATTTCCTGTGTTTTTTTTCTGTCCAGACTTTGTAAAATCAATCTGGATACAATCTAGATATTCCAAAAAACGGATTTGGGCTGGCAGTAACAAGGCCTTAGTCTTGTTAACAGATTAGGATATGAACAGGACGAGTACAAAATCTGTTTTGTGTTCATTGTGTTATGTTTCTTAACATGATCTGTCCACTACCACAAAGTGTGGCAGAGGGTTGGTGATTTGGATTTCAAGTTAACAAGTCAAGAAAAAAAACTCACTGGATTGTGACTGTGCTAAAAGTTTCTTCCAAGTTCCACAGCGAAATGCAGTTCAAAGCTTCACTCCTCTCCACCTTAATTTCAGCAGACTTCGCATCATCCTGACTCTAGAAAAATGTATCCTTCCCATGAATACTGATGAGCATTATTTTTTCTGCTTTGTTGTTCTGTTCCCTGTCCAACTTCATTCTCTTGTGAGACCCTTTCATTTAACCCCAACACTTCACCAGTATGTCTGTTTCAAACACTAAATAAAAAGTAGTCCTTAAAACTCCAAACAGCTCACCTCTATACTCTCTGAACCTGACCTTCGGCCTTTTGGAAATTCTGAACTCCCTTGAACTCACTCACAACCCCTTCTTCTTGGAACCACTGTGTCCTATCCCCTGAAGAAAGAAAGATAGAGCTTCTTTTACTCCTTCCTCCTGCTTTCAAATGCCTGCCTGCACACACAGAGAGGACTGTAAAAGTGGAAAAAGTGCAAATAAAATCAATTTTACGAGATGGTAGAAGGAGGAAAGAGCCCCCTCTCTGTGAGCCTTGTCACGTTTGGATTTAACCTTATTGTACCCGTTCTTTCTGAATCACGGTTTAGGAAGTTCAATAATGCTGAAGTCAAAGAGACTTGCTCACAAATCTGATTTGATGATGTGACTTAGAAACCTATCAAAAGGTTGAATTCAAGAGAACATCCTTCTCCCTGTGATCAACGCTACAGATGCTCTCTTTCATTTCGCAGTTTACCTGTCTGAGAATGAAATAGCAAGGAGTAGCCACTGAGATAAACCAGAACAGCGAATGATTTTATCTCTGTCTCTCAGATTCAAAGGACTACAAAGCTACAAAGGACTCTAGCCACTATTGTCCAGAGGTCATAAAGTCATCTGCACCAAGAGAAAGAGACAACTCCCTCTATGATTAAAACAATAAATCTGATTAGCCTTCTCCCTCTTCATTTTTATAAGGAGTCTACATTGTGGGGGAGCTTTCTAACCCAGCTTATTTCATTCCTCTCCCCAGGTGTGCCCATGCTGCATGTGAAACCTGAGAGTAGATTAAAGTGCCAACCCCAGAGAGGAAAAATGCTTTTAGGAACTTTTAAAACTGTGTTTAACGGTGTGTTTCTAGTGCCCACTAAAACCAACACACCACACCACATGGGCAAGATGGAGCGTCCTAAAGAATGGGCGACAGATGAAGGGAGAGAGAGGGACTTTGTAACTCTTCATCAACAAAGACTCACATTCTGGTGCCCTTTTCTTGACACTAGGACTAGATTGGCTTGGTTTTACTCAACAAGCAGCAGCACCCAAGGAGGGCAATGTTGGTTGGTCAGTCATTGGTCATTTATTCGTCCAGCACTCTGGACCAGAGCTAGATACCTTTCATCTACCACCAGTTATAATTTCCCCTTTGCCAACACTTTGGTCCATTAGAATGTAACTTGAAAGCTGTTGGCAGGATATCCATAAAATTTGCTCTGGATATTTATGGATGAACATTACGGCTTCCACAGGTAGCGAGGCTGTTAGCTGTAATTCTTGTTCTCAAACATTTTAGATACCTTTATTATGTTGTAAAGACACAGCATACTTTTGGAATTACTACCAAAAAAGTAATTGGTAGTCTAGTTTAGTTTAGTTGTATTATTCCATTAAACAACACTTATCCTAACATACACAAACTCAAAAATAGCAAAAACCAACAGAAAAAAAACAGTTCAACCAGAATAGAACCTGGCCATGCATAGACAAAATAAAACATAATAAAATAATTTTCAGATCCGCTTCACTGATGTTGATGTAATGATGTCAATGAACTTCACAGTCCTGGACAACAACCAAAGAGGCATTTAGGGGTGTGACTGTTGTCTGTTCAATGGCACCATGAACTCAGGATGTTATTGGTATATAAAAATTAGTCATAAGTCATAAGTCATAAATGACTGATATCAAGATGCAAATATTTATGACTTTGATACACTGGTAACATGTGGATGGATGTGAATGTGGATGGACTGTGGACTTTGCCTTGACTGATGACTTTTAACTGTAGTCACCCTTGCTGTAGTTTGGCTGCCAGCAGGTCTGATGAGCCACAGCAAAGTCTTCAGAGGTCAGAAAACATCAGTAATTTGTTTTCTATCGCACTGTTCTGAAATTATATTTAACTCTCTTATCTGATTTGCTTGGTAAAGTTAACTATAATCTGCCGTCCTGCAGGTCAGCTAAAACCCACCTGAACTGCTGAACACAACTCAACTTTCTTCCAATAGAAGAACAAAAAGGCCTGTTTATTGAGAGTTACCATAATAAAAAAGAAAATGTAAGAACTCTGAAAAAGTTTGTTTAAATTTGCATGATTAATACTTTCTTTGTTATATTGCATTACAGGGATTTAATGACAACTTCTAGACAACTTGTTCCTCTTTCAGAGCGGACTGAACCAGCATGCACTGCCTCATTGATAAGAGTGAAACCATTTCCTTGGTTTGGTACAGCATCAGAAGAAGAGGTTGCTGTTTCCTCTTTTGAAAATAAAACCACAAAAGGACATACAATTATACCATCATGATTTTGAATTATGTGATTATATTTAGGCTTTCAAGACTTTAAAAATCTTGCTGTGCTGCAGGATTTTTCTGGAGGAATCTGATTGTTATTTCAGTCAGTCAGAGCTTAAAACAAAAGACATTTTCTTCAACACTGGAAAACACAGAGATACACCTAGTGGCTACCACATTGCCTGTTAGGCAGTTGTATAAACAGCAAATGTGGAGGTTAGAAAAGAGATAAAAAATTTGCACTGATTCTAAACTGCTTCTTTAAGTCCAACATGTCAAATCATGGAAAAACATGGACAAATCTTTTTCTCATAAATAAAAGATACAGAAGTGTGTCTCCTTCTGACCAGGCAACTGACAAGGTTGCTCATGACCTCTTCATACCTGTGCTTGTAAAAGCAGCCACAGGGGGTCCCAACAAGTGAAGAAATGGAAGCCATGTGACACAAGACAGTGCCTATAAATATGGCTGAGATCACAGAGGCACTTAATGCAGGGGTGGGCAGACTGCTTTTTTACCAGCACGTCTACAACATCTTAAAAAGGTTCTGTCGTGTCATATGAAACCAATAAAACCCAAACACTTCCTCCCCGGCAGGGAAAGGCCTCCTAACCTACCACAACTCACTGTCTGCCATCCTGCCAGACCGCCTTGTGCTTTTAAGGCATGTTCATTCTTCAGTATTTCTTTTTGTTTTTTAATTATTTTATTTGGTGCCATTTTTCATCGTGGTGTTAATATATTCCTCTTTCTACCTTTTCTCCTGCCCTTTGAATGCTGTCTTGCACTCTCTCTCCATTTCTGTAACTTGTGCGAATACAAGCAAAGGAGAATACTGTACATTTGTGGCAGGAAATGGGTGCTGATTCATGGCTTGAGAGGATTAAGGTGAAAAGGAGTGGCCAGCACTCCTTTGAGGAACTACAGGCAAGCAAAAATAGAAAAAAGATGTTTTTTAACAAGCTAACAACATGAGACAAATATACCACTGTACTGAACCCTTCCACATACACTTCACTTGGTTGTGAGGACTTGAAAACAGCAGAAACCAGAGAATACTATTTTACATGCATACTGTAAAATCCTCTTTGTGATGCAGACACACAGCAGATAGCCTGACATCTGAAAAAGCAATATGCAGGAGAATGAAAACCTCTTGCCCAGCACGTGAGAGCTACTGTAGCTCTCATTCCCCATTTCCACAAATTATTTTTTTCTGATGATGACACTGATCAGCACCCTGTCCATTACCAGAGAATTATGAGCTCACAGGAAGAATCAGAGGGCCTGCAAGTCTGTTTCCCATAATGAGACATGTGCACTGATACTGTATAGTTACCTATCACAACTTCCCACTGAACAAAACACACACACACAGACACACACAAACACACATGCACATTATTCAAATACAGTGCATGTGTCTACATATGCAAGTGTGCATATGTGCCAAGAAAACATTGCTGCTCAGCTTCAGTGCATACTTATGTGCACAGGAAAAAAATCCATTTTAGTAGTTCATGCTATCTCAACAGTGTTGTTACACTGAGTACATTAAACCACTCAGTCATTTACGGCACATGTGTTGACAGGTACAGGCTACACAAGTCACAAAAGGAGGTCATCATAACTCTTCAAAGTTGCATGCAAAGATCAATGTTAATCTGAACTATTTCCAGTCATTAACAATAAGAAAAATAAAAGAATAATTGAAATAATAATAAAATAATAATCATATATATTATGTCATTATTATTATTTATATACTTATATATCATATTCTTACACCTAATGGTGGTCCACCGCTCAGTATGTGTCTCACCATAAACCCCTTTGCCCAAACGGGATGTTAGTGAATAAATAACTGTATAAGAAATACAGATGACACCATTATTCTAATTATATAATAATTATTATTATTATTCGTTTTTGCAGCATAAGGATCTTCAGATTATTTGCATTTAAATATGCGATTACACTAAGTGCAGGAAGACAATAAACAATCAACAACACCTCCTCTAACTGTGAATGCAGTGTGGTGTGCATCCATATAATGAAAGGACACTTTTACTTTTGTATATGTCTATGCATCATATAAACATATAAACATAAAGACAAGGTCAGAGATCCTCCACTGGGACATTTGACTTAGAAATAAGCTTATTTAGTTTAGCTTAGCAGTCTGCACTGGAATCCTTCTTTATAGCAGAAAAGTACCTTGTGTGCCTAAATAGCTGCAGAGTATTGGTTTGTACCACTGAACATTGAGAGGCAGGAAATTATATGATGGCTCATTAATGGATTTCAGTTCAGACTTCTGTCAGATGAGCTCAGTGTTTTTGCAGTGGCCTGTCAGGTCAAGCTTAAATTGAATAAGTGTTCTGCAATCAGATGAGCTCAAGGTTACTTCAGTATCTCTATTAAGGTGTCACCATTTAGTTCAAGCAAACAAATACATGTGTGTATGTTGTTGACATTATGTTTTTGCTATTTATGGAAATTATATTATTTTGGAATAAATTAGATTTTTAACCTTAATATTGCATTTAAATATTAAAACTACTGACTACTGATTATTAACAATA
Source organism: Siniperca chuatsi (assembly GCF_020085105.1). Classification (NCBI taxonomy): domain Eukaryota; kingdom Metazoa; phylum Chordata; class Actinopteri; order Centrarchiformes; family Sinipercidae; genus Siniperca; species Siniperca chuatsi. The sequence goes on from NC_058059.1 coordinate 12,276,551, forward strand.
CTCTGCCAGTACTGTGCAATAGGACTATCTGATTGGTTGGGTGACACATCCATAAGGCTGTACACACTTATCACATGAAATAAAAATATAGCAGCAGGGCCAGGATGACGGTTAAAACACATACCTGATGTATCACTCACGTTGACAGTAGTGGACTGAAGATCCTCTCTCTTTGTCTCTTTTTGGGACAATGAAAGTCTTTAATCAGGCCATGGCCTGCTAATGAACGAAGGCGGGTAGACGGCCCGGGAGAGGAAGGCAATTTCTGGAAATGATTACAGACTCATTTCCTTGTTTATCCTGCCTTTGAAAAGAGAAAGAGAGACCCCCCTGCCCTCCACCCCCATAGGTCCTCCACTTATTGTGTCACAACCGCTGACCCCCCCCCCTCGACAGCACCCGTCTAAAGCCCTCATTGGTCCATCCTTAATCACTCTCGCTCCATGCTCTTTCATTTTTGCTCCCGTGCTTTGGCAGATTTGTTTCACTCTTTCAATAAACTATTTCCTTCGTTCCTCCATCCATTCTCTCCATTTCTCTTTCTGTCCCTCTTTCTTGTGCTCTGCTCTATTGTGGAATTGAGGGTCCCACTTGTAAACAATTTCCCCACAAGATCAAGCTGGGTCCTGTTCCTTTTCATAGTGGGACTCTGGCCTGCCCAGGCTCTTGTCTGCTTCAAGTGGGCGAGCTGGCTAGGACTGAAGTTAATGGCTGGAAATCTCTAACTAACCTCTCCAACAGCTGTCTCCAGAGTCCCCTCTTTCTCATCCTATGCTTTAACCGTGTTTCCCCTGCTTTTTTTTCTCCCTCGCTCTTTTGCTCTCTCCTTCTCTGCCAAAAAATAGGAGATGAGGGCGCTGGTTGATTGGAGAAAAAAAACTCTAGGAATTTTTCCAGAAATTTGCCTTTTCCTCCAACAAGTGGCTCAAGGCCGGAAGAAAACGAAGGAGGTAGAGCAGGAGGGAAAATGAGGCTCTAAAGCGCTTTTTCCCTCAATTTCTCCCTCTCTCTCTCCTCCTTTGACTAAAAAGAAGAATAAGAAAAGACCCTCCATTGGACATGTCTTTCATTTTGAAACACAGGTTCAAAGGCACTGGGAGATTTGGGCCCTTTGTGAGGGTTTGAGGGTAATGATGAGAGGGGAGGAACAACATCCAATTCCAAACAGCTTCCTGGCCTATTCTGCACAGAACCTCTCCAAGCCCTCGGCTGTAGAGCTGAGGCCTAATCCACACAAATCTACACTAGCTGGAGAAAAGCTGTTTCCAGTCTTCAAGTGGGTGAAAGTACTATTGGAGTGGAGGCTGCTGGCTGACTGCTGAATCCTGGTGGATGCCTGTTTAGCTTTCGAGCAAACACATAAATGGAAGGTCAACAGCTCCTCTGGATTTATAAAATAATGGGTATAATCATTAACACAACAATAAATTATCTACACAATTAACACAATTCCTCTGTGTAAGGATAAAACACAGATTTTCAAATAAAAGAAGTCAAAAAATACTTTTGAAAATGGTTCTCAACAAAGAAGTTTGAGAAATAATTGTATCCCCTAATATTTGAACAAATGGAGCAATCTTCAAATACTGTCCAGAATGAGAGAGAAATAAAAAAAAAAAGAAAAAGCAAAAATTTAAGTAAAGTAAATGAAAAATCTGGCCTCAACTCTGATGATCAGGGTTCAATTTCTAGCTTGTATGTAGAACATTTCCAATAATTTTAATACAAAAACTGCTAGTAAATACTGCTTTGAAGTAAATAAACTTTTAAAGTTGTTTACATTGACTAGATGTAACCATTCGCTAAAACATTTCACGTGACAAACAGGAGAAAATGTGTATTTTGTGCTTTAGTTATATTTTAAAATTCATTATATTATCATATAATTTAGAAGTGTAATGTTTACGTTATTCCACAAAATGAATTCTGTTTCAGGGTGTGTGTATTTTCAAAAATGTTATGAGACTATATGTTCATCGACTGACTGACTGTGCGATGCACACAAGTGGACTCTGCCATCGTTAGACACCCAGATGCCCTGAAGAGACAGGTGACAACCTCCCATCATGCCACATCATGCCCTTCCTGTGCTGGTGACACACTTAATTTGGCCTGGCAAGTAAGCATTTAACCTAATATTACATTAACAGACATTCAAAGCAGACCAACTGGCATACAGAGATGTAGAATGCACTCACATTCTCTCACACTAACAAAAAAAAAAAACATAATGATATGTGACAAACTATTTTTTTTGTCCTTGAAAAAATGTACTATGTAATGAGGACCTCATTGCTATCGATGCCATCTTTATAACATATATTTGCCATCTTTATAACATATATTTTTATATAATATGTAATTCTGAAATTGTCCAATAACTGAATTTGTTGTTTCATACAGGCTCTGACACCCACCCACACATACACCCACACACTAAAATGCAAATCATGTTGTTGCTTCTGCACAGAGAGTACAGATACATGTGCACACACAAGCAAACATATGTGCATGTGCACGTGTTACAGGCTTCAAGCATACTGTAGCACGTGACACCTACATACTATCACACATATAACAAAAACAGCTTGCATAGAAATGTATAAATACACACACACACACACACACACACATACACACACACAGCTCCAGTGTTGTCATGCTGATGGTGGTCACAGGCCATGAGGACTGATGATCAAGATCTTGGCCGACATGCCCCGAAAGAAAGGATTTGTTCTCCTCCTTCATCACACCTACCTGTTTTTTCACACTTGGCTTCCTCTTCTCTCTCCTTCCATCTTTCGTTCTCCTTGCTGAGCAGATATTTCAGTGCCGCAGGACCCTTAACCCCGCCATCCGGTCATCAACCATGGGCACCAGCTCACAATGCCACCCTCTTCCCACCTGCAAAACACAAACAAAACCTCCCTCCTTCATCTGTCCTTAAACAAAGAGCCCTCCCTCTCTTTTTTTTCTGCACTGTCAGTCCTGTCTAGCTTTTCACTTACAATTAGCTGTGGCGGGCTTCGCACTCATCAACTGTCGTGAGTTTAGCACCCAGTCATGAGGGGCCTTGACAGATCAAGCTAAGGCACCCTGACACCACTGGTGTGAAAGAAGATTCTAATTCTGGATAATTAGCTGACGAGAGCATGTAAGAGGGGAGGGGGAGGGTGGCAGTGGGGAGGGACGGGGGAGCTGAGGCAAAGTGGCAGTGCGTCGTAAGCACTTTCTGTCAACTTACTGTTGATCTCTATTCTCTCTCGCTGTCTCTCTCTTGTCCATTCATCCATTTCTCTGTGTCTCTCTCTCACTTTAATTTTCCTTTTCTCTTTCACCTGACCTCATTTACACATCTCTCTCCGGGGACCAGCGATGAAACACTTATTCCTCATGTAGGCTAATGCTAAAGACCTCATAACAACTTGGCTCTAGGTAATCCTAAATAATCTAATGTTAATCCCCCCCCCCCAATTCATCCATGTTTCAGCACACATACTAAGCATGAGTTGTACCTTCATGTTTGCTCTGCTCTAATGCTCGATGTTTATATTATTGGCACAATATCAAATAGAAGATATAATAGAAAAAGTCAGATATAAAATTACATCAGGTTAAAACACAAGGAGCTATTCAAACAATCACAAAAGGTTAGCAGGCAGAGCAAAAAGGCTTATCATGTGGCTTCCTTAGAAGAGTATGAAATTTCCCCACTACAACCACATCATATTTCAGGAGCAAAATAATTACAATCAACATTCATGCACTATTCTGTGCAAACTAGAATCTATAAATGTTGTTCAAAACAGAAACATATTAAGAATTGACAATGAGGAATTTAAAAAACCCTTGGGGATAAATGTTCAAAATTACTTGGAATTGAATTCCAAGTTGATTTAAGGATCCCTATTAGATCCCTATTAGAAATTCTAAATTGGGCATTTAAAGTGCTTGAAAATCCAGGCCAACGCTGATGACTCTTCCCAGTTTCATAGTTGTGAATTGTGCTAAATATACTGAAATAATCATTAAAGACAGAAGGCAGAGTGTTATCTAAATAATGATAAACTGATCAACTTGAAGTTTATTCATTTGGAAAACACTGAGAATAGCAGACCTTGCAAAAAGGGAAGATTAATTATCAAAGGGAATATAATACATACGCCTGTCCCGTATAATACACATCACATGTTATGTGTTTGTCTATTAAAACAACCTGACACATATTCTGATGGCAATCTAACCTACAGCTGCATCAGCACACATAAGTAGATCCATCACATATTTGCATCTCATTGGATCTGCTGACCGATGTTCAAATGCTGCTGACATGGCCTCTTGTTTGAAAATGTTACTACGATCACCCATATCTGTGTTTATATCAACTCTATCTCCTAGAAATGCTAGGAGATATACTAATAGATAGTATATCTAGATATACTAATTTGCAAAAGCAAATATGTTTTGAGAAGAACACAATGCCACCCAGATTACTTTTTTATCAACATAATGAGGAAACATTTTAATGAACACATCGGCAAAATGTTCACTGACAATGAATTAATTTTTTTCCCCTGATAATATCCAGTCATAACGTAGAAAAGGTTTCAGTCGTAGTCATCTGGACACTGTTTTCAGAATCAAGACGTTTCGGCTTCCCATGGGAAACTTGATTCTGAAAACAGTGTCCAGATGACTACGACTGAAACCTTTTCTACGATAGAACACTCCTGGATAAGGGACTACACCGTCTTATCCAGTCATAACAATCGAAGCAGGTGTCAAATCCTGCGCTTTGTGCACACTTCCTGGATTTGTTACCTGTGAACATAACCCAGGGAGCAAATATGTTTCCTTCAAATGTATTATTAAAACAAAACAATTAAGTAGTATATGAATGGGACTTCTAGGAGACAGGGTTGGTGTATATGTGTGAACTGCATACATTGTAGTGCATCCTACAATGTTTATCAGGTGCCCCACTAATGAATGACCTTGTTATTAGTGCCATATTGTCACTTGGCAATTCTGTAAGCAGACGGTGTCATGTGCTGTTTGGATGCCCTAGTTATGGTGGTAGTCTATAGTAGCCATTGTAAATGCATTTAACAAATGGCACAGATGATGCTGATTGTGTTGATCCTTCACTTTTATAAACAGTGGTCCATCAAGGCCAGTAACACAAATTGCCACAACAGGCTTGTCAAAGGGTTAGATCTGTGTGTCTGCTGTATGGAATATACCTGTATATATGTATAACAGTTGAACTAGATAGCTGTGCATGACAGAACAATGCAGTGAATGAGACAGACCAGATGCAAGTAAACAGGCACAGACACACAGGTATGATGACATATGACACAAATAAACACAAACACACGTGAACACACACACATACGTATACATTATGTTACAAAATGTACAGGTTCAGATGTACAAAAGCATTGGCTACTACATCCTCAATGCCACATAGATACACACACAAGCATGACACATGCACATTCAAAAATGCAGATGCAAAAAAGCTCACACATGTGCGCACACACACACACACACACACACACACACACACACACACACACACAGTGCCAGAGAGCTATCTTGGAGGGAGTCTTGACGTAATGTAGGCCTAATGCAGAGTGACATTTGTGATGTCAGATTCTTTGCACCACTGGCTGGGTAGTTAATGGCCATTAGTGGATGTACAGAGGCTCTGATTGGTGCAGGAGGACAGTGTGTGTGTGTGTGTGTGTGTGTGTGTGTGTACGTGTGCATCACACCTCCATGTGATGGCTAGTTGAAACAGTGACCCAACCAAACCAGACATGAACCATATCAGACGTCAGTGCATTTATGCCAAAATTTCCTAAATTTTTTCTACACTTAAGTAGACCCACCTCACATGACAGTACCTTTGCCTGACCATATTCTCAACCATCCACTCACTCCAGCTCTCTGGCCATATCAACACATTTACTGAGTTAACCATCCATGAATGTCTACATATCAGACCGTGACCCAACATTTAAGGCCGGCGCCGGGGCCCCTGTGTGCTGCACGTGGAGTAGGCCCATCCAACCGTGGCCAAGGTGGGCCCCAGCCACTGGCTTGAGCCAGACACAATGGGCAGGACCGATGGTTTTGAAATGATATCTATTACTGTTAGTGACAGCAGTCCCAGACAGCATGCTTTGATGATCCTACAGACTGACAAGCCAAGCAGAGTGACGCTGATGGCTGTGGGCACAAATCAGAATCGCTTTACTGCATCGCCGCTACGCTCTCCCTAACCCTAGCCCCAAACCTCTGCCCTGCTCTGGTCTGCTATCCCCCCAAACTGAGGGTGAGAAGTAGGAAAATCAAGACAGGTAGGGAGGTAAGAGGAAAGGTGTGAGGCGCAGAGAGACAGAGAGAGAAAACAAGTTTAATATTAGTATTAAGTGAGAAATAGGAGTGAAAATAGGAAGAAGAAACAAGAGGAAAGAGGCAAAGAATAGGCATTTTTGCGTTATTATTAGGCCCTGAACTTCTCAGCACTCTGCCTCCATCACCGTCTATATCACTATCTCTTCTTTCACATAATTGACATTCCCCTTCTTCATTCGAAACTCGTCTCGCACTTCCCTCATTTTGTCCTTTTTCTCTATAAAATACTTTTTCTTTTTTTGTTTTACCTTTTAAAAGGTGGGGTATGCGATCCTAATCCAATATACGTCTTTTTGTCAAATTCAGTGAATAACACCTCACGGTCCGCTAGCTGGCCATTCTGTGTGTGCGCTGATAAAAATCTGGTGTTTGTACACAGCCCTGGCTCTGTAAATGGGATGTAAACAAAGTGGCTCGGACCGAGGCACACAACACTATTCTAGCTTTGATTTGTGTGTTAGTTAACGTTAAATTACTTTCCCACGAACATTCAGCTTACTTTCCAGTTTGCCAAGATATGCTGCTGTTGTGTTGTTAGCTATAGTAGCAGGAGAGTTGTGAGTATCGCTGTCTGGAGCTGGTTTGATGGCTCTGGAAAACCATCTCATCTCTCTGACTGTTAGCTTCTGAGCAGCAACTGTAGTGACAGTTTGTTAACCCACAACCTAGCTAAAGTTAGTTAGATTATTTTCTGTGTCGTTGTTCGTTCTATATCATGGTATTAGATTTCTCCAGAATCGCAAACCCCACCTTTAAGGTTAAGCTGAGGCTATTTTTGGAGATAGAATGAGTGTGCAAAGATAGCGATTTAGGAGGGATGAGGAATGAGTTAAAGACAGAAAAAAGACAGAATTGTCAAGATGTAGACTGAACTTCTTAATACCTATAGAATGAGCCATGCTACTGGAATGGATTCCCCAGTGGAGAAAAGAAACTAGTTAATCCGGGATGTGTTAACATTTCTTTGGCTTAAAACACTTCCATTTCCACCTATAATTGAAAACATCTTACAGTGTTGCAAATTAAGGCTGATCTTTACATAAAATTGCACATTCACCCAGCAATAAATTTTTTAAGTTTAAAATAATTACATGAAAAGTATCCTACATATTCAAGCATGTTAAAAGATGTGTTCTAGACAAACTGCAGATGTGTTTGTGATTGTGGTCTTACTTCTGTATTTAGTTTATGCCAAGATAAAGTCCATATCTAGCTTTACCAGAACACACATATCATGTCTGTAATGTATCACGCACAGTTTGCCCACTGGCACTGTAAGAAATCTCATCAGTTAAGTGATGCTGTGGTCCCAAGAACTGAGGACTGATCTGAGGTAACATAATAAACAATGATTATACACACAAGCAAGTACACCACTAAATACATACATGCATGCCTGTGATTTAAAGTGCACAAAACACGCACACACTGGCACACACAGCTGGAACGAATGCAGGCAGCGAGGCCACAGTGGTGTCTGACTGTGCATATGTGTGTCAAACACACTTCCCAGTATCTGAGCACCAGCATGCAGCTCCTGAGAGGGAGAAAGGAGAGGTAGTGGTGCCCACTCAGCTGAAAGGCCTCTGGCCACAATGCCAGCACGATCTCTTCAGCACTTCGGGACCCCCGTCGCTCGCTGCATCTCCCTTTCCCTCTCTGCCTCTTGCCTCTCCCCCAACCCGCGTTTATTTCTGTCAGCTTCCATATTCTTGTCTTCACAGCGTGTTTGCCCGTACTCACAAGACATTTCTAGTCCGTGCAGACGAGGCGCTGCCGCCGACTGTGGGGACCCCTGGTAAGATGGTAAACAGGCACACCAGCTTCTGCAGGCAGGCTCCCCAGTTGTACTCAGGGCCTGGGGACACGTTGGAGTCAGACCTTCCCTTTATCCTTATTCTCTACAGGGACGATCAGTAGGCCTGTTAAGGCCCTGGTGTGACATCGCCTGTCCCATACGATACACCAACACAAGCACCCGGCGGTTCCCCTGCGGTTGTACGGCCTCCATATGCACACATCACTGCAATAAGGGTCCTTCAGTGAAGGCCCCAGCTTTCCTGATATCAGGGATATTATCTGGAAAGATTGTTGCCAGTGGAAAGCAACAAAAGGTCAGAGGAGTGTTTGCTTATCATGACCATGATAAATACAATAGTGTACGATAAGAGAGTAGCATTTGTGGGTTGACAGCTGCATTGTCATATAGTAACACAAACACTGAAATTTATTAAAAGTAAATATGTAGCTAAGCATTTGAGGGGGTTTCTGTCAGGAGTGTTAGTGATGGTGATGAAGTGGAAAACATACATTCAATAACCTCTGAACATTGTAGATTGTGTAGATTGAGTTTCTTCCTTACTGGGCCCTTAACAAAATGAAAAACATTACGATAACAATATGGAACATAATTATAATAGTATCCTTAGTTGTAACACTCCAAATGTTTTGTGACGATCTCACTGTGAAATCCACAGAAACCAATGTCAATAAAAATTTTTAGAGGAAAATATTATCATTCATCAACCTCAGATGTATTAACTAATTAGCATACCAAACCAAAATCATTAACAAAAAAGGAGAAATCTGAAAAATTAGTTATAGTGTGTGAAATTGATGTCTGCTGTTGTTAAATGCAACACAAATTATACAGTAAACACATTCAATGACAAATTATCCCCCTTTTGTACAAATAATCATGTATTTAACTCTGTGATGCACAGGTACAAGTTCTGTTTAATTTGAATCATACTCAATTATATTATGAACACAGTACTAATCAGAATCACTGCCTGAGTATAAAAAAATGGTTACCCTTTGATATGAGCAATCCTTCTACATTTAACTATCTAATAGAGAGAGCAACTCTGTGATTTAGGGTGACACAGAAATTCTCAGTGGTAGTAAAAGTACTCATATCCTTTATTTATGTAAATGTACCAATATCACAGCGTAAAAATTCAAAATCTTACTTAAGTAAAAGTACAGAAATATTAGCAAAATTACTTAAAGTAAAAGTACTTATTACATAAAAATAATATCTCACTGTCACTAATATGTTATTATATATGACATTATTAGATTGTTAATACTCATCAATGTGTAGTAAGTTTTAACCACGTTAGATATAGTCAGGGCCCCTCCAAAAGGTCAGAGACAGTCATGAGATGATTAATGTGGTAGGAAGAAAGAAAAAAGTTCTGCTACACAAATTTATATTAATCTTTTGGACTTTTCTGTAACAGTTATTTAAATGAAACCATGTGACAAGTTTAAAGGGGAAATGTCTCTTTGGTAGAACTGCTAACAAACTCATAGACACCCGAAACATGACAAGGAGCCCCAACGTGACAGATTTTTTTGTAAGGGGTCACAAGCCAAAAGGTTGTGAGCCATTCATTTAATCTTTAACAATGTATGGACTTATAAGATTATCATATGATTTTATTATGTACGATCTTAATCTGATGTAATGTAATGTAAATGTGGAGTGAAAAGAACAATAATTGAAGTGTATGAAAATACTCAAGTAAAGCACAGGTACGTCAAAATTGCACTGAAGTATAGTACTTGAGTAAATGTACTTCGTTACTTTCCACCACTGGAAATTCTGCAGCCTCAGACTGGGGCTGTCACGACCTATCAAGGCTGCTGTTAATTAGGGGAGACCTGAGTTCAATCCTACAACGAATCACTGAGGTCAAGGCACTAAGCGGCAGTAAGCATAATGAACATATGAACCATATGGGAGTGAAAAGGAAGAAATAGTGAGGAGGGGTGGAAGAGAGGAAAGTGATAAAAAAAAGTAGTGTTGGCCAATGTAAGCAGGTTGGATTGCATGAAAAAAGAAAGAATGGGAAAAAAATAATAAAACTGCTGTGAAATCACCACAGAATGAAAATTTTAACATTACTGAAAGGGTCACCACCAATCAACTCACAAATCTAAATCTTTTCCACCTTATCTTGCCAGAAAAGTGGGTTGTTCAACCAACCCAGCTTCCTGTGATCTGTGTAGTTTCCTGATGGTCCTTTTCAGATGGCCGTGCTGGAGCCAGCAGGTCCATCCATCTGCCCTTTAATGAGATGAGCAGGAGGGAGGGCTTCAGGAATTGATAGCTGACATTCTTGTAGGTTACCTCCTGCTCCTGCCTCTGTACACCAGTTAGGGGAGGTAAAGGTCGTATATAATGACCAACCCCAGTGTACTGATTTACAGCGCTAACCTTCAGTACGCCCTTACAACAGAGACATTAGTCTCTACACAGGGCAATGAAGGAACGTATAAAATTTGGCTTAATGTACTGTAGTAGTCATTTCTGTAAGATGGCTGATGAATAAGAAAAGATGCAGACATCAAGAATTGTTACTGAGACAGACCATTTGTGTTAATTAACTCAGCTCTATTTTTCTAACACCAATTAGAGCAAATTAAGTTAGTAAAAGAAAGAAGACAAAGCATTATATCTGGAACACAGTAAGAAAAAGACAAATTAAAACAGGACCAAAACCAGAATTTACTGCAATTAAGTCTTAAAGGATGCGTGTGAACTGGCTGAATGTATAAATACACAAAAAAAAATGAAAAAACATGAAAAATCTCAATGGAAAGTCTGACAAAAAAGCTGAAATTAAAAAAAAAAAGTAATGCATCAAGAAAGGCTGATGGAAACAGTTTTTCAAATGAACCTGGTGGCCATGTTCAGCTTCTTTGTGTATATGCATTATCTACATGATGCTGCCCCTTACCATTACATACCTCCAAACCATCAGAAAGACCATAAAATAAAGCATATAAAAAGGTGATGTGACAAAAACACCAGATAGAGTGTCTGGACACCAATCACCCCCTCCTGAGAATATTTGGAACTTTTTGGAATTTCGCACCACATTTGGATGAAAACATTACTGATCCCAGCAGATCCAGAACTTATGTATGCATGTAAATCTGAATTCCTATTAGTTCTAAAATTTGACATTTTAAAGCCAAATTTTAGAACGAGCACAGGCGTACAACATAGAATGAAAGAGAGGGATAACTTCTCTTTATTTAGCTATGTACAGGGAGTCCACTACAAGTGTACAGAGTCACTGTTGGTGGGATAGCTTTAAGATTAGGTGCATGAAACAGTAAATTAAACAGTAATCAAGCACAAATGTTGAAAAAGAGAGGAAAGAAAGACACTAGAGAAACACAATGGTGTCAAAGTGGAAAGTTATTGTTGTTTAAGATCTCACTTAAAATTCGTTGGTCCATTCCAGCAGGACAGAGGGACTCAGGTGACAACTTGTGTCCTTTCTCCGAATGTGGACCTCCATAGCTTCCCCACAGCCAGTGTTTTCTGGCAGGTCATAAAAGATAATTGTGTTGCCTGGGCTTTTTAAGAGTTAGCCAATGAGTGCTCCAGGGTGGTCAAGGGGACTTACTGTGTGTTTACCATGACACGGAGACAGTGAGACTATACCTAGCCACCCACTAGACAGCAGATAAGACATCAATCTGCCCCACCTCTCCAATTTAGGGAAGAAGGGAAGGAAGGAGTGGAGAAGCTGTGTGAGGAATGAGTTGCGCTTGCCTCATACACTGTGCAGTAGTTTGGGGCTGCACACACCATAACTATCTACTGTGTGTGCCTATGCATGTATTAGTGTATATACTTATGTATGCATGTGTCTCGGTGTGTATGTGTGTGTGGGCCACGGCAAGCCCAGACCCACCAATCTACAGGGAGTCGTTGCCCTATATCCCCAGCCCTGCTATAACTTCATTAGGTGTGTGTGGAGGTAATGGCACCGTGGTCCAAGAGCTCGTAACATGGAGCCAGAGGCCCATCGGCTGCCTGCCAGCCCAGCCCACACAGATACTGCACTGGTATGCCTCTATATAAGCTCTGGTTATATGGGCAGAATTAGCGTTTAGTGAGGAGCCACCGTAACTTAATATGTTACTGTGCTTATAACTTGAAGTGAGTGGAATTTTCGAACAACATGGGGATTAAATAAGTAGATTAATTCTCACTAGACGTATATAATTCTGCTGGGCAATGTGAATAAAGACATGAAGGGAAAATGTAGACAGAAGAAAGTAATTGATTCTTAACTCCAAGAAGATCCATACCTTTCACACCACTGATGTAATAAAGCTGGTCCAAACGCAGTCCAAATTCTGCTGACAGCCAGATTGTGGTTACTGCTTTGTTGGAGTCAATGAGAGAATGAGCAAAAATGTGCTGCTTCTTCAAAAATAATATATTAAACTCTTGGATAAAGCAACATAATCTTAAAGTGTTGCACCCCAAGGTGTAACAATCGATTCCAAGTGGAAAGGATTAAATTGCATTATGTCATTGTCTGTAGCCTATTGTTTTGTTAGTTGTCACTCACCCTTGGCAGTCAGCCAGCTGAACACAAAGTCAGAAAAGAAGAAAGTGTTTCTATGCACCAGGGATGTATTTATAGAAGTCATAGGCACAGATACACAAGTAATACATACTAGATCATACATATGAAGATGTTGGCAACACTTTATTTTAACCCCCCATTGAGTATTTATAAGCAGAACATAAACGTTTAATAACTGGTTTATAACACATTGTTTAAATACTGTATATATGAGAAATGGAAGATGTTTAGGTTTTTTTATGTTTTAAATTTGTTTCTCCCCTTTTTAAATTCTCTAATTTGAAGTGTTCACAAATTTCTCACATTTCTCAGATTTTTTCAGATATTTCTTATTAAATGCAATGAGAAAACATTTCATTGATTGATTTGGAACAACTGAAGCTAAAACAGAAATTGAAAATGTATCATAATAATATGTAATGTCTGAACAGGCACTTTGCTACTAATGAAAGAGAACATTCAGCACAGATTGAGGACTGACAAGGGTCATGATACATCATGAACTACTTGTCGTTTTTGGTTTCTTCCGTAGATGAAAAGGTACAGCTCATTTGAATAATCAGCCTGGTCATAGACAGACACACACACACATGCACACACAGACTGATTGAGTTGCACATCCCATTTCCAAAGGAAGCCTCTGTTTATTTATTTGCTATATGTCTGAACTTGCCCGTCTTGATGTTGTTTTGTTGTAAGTGAGTCAGAAAGGGGCCCTTTATTAAATCACTGGGCTCTCCTACTGGAGTGAGACTATCCCACAGATCTATGGTAATACACAGCCTGGGGTGGAGGACAATTCCATTAGTGGAGGACAGGGGCTGGGACTGAGTGCTACAGATAGGGCCCGCTCCTTATTATAATACCTCTCGGCTGACTGGCCGTCAGCCTGTTTAGCCTGAAGTTTTCTAAAACTAATCGCAACTGTTTACACAAGTCAGAATAAATCTGCCCCGTACACCAGAGTGGTAGACATACAAGAAAGTATTGTCATCATGATCCAAGTACCTGGCTCTTAAGAAGATTTGTATCATAGAGAGAATGTAGCAGAAGAGCTTATTAAAGGGAAATCTGAATTTAATTCAATGTGGGTCTTATTTTCATAGTTTTGGCCATCATTCCTATTATTAATAATAACACTGTACTCACCAAGTTAATTGCTGATCTCTGGGAAGGTGGCAAAATCACTAAAAATAAGTCTGATGGAGCAAGAAACACAATAAGTCAGGTCAGACAGGTTTTAAAAAATTCCAGGTTAGCTAAACTTTGAAGAGAAATAAATTAACATTTAACCTAGGGCACCCGGGTAGCCTAATGGTTAAGACGCATAGCACATAACCGCAACGTCCACTGTTTGACCCTGGACTGAGGGACCTTTGTTGCATGTTATACCCCACTCTCTCCCCACATTTCCTGTCTCTCTATATTGACTGCTTAATGCAAAAGGCAAAATTCTGAACACATAATCTTAAAAAGAAATTATTACCCAAACTGTCTGTTGTAAACACTGATCACAGTTTACAGACTGACCCTCTAGTTCAACTTAGACTTATGGCACTTAACAGTTCTTCTGTGCAATGAGGAATTAATAATGCTATTTTGGGTATCTTTATTCAAGTGGTTTAGATAATCTGGCTAAAGTGTTGGCTTGTTTACAACCTGTCTGATCATTTGACCACTTGTGTTTCTTGTCCGGTTGGACTTGTTGACATATTGTCAGATCTCAGCAATCATATTGGTGAAAAAACAGTAGAAATTATGGCCAGAGCTGTGAAAGTAAAAGTTGAAATGAACCAGAATTTTTTTTGAGTTTATTCACTAACATAAATGCAGTGTTAAACAGGTACAGTGTCTACTGTATATGCTGTTTGGAGCCACTCCCAGCACACAGCTAGATTTGGTTTACATTTTTGAGTTGACCTTTACAAAGTTAGGCCAAATGAGTGAGCAAGAACAGGCCAGGCTTTGGTAAAGCCTGTGATGAAAGCCCACCACTCTTGTTTTTATTGTCCACTCTCCACCAGGCGGAGTGTTGTGGGAACTCTAGAGAGTTGTGGCTGCTGTTTGATCACACCATGGGAGTCTGACCTGTCACTAAGTGGTGGCAAACATGGCCCACACACAGAGCAGTGAGCGACTATGCATGTATATGTGTGTATGTGTTTCCCACACACAGCGCCACATACCTCACCAGAGGAGGCAGGTCACAACGTGTCAGAGTGTTGAGGATCCATAACGGCCATTTAGCCTTCAACAGCTAATATCAGCAATGCTGATTTACAAGGAATCGGGCTGTTTGGTCACTGGACTCAGGAGCTGCTTTCATCAAACCTGTCTGACATTAGATGCTATGAACATACAGCCAAAAAGATAAATATACATACATATATTAAACCAAATAATAATAATAATAAAATGAAAATTAGATATTAAATAATCTGGTATTATGCATGTGCTGTTCCCAGTACTGGACTTCATACCAGCGTGTACCATACATCCCTCCATGGTAACCAGCTGTTTCCAGCCAGGCGGAGTGACAAGGGACCAGAGGGAGCCATCGAAACTCTGGGGACTATGACAGAAGCGTGGTGACAAGTGACAACGGTGCCCTTCCTCATGCCTGTGTCCCCGCTCTGCACAGGACAGCACCCTCAGCAACAAGACAAGATGGAGATCATGCACCATGTTAGGCTAATAGCCACGATATGCTCAGCTGAAGTCAACTCCGATAGAGGGCTGGCGCTGTGATCACTGCTGATAGGGGAACAATGTGACTCGTAGATGTCGGATTGCATGTATGGAAATGGAAACTTCACTTGTCCCCTGAATTGTTTCTGTATCCAGCAATGAAAACTTGAAAAATAATTTCAAAAACTCCAGAGATAGATAAATAAGGATCTGTAATTGCTTGAGATCAATGATCTGCAGGATTGACCTCAGATTCACCTTCACCACAAAGTGTTGGGAAGTATCATGCTGGTGCTAATGGAGACTGTTTGTGTTTGGTGTTTGTTAGATCTATTTGTTGCAGAGGCATGGTGTAAACAACACATGCATGAAGGTTTGACTAGACACACACACGTACAAAAATTCAAATGTGTAAAGGGCCTAAGCTCTTAAAGCTTAGGCCCTTTACACACAAACATACACACTCTACTTGCCCCTGTGACCAACTGGAGACCAGAGAGACATTGACATGACCCAGATAATAGGCCTAAAGTCTTGCCTCCACAATTTGATCAATTTGCAGTTTCCTCACAATCGCAGCTACTGCGCTGTCCCCCTCAGCTATTGTGTAGCCCCCCACGCCCAGCCATGCAGACACATCACTGCTCGCAACAGCAAGATGCTCTGCCTTTCACCCCTTTTCCCCCCAAATCACTGCTAAGTCTGCCTGATGCCTGCTGCCGGGACACAAACGTGCTCTTGCTCCCGTCATCTCTAAGCAAGCACAGACAGGAGAGAAAAAGGCTGACAGTTTGTCTTGTACCATATGCCATGTGGCAGCAAAGCCTAACTGATATGGCCGGAGTTTGGGCCACAGCCAAGGGCTCTTTTTTTATCTATTTTATTCTCTTCTTCCTTGCATGTGCCTATGTCTTGGGCGGAAATGTGAAACAAAATCACTGTCTGGCCCTCACCAGGCTGGATTTACTGTCTGGGCCCAGCCAGAGCAGGGAGCTGCTTTGATCGTTATTTGTGCAATATTTCAGACAGTACTCACGAAAGGTCTGTGGAAGCCACTGATATCTGAAATAGCCTCTCACCAGCTCATGTGAGACTTGCCGTGCTGCAGAGACTCCAAGTAAATACAACACTTTTTCCAAAGGAAAAATAAATATATATATATAAATTAGGAGGCAACTATCCCCTCCTTCTCTTTGCCTGAGGACATGTTAGTCTTTAGTAAAGCCTCTCAATCATGGATTCACCTGTGGGGTCTTTCCACACAGAGTGCAGGACTGGAATTTGAGCAAGGTTGTCAATAGTTTTTACTTGTGTGGTAGGTTTAGTGAAGACAAATTTGTTGCTGGTGATGTTTTTAACCCTTGAGGAGTTACATTGCTTTGATCATTTTCCTCAGTGTAGAGAGATAGAAACCCTAAGGCCACCAACAAATGTCAGAAGGTGTTTACAGCTGCCAGGGGTATGAGGAATAAATGTGTGTGAGTACCTATGTGTGTGTCTGCTGAAATTATGGGAAATTACCAGGCATGGTGACAGCTGATTCAGGACAGTCTAGAGAAAATCAGAGTAGACTTCATATTACTTTATCTTTAGCATTCTATCATAATAGATATAATCATGCAAAACGAACCTATGAATTTCTGTCACAGATGGAAAATGTCATATTCTTCAAGTGTATCAAATAATTAACTCGCAGATTTCCAAACTCCAGTGCCTCCATGGAGAAACCTGCTGTAGTGTGATGCTGCTGTCAGTCAACACCTCCCTGATGTGTCATCCTTTGCAGCAGCTAAACCCTGGAACTGGGACAAAGTGGTCGCCATTTTCGCTCCGATGGTTCCCTTCCCGCCTTAGCCGAGGCCGGTGCAAGAAGGTAGGAGGAAGCCAGGAGTTGATGAAAGAAATGACAGGTGAGTGACAGATGCCTTGAGGAACAAGAGGTAGGAGGGATGGGGGAGGGTAGAAGCGTGTTAGCAAGGTGAAGTGTAGTGCCACAGGTAAAGAAATGCCAGGGTGGAAGATTGACGCACCTTGATGGCACTGGCAGGCAGATGTGACACAGGTGAGGGGCAGAGTTGGGGGACCTTCCAGGCTCCTCACAGCTGCTTCTTTGCTCCTGTGAGACAGATGCACAGAGAGACAGCCTTATACTGGAGACAACGCAATCATGTGTGTTCATTTGCACAAACATGCTCACACTCACACAGTTTTTATAAAGCCCAGACAACACAGAACAAAAGAACAAGTCTAATTCTAGTTTTCCTGATTGTTCTTCAATAACTTAATTATTAATTTCTTAATCCAATATTTTATCAAAAATCACTCCACATGCCCAGACACTAATATAGATATCTTGGTAGCAAAAATAGTATTTTTGATTGCATGAAGGCATGTGTGATTTTTTAGCATACACATTGGATTCATAACTTCAAACAAAGTCATTGGCTATTGACCAACTTCTACCACTTCTTTTCTTCCTTTACCCCCTCCTTACTTCCACCCTTGCTGCCACAACTCCATAACAGGTGCCTGATGTAACCATTCACTCTGTCCTCCCCTCCTAAATATCTATTCTCTCCTCCTTCTACAGCCATTCTAATTAATTTTATGTTCATTTAACTCCAGATAACCCTAACATTAGCATTCTTCATCTGAATTAACTAATGTGGAGCTATTGCAACCATCTGTGAGTGACCATGATCAGAACATTATGTTGTGTGGATAAAGTACTTCCTTTGGTGCCACAAAATCTTGTCTTTGCTTTTGCTGACCAGTGAAAAAATAGGCATATGAAAAATGCTACAATTTCCCTTGCAATATAATTAGTCAATTTGCAGCATCATGCCACAAAAGCAGTTAAAGTAAAGTTACTATTTGTTACTGAAAATATTACAAATGAAAATGGAAGATTACATTCAGTGGAGGAAACCCAGTTTAATTATTGGTTTATGGAAGAAAAATACACAAATCAGGTAGACTGTACAATAGCATTACTGGAGAACGAGTGTAAGAGAGACAGCGACAGAAAATTAGGTGAAAGTAGAGGTAAGGCAGTTGAATGGTGTTATAGCAATAGTTTGACATTTTGGGAAATATGCTTAGTCACTTTCTAGGCGAGAGTTAGATGAGCAGATTGATACCACTCTCTTGTCTGTACGCTAAATATGAAGCCACAGCCAGCAGCCAGTTAGCTTAGCTTAGCATAAAGACTGGTAACAGGGGCAAATAGCTAGCCTAGCTCTGTCTGAAGGTAACAAAATCCGCCTACCAGTAGCTTTAAAGCTCAGTAATTAACACAATATATATTGTTTGTTTATCCATAAAAATGAAAAAAAAAACAACTAAGAACAACAATTTACGGTTTTATTGGTGTATGACTGGGACTATTTCTTGGCCAGTGCAGTGACTTCCTGGAGTCTCCGCAGCAACCACACAGTGACAAGACTCCAGGAAGTCACTGTGCCTGGCCAAGAAATAATAGCTGTAGCGTCATATTTAGCAAACAGATGTGTGTGTGGTATCAAACTTCTCATTGAATAAGTCTTTTTCCTAAAATGTCGAACTATTCCTTTAAGATGTAGGGAGACTCGACAAGTGTGACCAATGGAAGATTACAGAATACCATTTCACTTTGGTGCACAGTGTAATGCTAACTCTATCCCAATGATCATTGATTTAATAATTTACCACCTGAAATGTAAATGGACAATTCAATGAATGAACCTGGATCAACAATAGATGCCATATGAACAGCATCTAAAAACAACAAGGCTTTCCTCTATGCAGATGAAATATAAATTAATCAGAAGTATGATATTTTATTCAGGCGACCTCAGTAGCAAGAGGGGGACACCCATCTGTCTCTCATCTCTCTAGTCAGCCATGTCATGTGGGACTGAAGTGAAAGAGAAAGAGAGCCTCTCTGATTGCTCGCCACCCAGCTCTTTGCTGCTGCTCAGTGTCACTGCCACTCACCAGCCATTCTGATGTGTTCGTTCCTCTCCACCTCCATTAACGTCACTCTTGGTTGACACGCTCGCAAATGGAAAGGCATACAGGCCTCCAAAATAGGGAAAAGGGAAACACTTCATTTATGTTTTAGGTGTACATGGACACTTGAAAGGCAGAACAAGAATGATATATTTTTTTATTTCCTTAAGTAGTCTTGCATTAACGAAAATGTCTCTGAATTTCAGCTTTGAAATGTTATTCTCGTACCCTGAGGAACTGGTCTACAACTAAAATCCTCCAGTTGTTATCCTAGCAGGCTAGCTTAGGCCTCACTGTCGTGAATGGAAATGTTTCAAGCAGACTGAGTGATGAGGTGTATAAGAGGTCAGCATTCTAAAGGGGCTACCAATTGGATCATGACCCATGAGGGACAGATATGGGCAAGGGATTTAGCTTCAAAGGTCACACTGGGGTCAAGGAGTGTCTTGCATTCCAGACTCCTAATCCTCTCCCTGCAGTCTGGAACGCCGGCCTTCGCTGATCCACACATGCATGCCCACACACACATAAACATGTACACCTCTGACATACTCTGTGCTGAGTCTCTGTGCCCCTCTAGCCAACGAACACAGGTTGTGGTGATAGATTGGATAAAGAGACTTAAAATAAATGTATGGCTCCTGGCCCCAAATACTCTTCCTCCTCTATGCCTTACACAGAGAAAGTGTGGACTTCGGGTGCCCTCTCCACTCAATTCCCTGACCTTCCACTTATCCACCCACCTCCTAGCGGGCCATCGAGTTTCCCCCATGCTGAGACACTGGAGTGCCGGGGATGTGGGTAATTTGTCAGGGCAACCCAACCCCCACTTTTCATGCTTGTGTGTGTGTCAGCATGCAAGCATGTGTATGCACCAGGGGCTTTCTCCGGGAATCTCTCAGACTATGTCGCCAGTTCAGGCGGTCCCAGACAAGTCAGTGTCAGTGGCTGCGTAAGCAGTGCTCATGCTAGTAGTGGTGCATTGGAAGCTGGGGCATCCTGGTCACGGCAATCTGAGCCATCCATCAGCCCGATGTGACACGCATGCCACCCAACACCGTGCAGCATTTGTGCCCCCCTCCCCTAAACACTTATACATTACATGCACAGATGCAGTATACAATGGAGACTATACACCCCAGATGATTTTGGAAGCTGAACCTGTTGACATTTACACTGCAAATCCCACCACACACTCAAAACATACAAACACAGTGACAAAATTGCTCCATCTGGGCCTTTGGACTACACGTAACACAGCAGTTTGTGTGCAGCAAGGCGCACCAGGCATCAGCCTCCTACTGTTTGTGTTGGAGTGGTCCTCCTGCTGGTCCTTCAATTGTACCCCCCCTCACTTCCTATCCCACTACACTATACCAAACAGAGCCAAATAAAACACAGACTAACATAATGTAGCAGCATGTCAGTGGTGGGCCCTGGAGCAAGGCTGAAACATGAACCACTCTGTACCAGCCATTAGGACAAGAGTAAACGCAGCTACGATTTCTTCCTAGCCATCTAGCCCTTATGTTGTCCAGTGCAGAGCCTGTGTGTGTGTGTGTGTGTGTGTGTGCCAGCAGCAGATTGAGTGATGTATCCTGTGTGGCTGTGGTGTGCTCAGTGGGCCAGAGAGAAGTCCCAGCAGGGGACTACTTCTCCCTTGGCTCCCGGGCCACTGCACTTCATCAATCTCTCCACTGGGAAAGGGCTGCCACTGGGTCGCAGGAGTTTCACACACACGATTGCACTCACTCAGAGAGCGGAAGCAAAAGCAGACAAACCAAAGTATACAGAATCAGAGGAATATGGTGGACTGTTTAGGAAATTTAGCCAAACACATAGGAGAAATTTGTTTTTGTGTTTTCTAACCTTCATTCACACAGATTTTTTTCATTCAGAGGTTATTCTGAGGAACATCCATCAAGATTGTCATCTTATAAGCGTTTATTCATTGGTTACCTGAAAGGCTTAGAACTAATTTAAAATTTTACTTTTAATATCTTCTTTTTAATTTTCTTTGTTTAAAATTTTCAGTATTTTTTTGTTGAATGTTCTTTACATTTCATGTGTTAACTGTTTAAAAAAGCTCTACAAATTAGTTCACTTTTATATTTTTAGTCACACTTCAAGCAGGTTTGCATTGAAATTCTATTATTTGTACAAATTAGTAAACAATTTGTTAAACACAAATCTTCCTTAAGGCAAGAGAGCCAGTAATCTCATTATAAATGACAGCTGACATATTTAGATTTTGGACATGACACTTGTCTCCATAACTGAAAAACAAATAATCCTGGAAAAAATGTGTAGATAACATGTGTAATCTTTAATGTATTAAAAATTACACTGCAGTCCACACATACAGTCCCCTCCTTAGATTTAAACAAGAGAACATGAAGGAGATCATTTGTTTGCACATTTGCATTTTTTTATAGACTGATGTGGTGTTAACTCTCCCTCAGTTGGTCGGAGGGCCCATGCTATGTGAAAGGGTGTGGTGGTGGAGAATTCTAGCACTGGATCCCATAATTGGCTGGAATGACATTGATGAGGTGAGAGCTGATAGCTGCTGTGTTCAGGTCTAACTCTTCTACACTTTTGTTGTCTACTTGTGGCACCGACAAAATCCCTGTCATGATTTAAGTGGTCATGTCCCACATGATGCTAACACAATAAATGAAAAAGAATTAAGAGACATTTAAAATGTGGTCTGCTTTACTTGTCATCACTTGCTATAGCTAGATGAATCCTGTCTGTCTCAGTGCGGGGACCTCACTGCCTTTGCCTTGGTGAGTTAAAAGATAGCATGAGCATACACAGGCACATGTAAACACACACTGGCACAGTTCCTGACTTCAGACGAGGGCTGGGTGTACAGATTCAGCGAAGGTGAGAAATAACTAGCCTCTTCTTGAGTTGATGATGACTCCAAAACTTGAGAAACATGTAGGGAATTTCTTATGCCTCAGTGGGAAGCAGGGATCCCCTCTCACTCGTTCTACATAGATATATTTAGAAGTTGTGTTATGCCAATAACAGTTTAGAGTTTATAAATTTATAGCCTATAGCTGAACATTACATGGTATTTACATGCACTGATCAATAGGTGGAAATCATAAAAATAGAAGCTATTCCAGCTAAGCAACTTTTAAGAGTAGAATCATTGCTTTGTCAAGTCAAGAGGAAGCTGTGGAAAGAAAGAAAGACTGAACGAGCAAAACGGAACAAGAGCCAGAGTGGTGAGGAGAGTTGGTTTACAGTGCAATCAGCATTAAGGAAATTGGTTTGCACTAGCGCTGCGAGTGGAGAGAAGTGATTGATGCTAAGCTAGGCTAGCAGGAAGGAAGTGGAGAAATTAGCAGCAGGCCAGGACACTGAGAACTGTCAACTACTTCCTGTTCAATCTGGGGGTGTGAAGTATGCGTCCACTGCCAGCCCTCATGTACCACTTGTGATAGTGCAGATTTGTACACAGTCACACACATACACACACACACACACATCTGAAAATACTATGCATGTGTACATACTTGGCAGGAATTTTGCATTAAGCTTGAACCGTGCATTTACAGCATTACATTACCACAAAACGTTACAACCTGACTCTTCCAATCTGAAACTTGAGTACAATATCTTGATTTATTAGTGAGTTAACACCAAGGAGGAGCAATATCTTAGTGTGACAACTGTGTGCACAAGCATGCCGGGAAGAGCACATAGTTACACAGACATAAATTCATGCACATACACTCCCATAAAACACCATTTTTTAACTATTTTCAATCACAAAGAGAACACATGACCCCTTTCTTGATCTCAGCTCACTTGCCTCCGCACACAAGCCTTCAACAGCACATCAGAACAACACAGAGCAGTCTCCAGGGCACTGTGTCAAAACTTGGCTCCATGCATGCCAAGAGTGCAGCCACGTCAAGCCCCTGACAATAGCAGTAGTAGCGTACATGCAGCGTAATTAAGCAAGGCAACAGAGGACAGGCACAGAGGAGGAGACACAAAGATGCCCTTGATACTTGAGTGTCGGCTCTGACAGCATTTCCTCTGACAGCTTCATCTCGTCGGCCACCACAGAAGCCCTTACGTCTCCTGACATGTGCTTTACTCATCCCTGCCTCGCTTCTCCACTT
Source organism: Siniperca chuatsi (assembly GCF_020085105.1). NCBI lineage: Eukaryota > Metazoa > Chordata > Actinopteri > Centrarchiformes > Sinipercidae > Siniperca > Siniperca chuatsi. The sequence goes on from NC_058059.1 coordinate 12,300,201, forward strand.
TCTCGACATGATGGGAAAGAAGGGATGGTAGGAGGGAGAGTTGGAGATGGATGGAGAGATATTATGATGGCCAGTGCTTGTTGGTATCAGCGGTCAAAAAAGTCCATGGACATACTTGTTGGGAAAGGACATTTGTGCGCGTAATGAACTAGTATAATATTTAAAATTGCCATATAAATTTTTTACCTACCCATTAGACACTCCAGACCGATCCTCAAAGAATTGTCTAAAGAAGAGTGAGCTTTATTGAAATTCATATGGACGTCCTTTCAGAAAAGTAATCAAGGGGGGCCAGCGTTTGTCATTAAGAGTGAACCTGATTATTTAAAGGTGGAGGGTACCCGATACATCATTTAGCCACTGGTGTACTGAAGGTGGTTCAGATGTTTTCCAGTGTTGAAGTAAATGTTTCTTTGCTGTTAGAAGGCCATAAGCAATGAAACATTCATTGTGACACTGTCAAAGTGATGTGCCAAAAATGATCGACAAATGCTAAAATTTGTGAGATATTAGAAAAAGTTATGAGATATCCGTCTCTGAGATTTCTGCTTTCACTTCAGTACAGTGAAGGTCAATGGAATTTTGTTGGTGGTGCTCACAGCATTGGTTAATGTCTTCTGTCTAGTCTTCTGACCACTCAAAGTTTCCGACCACTTTACATCATGTCACATTCACCCCATTCACACACTGATGACAGAAGCTTCCATGCAAGGTGCCAACTGCTCATCAGTACAAAGAAACTAACTCATTCACCCACTCTCACAATTGGGAGCAATTTGGGGTTCAGTATCTTGTCTTGTCAAGGACACTTGGGGTATGCCAGGATCGACCACCGATCTTCCAATTAAGCCACAGCCTCCCAGTTACATTGTATTAAATCAACAATTACATTTTAAAAAAATCAATAGCAACATCTCTTTCCAGAATCTCTTTCCTCTCTACTCTGGAACTACTTTCAACTGAAGAAATAGTCCTCAATGGAAACAGCCTATAGTGACATCAGAAACTGGGACACTAATTTTTATACATGTAATTTTTTCAATGCTATGAAGACCACAAATGAAATTCCAATCGTGGAATATATTTCAGAGGCAGATCTCAAAACTTGCTCAAGTAAAACCGAAACTATCTGCACGGCTAGATACCACTAGGGATAAATGAGAATATATGTTTTTTGTAATTTATCCTTTAAAGAAAGAGTGTAGGGAGAGACAGACAGAGAGAGACTAGTACACCAAAAGAGAGATGGCAATTTTACAGAGGCCCATCTTTTACAAAGCACTCCATTCCTCTCAGGCAGGATTGAGTTAAAGTCCCTTTCCTCCCTCTCAACCCTCCCCTGCCCCTCCTGTTTCGCAGTGACTTGCTGGCTTGATTTATCTGATGGAAGGAATTCTGCACAGGGCTCTGGCTCTGGTGGTATCCCTATACTGTAACCTTTTCCCCCCGCCAGATGTTCCTCTCTCAAAACACGGTAATGTTCATCCCCAAATCCCCGTACAAACATATCAAGTGGTCGCAACATGTTTACGTGGGCTGTGGCCGACAGAAGCGACAGGGACAGTGACACGAGTGTTGGGGGTTGGAGGACAGACATGGAGGGCAAGGAAGAGAGAAGCAGACAGAAAGACAAACTGAGGTGTCAGACATATGCTCACGCCAGCTGACGACACCAGGATGACTTGGAGGAGGAAGGGGAGATTGGGGGCAGAAAGAGGTTGATAACTCCCACAAATGTTGTAATGGCTGATACTTTGAGTTCAACAATTTGCCTGGATCTGAGCGCCTGAACTGATTTATTGCATCCTACCCTTTTACATAGAATTTTCCGTTTTCCTACATGCTTTTTTGATTCAGTGAGAGTTCCAACAAGGGGTGAAGATGGCTTTTAGTGGAGCTACTGTAAAACCAGCTTTTATAAAGGACAAGAGCTTGACATGTTGGATACTTATGATCATCAATATGGAAATTAGAGGTCAAAATATTTTAAGGAAATAGCATTTCAGCAAATCCTATGTTTTATATATGTCACTCCTGAAATTAAAACTAAAAGTGTAAAATTCTAAATGGAATGTCAGATAGAACTGAAGTAAGCAAGTGTGCGAAACAGTGATTGTCTAACAAGACTGCCTACCTTTATATAGAGCTCTGCTACCCAAACCTGACAGGTTCCATGTTACTGAAATATTTCTCTTTCTAACTTCAATTGTCTGCATCAATGCCTGTCATGAGTTGCGAGTAAATATGTAATTCCCAACGAGACAGAGTGTAGCCAATGTGTTGCATTAGTTTGGTGAGCTAATCGTCAGTAATGGATATAATAATGCAAAGATACAGCTTCAAGTCTTAGGTCAGGTTCAGGTCACCCACCTCTGGGTTCAGACCTCGTTTTTGGCTCATGCAGAACTGTACTCACAGTATTTGTGTGCTTGTATGTCTTTGTTCCCTTTATCAGAAAAGCAACACACACATCACTAGCAAGAAAGAGAAAGGGTGAGAGAGAAAGAGAAAAAGAGAGAAAGAGAAAGAAAGAGTAAGAGAGAGAGATAGATAGAGAGAGAGAGAGAGAGAGAGAGAGAGAGAGAGAGAGAGAGAGAGAGAGAGAGAGAGAAATGATGACGACAATCCTGATGATGGGGGCTAAGCTATGTCAAGGCCCTGACAGCTTTGACCGCCTCAGCCAATATTTGTCACTTTCAGCGTGCATGAATTCTTGATTTGATGTGCCTTAATTGATTCAGCTCTGCCTGGCACTGTCTGTCTGTCGCCCCCCTCACTCACTCCCTCTTTTTCTCTCTTCAGCTATCTACCTTTTTATCTGTCTTTCTATTTCTTTATCTCTCTATCTATCTAATATCACAGGGAATACGGAGTCTAGGCCGACTAAGATGAATGTAGGAGGAAAAGCAACCAGCGATACTGCCCTCTCTGTGACCTCTTCCATGACACAATGAGCCCCAAATGGCAGACATGAAGGAGGATCAAGTGCTTCAAAGTAAGCCAGGCAGAGATAAAACCCAACAGGCCCCTTGGATGATGAACGGGTTTTGTGGCAGGAAAAAGCCATCATGTAGCTACCATGACACCTGGGCTTTGGTGCTCAGGCCCAACACATGTCACATCATGTAGCTAGGAGGAGGAAAAAATGAAAAGAGTTGTCCATGAGCTTAGCTGGAAGTTACAATCAAAACATTGGTGTATATTATGTAGCTTGTGCCAGTATTGAGTGTTCTGGTAGTAGTAAATTGTCAAGATTTAGATTTGTAGTAGGATTTGTGTTTACAATCCCTGTACTTTGCAACACAATCATGCAATAATGATGAACCTTTGTGGGCCTTTCCATTGATTTTTTTCCTCATTCAGTTACCAATTTTTGTAATTACCAGTTTTTTTTTTGGTGTTTAGTTCCCAGACTGGATTTAAAATATCACTATCAGCTCGATGTGCCCTGTTACCATGGTGTTCAAACCAAGGTTAGACATTCTATGCTTCTCACAATGTGTGTCTTTTTTCAGGCCTGCATTGTTGCTGGGCACATTTACCTTGGTTGTTCTCAAATAGTCCATGCCCACTACAGAGAGAAACACAGCCAAAACTGATTTTCTCTTCCTTTATTGTAATAGCAGAAGCATGCAAGGTCTGAATGGTTCCCACTACAAGTGACCTCTTCTTAGCCTTGGACCAAATGAATAGTGAGAGTGACGGGGAGCCAAACAAAAACTTGCTTCGTAAACACCTCTGTCTGCATGTGTGTGTGTGTGTGTGTGTGTGTCAGAGGGGGTGGTGGTGGTGGACTGTTTAAATGACAAACAAGAAAAAAATAATCATGAAAAACCTCATCATGTTGAAGTATTGCAAAAATGCTTTTGAACACTGGTGAGGATTACTTGGGGCACTAGGTACTTTAGAAAACATAGTGTAAGCACTTTATATAGCACAACACCCACCTATTGTGCATGTGTTGAAAGCTGGTAAATTTCCCATAAGTCCCTTTTGAACAAAGCAAAAAAGGCTCAACCTGCCTAGATGAGAGCTCCACCATACATGTAGAAACACCACTAATAAATGTGAAGATGCTCGCATGCTTTTTACAGAAAGCATAATTCTGCTTTATCTGCCGTTTCATGTTGGGTCTATTCAAGTAATGTGAGATACCTTTAATCTCAAGCCAGGGTTCCCCGTTTTATGATGAGTTGTGGGTAACACTCAAGTGGAGAAACAGAAGGAGCAGCACTTTCTTCACAATAAAGCACAGAGGGCCTGTGCTGAACCTGTCAGCTTGAAATTTAAATGCATACTTGATTGCTTTTAAAGTGGGTGCCACTGATATCCTGCCATGATGTTAAGGCTTCTTTGATGGGTGGTAAAAGCCTGAGAAAAACTTCTCTCAGGCAAAGATCCGGAAGGCATAATTGCAAAGGAACAAGTTGTAGTTTTATTAATAAGAGCATCTTGTGTACCAGCCCCGTTTCACTTCAACCCCCGCGCATTATGTTGCTGTGCTGATGTCACATTGATTATGCTGATCGTAAACTGCCTTTGTTTGTCCCTCGCTCCCCCCCATCAGTCATCCATCTGCAGGGATGAGCAGAAGTCACACTAAAAGCCATCTTTTCCATGTTTTCTGCATTTTCAGGTCGTGCTACAGATAATGCCAGTCCCACTGGAGGCCTAGGCGACTCCTCTTTTCCTTCGCACTCCAGTATATTAATTGCTTTTTAATGTTCCCCTTCTCTCCTGAAAGTTGTTGCATACTAACAAATCAACAACAATAAGGTTCTTTTTGCTGTTGCGGGCCACAGCCAAGACTAAAAGGGTACAGTCACTGAATAATCCATGCAGGGTGCATTGGAATGAAGACTTCAAGCTGGTAACAGAGGAGTTGTAACAGGAGGCCATTTGGCTTTCTTTCTGCTTTGTCCCAAGTGTCCTCTGCTCCCAGCTGTGCGCATGTCACAAAATGGGACTTTGGTGCAAACAAGGATGGGAAGATGTAATACTGATCCAACTAATCCAGCTAACCCAATGAAGCATTGTGACATGCCTCCTCCCTCTTGAGCCACAACTTCGGGCAGTTTTTAGCATTCATTATTAATTTACACAGAAGGAATATTCTCAATGTTCTGCAGAGTCTTTTAGATGAAGTGTAACAATCCTGCCTGAATCTCAGGGAAATAGATGGTAGCATATATTGTTAAACATTACATTTTAAAGAGGAAGAGGGAATAATGTTTACTATTTTGTAATAAATAGTCACTTTACACTGTAACATGTTTTGCTTGTGTGCTAAAGCATTTTCAAACAAAAAAGTTCCCCTTTATATTTTGGAAACTCCTGTACTGTACTGAAGGATTGAGATAAAAAGTCCAGTAACAAATTATTATGATTAATTAATTTAGGCTTAAGCAGCCCTTTGAAATTTCTGCTCAGTAGCCTGCAGCAGAAACGAGAGCTCTCACTACTTAAGCTGCTAACCTACAACTTGCTGCCGCCTGTAACGTGATTCTTGTTCGTAACATACAAGGGAAGCAAAGGCGGAGGTAATCAGACGTACTTACAATTTTGTAATATGAAAGAGGTCATAACCTAACTACATGATTAGCAGACTTATGACATTACACATTCATCTATATTTGTGATTTATTTGGCTCCTACTTTAATGCACCTACTGTAAATGCTGAAATGTATTGCCCTGACATACAGTGGTAGACTATAGTTTGGGTGGTATGTTAATGTTTTTTTATATTTAATCTTAATCTTTATTTTTTTATAATCTTAAGAAATACAGTAGCAGAATGATAGAAAATCTGTCAGATTAGCTGTAATAGGACATCAGGGCTGAAAAAAATTATCTTTTGTAGTGAATCGTAGCACAAATCATTGCTGACTGTATTCTTGATTCTGTATTACGCATATGGTACTTTTCAACTTCCACAGAATAATGGCTACTCATGTAACTATACATATCTTTGAGCCTAGAAAATAAAAGTACAGTTTGTTTGTAAAGTACAAGTTTGCATATGCACACCCAAGCAGCAACATTGCATTGAGTGAGGAACGCACAGGGTGCAAGGGGGGTCATCAGCGAGTGTTTGGAGCTTGAGTTACAGGGCCAGCATCTGCCATCCGGCCATCAGGCCCTCATATCCATCACTGGCCGATGGCGTGGTGCAGCCCAGCGTTTGTAAAAACACCCAGAGGAAATGGAGTCTCTGGGCCAGACAAGAATAAAATTAGCTTGATGACTAAGTTCCTCCTCAGGTCCCAGCGGGAATAGAACTCTGCCATTTGTTTTCATTACTTCCCTTGGCTGTAGATGGGAGGACGACATGTGTGTGACTGTGTTTGTGTGCATGTATGTTTAGAGTAGAGGGTGCGTGTGTGTGTGTGTGTCTGTGTCTGTGTCTGTGTTTGCTTCAGTCCCTGCAACAAAAAAAAAAGCACTGCACAAAAACAAGCATTTTGTAATTTCCAGTACTGTATGGGTTTAATCAAACATATTCACTCGTAAACACACCACTTCGATTCCAAACCTCCTGCCATGTATAATATTTGTGCTTGGTCTGTAGAGGTGACATTACCGTTTGGACTTGTTCCACCACCCTTCATGGCATACAATATTGGCTTTGGCCACTTTATTGCATTAGCCTCAGAATATCTAATAAACATGCAAAGGTTATAAAAATTGATTTGCTCGCAAATGTGTTTTCATTCATTCCCAGTGCTATGACCTAAGCCAACTTTTGCTGAACAAAACGTGCAACCAGTTTATTTTTGGTGGTTGTCAAAAAAATGTCAAAAACATAATATACTTTGTCTCTTCAGGCCAAAGATGTATTGTGATAATAATAATTGTGAACTTGATAGAAAAGATTGACTATTTTCCATATATCTCTATGCACACCCAAGATGATCATATGCACATAATAAATTAGGTTTTAAAAGATTACTGCACATGTATAAAAACAAATAATGAGATGGTTCTGCTCATGAAAGTAATAAAAATCACTGGAGTAAAGTAAGGTAAAGAACAAAGTATGATACAGACAAAGTATGTTAAATTAAAATGGATACTATAAATACTAGGTAAACACTTGTACACACCATGTCTGTAGTTCTGATGATATATAAAGTATATATTTAAATTTGAGATTTATGTAATATCTGCTGAGAAACATGGCACCATTAAAACATTAATTGGCAACTAAACAACAACCTGTGCTATTTCAGTGTCTCTGATTGCAGTGCAGAATAATTGGCCTTGTTTGTACTAAAGCAGCACAAAATAGAATCATGGAGACAGTAAGGAAGTGGAAGCCCCTCTCTTTTGTAAACAATGAGAAACCTCAACACTACAGAAATGTCAGCCATATTTACTATTGTCAAGCTGTGAGAGCACCTCTGAACTTCACCTACTTACAAATGCATTTCTCTGCTTTGAATACTTTTCTTCTTGTTACTCTCTCTCTTACAAACACTCTCTCTCACACACACACCTCTCAGATTAGTTCCAGCTTTCACCCAGGGTGCCTGTTAGAGCTGAAGTGAAGACATCTTGTACTTCTTTAAAGCATGTAGCATTAACACCTTTGCCCCCTGTGTAAACCCTGAGAACTGACCCACAGCGGAGAGCGAGAAGCACGTAGCTCTTTGGGATGCAGCAGTGTGTAACCCGCAGACCTGTGTGCAAATGTTACTACAGTACAGAGCAGCACTTTTCAGTCAAAGCTCCATAGGAAGGAAGGAATCAGGAAAGGAAATATTGGAGCTGATGGAGAAAATTAAAGTGTGTCGATGTGTGCATGCATATGTGTGTGTTCTTTGGGAGACAGGCTGACTAAACAGGCCTGGAGGCTAGTGAGGCAGAGGCCTTGAACCTCAGGTGTGAACAGAGAGATCCGCTCACACATTTGCCACATTACTAATTTTTCTTTTTTAGCTTTGTTGTAGCCTGGTTCTGCCTTCTTCACATGCAGGCAGAATTTGTTTTTTCCTAGTGAGATCATTAAATGGTCAGCTCACCCAAAATAAAAATAAATAAATAAAAAGAAAAAAAATATATTTTCTCTCTCACCTCTAGCGGTATAACAGTTTTGGTTTCTTTGAACATTTTTGAGCTATTCGTCTGTCTGCCGCTAATCCAATATGATTAAGATTAATGTAATTCTGTTTGGGCTGCTCACAGTAAAAATTCAACAGCAACTTGTCTTTACAGAAACAATGTCCTGGTAACTCTCTTTGGATAATCCAAACCTCTCGCTGTAAACAGTTTTCATGGGAACTACCTTCTACTGAAGAAATAGTCGAACGCAGTCACAGTGAAAACTACTGTCAACTACTTCTGTTGACGTTTGTTGTCAGCGTTACTGAAATTCCATTCACCTCCATGTATGAGAATAGAGGTAAAAATGTAAGATGTTTATCTCAGAACCTCAGCAAATAAACCCAAACTATCCACATGGCCATGTTTGTAATTGTTTGTCATTTGGGGAAAAGACCCTCGTAATATTTATATATTTATAATAACAATAACATATATTTATGTGGTGTGTTTCCATGTTTAGTGTCCTATCTTTAAAAAAACAATATCAAACCACTGCTTTTGCAAACAAACACTGCATGTCCTGGCATAAATAAAAGTGGCTACAGAAATGGACACACGCAGTATGTAGGGTATACATGTAAACTGACCACAGCATAATGAATTTAAATATGCATTTCCAGGAAGACAGAGAGAACGCAGATCACGGAAGAATTACATGACTTCCCAGAAACGTTGTTGGCTGAAAGGGGGAAGTGATTTTCTCTAATGTATCTCTGTGTTGTGTCCTTGTCCTCCCACGACTGGTCTGCACACCAACAGTTAGGGGTCCTGCAAAACGTGGGTCAAGGCGAGTGTGAGTGTGTATGTCAGACAACAAGAGAAAGAGAGAGCGAGAGGGGGAAAGAGAGTTTGCCAGTGACGAGGAAGTCAAATAAAGAGAAGAAAAGCTCCATTTCCCCAGCTAAATGTACCCCTGGGAGGCATAAGGGAGGGAGAGAGAGCAAGAAAGAGAGAAAGGTTATGAACCGACAATACTCCTGCAAGGCTCCAGATTTACAACTACCAAGCTCTAAGAGCTCTGCCATGCTTATTTCTACAGCCAGTTAAAACAAATTGCAGCCATGTTTCAATCACCCACATCCTCTTCTTGCTCATCCACTCAGGCCAGGCTTTTGGCTGCTGTATTATTTCTCTCTCAATTACTCCTGAATAAATACTTTCCTCTAGTGAGACAATCTTCATCCACTGGAAAGTCCCCACATGCTGTACATACACCCATACTCTCCCCAAGCCCAAGTACTCTCTCCGCTCCCTTCTTTTGGGACCTGGAGTGATGTAAAAAGGAAATATACGCTGTTTTGAGGAACTGTCTGCACATTTGATTTTGTTGACTTGCATTTTGTCATCAATGTGCAACTTTTTTTCTTGTCTTGATTTTTACTACCACAAAATTAGAGTTATCTGCCACTCCTTCGCTGTTTAATTATTCTATCAAAAACAAAGAAAAAAGCAGCCACTTGAAAACATGCAGTTGCTTCCATATTGAGTGAAATTCCTGACCTATGGAGGCATGGATGAGAGCACAAGAAATGAATAAATACTCCCTCCCGTTTTCATGTTTGATTGCAAGTTGTGGTAGAAACCTCTCGTAATCTGATACACTGTTTGATTTGGGTTCAAATGAGAGAGCAACGACGGGCAGAAGGAGTGGGGTGGGGGTAGAGGATGGTTGGGGGCAGGTATGGGGTCACAAGAGTGTCTTTTTCATGTTGCAGATTAGAAGCAGATGTCAGTGGGATTACGCCGCCAGTGTCATCACTCACCCCACAGCCCCACCTCCATCCATACACAGTCATAGTACATGTGCACGCACGGACACACACACACACACGCACACACACACACACACACACACACACACACAGAGAGAGAGAGAGAGAGAGGGAGAGAAGGGGTTACAAAAGTTTCACAGTACTCTCAACTGTCCACACAGCTACAGGGTGAGCAAGGAGCATCAATGACTGATGTGATGCACTGTGCCATAGCTTTCAGCTTTCAAGTTGTACTAACTAAATTGTTTGAAAATATTTTGAGCATGGAAGTCTGATTCTTGAATCATGATTCCTGAACAAATCTTTCAACTGAACATGTTCTCCAAATCAAATCAATCAAATCAAAAACATGACAAAAAAACGAAACTACCAGAATGCATTTATTGTGAAGCAGCTTTTGGAATGTGATGTACATGGAAGTGTTTAACCACCAAATACTGACTTATTGCTTTATGAAAGTTAATTTTAATCTAGATCTGTACATTTTCTGTTGCTTTTTTGCTAGTGGGTCAGTTTGAAATATTGCCAGGGAGGAATGGATTTCATTACAGCTCTGACAAAGCATGAAAAAGTTAAAGTTTTTTTGTATTCCTTTGGGAGTCTGGCATGAAAGAGGGGAATCTAGTTTCTGAATGAGAGAACCAAATACTGAAGCAAATACTTACTGGATCCCTTTTTGAATGAAATGATCCATATGAACAAAACACTTGCTCCCTGAATGACACAGTGGCATCAATTTCATTCGTGGATAAAGGATTCAAGTCAGTGATTCAAACACTCGAAAGGTGAAAAGAACTAAATTCAAAATAAAAAGTTTCTCAGCTGCCTCAAAACATTTTAAAATGCCAATGCTAATGATGACGGTAATGCTGGATCCCCCTAATGTCTCCTCATCATTAGACTCATGTCCCCAGACCCACCTCTGACTGACCTCAGCACCATGCACCTCCCAGGGCCTTGAAGTGGTCCTGGCCTGGAAGATAAATTATGTGACTGAAGAATCGCTGTCTACAGAGAGCTTATTGGAGCCAATGAGGTCTAAACCTGAGATCATTGGTACCCTACATGTTCTAAAGTGTGTGTGCATGTGAACATTGCATGTACAAATGTAAGGAAATATGTATATAATGCCTATACAGGAACCAAGCCTCTGAGTGTGGCATAGTTAGGTGTGGTTTGCTTGGTCTTAACTGTTTGATGTCAGCAGAGGGGTGATGGTACAGAAGACATGAGCCTAGAGGCTCCATAAGAGATAGCTGTGAGATAGCTAGATAGAGATAGCTGTGAGGAGTAAAAGCTACAACCCACAGTGCTTATTGTTCCTGACAGGAACCACACTGGGGCTGTGAGTATGGTCACAGCCACTGAGAACATCACCACATCATGATACGGTTTTGTTATTTTGACCACTGCGATCAGCAAGTGAAGCCTGGCAGCCTTTTTCTGGTGGGGGTCAGAGGTCTTGACCGGATGTCAGAGTTAACTGTGGATCAACTATGACTGTAGGCGTTCATATAAGACTTGTGGTCATATGAATATGGGAACAGCTTTGCTAAGAGAAGAGATGGTTTAATGTGTCTGTCACTGGGAGTGAGGGATGTAACATGTCTTCAAATCACAATGAAATTTGAGAACACTTTCTATGTATGGAAGATTATGCTGATATATACACAAGGATGCAGAATGCTAAAACGTCACTGAAATAACACAAAAACCTAATAATAGCAACAAATATTAGGCCTCACGACTGTGTATACTGAGCTCTCAATGACTGCTCATAGTCTCCACTCTGACTGAATCTGTAATTCTCACACACTTTAAGGCCAAAAGTATTAAAGGTGTATGATATGATCACAGTAGCATTCACAGTATTAGATAATCTGTGCAAACCATTAGTATCAACTGAGTCAGAATTGTCATTACATCCATGTATGGTGTTAATAGGCCCAATAAGACTCAATTCAGGGATGGCAGACTACGGTCCTTGAGGACCAGTGACCTCATCTGATGCAATAAGGATCATTACAGCATTGAAAAAACAATTCTGCACTAAGATGCAAAAAAATCCTGAGAGAGACGCAAATTCTTCAAATGAACTTTGATCTTAATGCCAGAGAGGAAAAAGTGTGGAGAAAGATAGGTTCTTCTTGTCTCATCAGTGAGTCATTAACTTCTTATAGTGATAATTTGTAGCACGTCTGATTATGGTAGCAACAGGATAAATTCTGATATATAAAGAAATATATAGTTTGTCTAACTGTATCAATACAAAATACATCTTAGTTCAAACAATTACAAACACAACAAAAACATTACAAGAACAGATCATTTTACCAGGGTTGTATCTGGAAGAAGAAACGACGTGTGTGTGTGTGTGTGTGTGTGTGTGTGTGTGTGTGTGTGTGTGTGTGTGTGTGTGTGTGTGTGTAGACAGTTGAGGCTCCAGTCAGTGTCCAAAGTTGGGAGGAGATTTGGAGGTGCTGTTGTAGCAGACAGACTGGTGGAGATTAAAGAACTTAAGATAGGCAGACATTCAAAGAGGTTCAAAGACTGCAATATAGCCGTTTTTTTATGAGAGGCTGTCTGAAGATTGCTGACCACCGCAGCACTTAACAGACACATAATTGCAAAAAAATCTTTATCTCAACATGTCATTCAGTCTCTTTTACTTTTAGTTACAGTAACCCCACTTCATTCTACAACAAATGAACTTATTTCTTTTTACTACTTCAGTGATTGAACTCAGAGAAAATAAAACAATTTATTAATCTGCTGAAAAATTGTGGATTAATCTCACCCCATCGTGAGACTTTTTCTAGTCTGTTCAGAAAATTTCGATTTCAATGATAGATTAAATGACCAAGATGGAGATATCACATGCTATCCTGGCAAAGTTTCTGTGGAGCCATGAAATCCAACCTGTGTTCTTGTACCTCTTTATCTTTTTGTTTTCAGTAGCAGATGTTAAAACACTTCAACCAACATAGAGTCATGTACCAAGTTACTCAAACAACACTAGAAGAATAATAGGCAACAATACAGCAATGTTATGAGCAAGAGACACAACCTAAATGCTGCTATTAATGACCTATATTTAGTTTCAAAGGGTAACTCTGTCCCCTCTTATCTCCTCCACTACATGGTGACTGCATGCAAGCCCTGAGTGCTTTCTGAGAACAGCCCTATAGCCACGAGAACCTACTCTTGAGTGACTATCTCCATGTTCTTGACCCAGCGGTACAGCATGTAGATAGCCTTAACTATGGTAACTGATGCACAGAGGCAAAATTTATCTCTTAAAAACTCCTGTTGAAACTCTTCACAGAAAGGTTTTCAAGTGTTTTGTTTTGGATTCTGCTGAGATTTGTATCATGATCGATTTTATCAGTTGAGAAAAAGGTAGCACAATATATGCAGAAAAACCTTTTACAGAAAATAATTTGCAAAATTTACAAACTGAAACAAACAGCCAAACAAAGTGCATTATAACTGGACACCATTAAATACCCACAGTTTCATCATTGCCATCAACACCTCTGGTGATGTTTATGTTTCCATTATGTCATTTCAGGGGTGCACAACACCAGGAGACCCAACACTCAACTGCAAACATGCCAAGCATGTGCATCATGCAAGGTTCATGCATCATCCATGTATCATATGCATCACACCCACCTACAAAGTCACACAGAGAGGTGATGCTATTTCTCATACAGTGTGCATTTATCCATAATGTTGTTGTATTTCCCATTTTTTCATACTATTCCTTTTTGTATTTTGTATTTACTCATTACATCATATTCTCTTCTCGTGTCCAATGGAAAACAAAGATCCCTGATTTTGTTTCTCCCTATGAGATATGAACCTTATTTTACTCTATTATACTGCATGCACAGGAAGCTAGATTTCACTATACAAGCATAATCAAGAGTTTGAGGTTTTCTGTGAAATAATAAAAATTCTTAATATTCATACCAGAATTGAAACCAAGACTATTGTAGTTTGACATGGAGTAATGATTTGGGGGCAAACCTGCAACCTGCCCTAACAGCAGCTAAAGGCCATACATTCATGTTTAACTTCTCTTCATTGCCTTGACCTGCACCCGTATCAGGGATTTATATCCCAAATCTGCTCCCTCTGACATACAATTAACCTTAATGAAATCAGGAAGACATGCAGTCTTTTGTGTTTCTATATGTCTCTTAAGTGCGCATGTATGTTTTTCCACATCCTCTCCCTCCCCTCTCTTTTCTTTTTAGCTCCTCCATGTTACTTTTCAGCATTTGAAATCAAGGTAATGACTGGGCAAGGAAAAAGAATGTTCTTTCAATAGATAATTAGGGAGATTGGTTTACCAGGGCCACTCAAAGCCTATTCAAATGCAGGGTTGAGGCCAGGCCTTGTCTGCTGAGCCCAAAAGGCTCCCAAGAGAGGCATTCACTTTGGCTTCATTTCTCAGAGCAGGTGCCTGACAGGTAGTCAATGGAGACGGCCAGTTGAGATATATAAGAGACCCATCCCCCTGGACAAGGGGTCAACATCACAGGTCAGGGGTCATGAGCAGAGGTCACAAGGTCAATGTTTAGCACACAGGACTGGCCACATGACTGGAAATCCACCCTGGACAGCCAGCTATCAGTTCTATGACTGAATGTGTGCAGGAAGTAGAGGTGCTACTGTTGTTGATTGACAGCTACCTTTTCTTTCATCTAAATATCATATATGAATTTAGCTAACACACTAAATTAAAAGAAAACACACTTCACAGGCTTCACCTGCCCACCCAAAATTCTTCATCATCCAAAATTAACTAATTGCATGTTTGTGCCCAACAGACAAAAAATTACTCTGTTGTGTCTTGTATTTTCACTTTTTATGTTGTAACCGCCACATAATGTTAAAAATAAGAATTTCTCAAAAAGCTGACAAGCTGAGGGATTTAAAAATTGCAGGGGTTGTTCTTTTTCAATTCATTGTCTTGTGACCTTGCTTTAGTCTTACTGTATAATTAATAAAAGTTATGTGATTTATATAGTTTTTTATCACTTAAACTTTTTTTTTTACGGTGTTTAGTATAAACTGAAGTGCACCCAGAATTGATTGATTCTTACCATCCTTGGCATTCCCATGGATTTTCTCATCATAACATCAGCTCTGACAGCTTCATTGGAGCATTATTATTTTACATTAGATGGGGACTGGTGGTCCCTGTTCACAGATATGCTTAGAATACCTCCCCACCACAAGAGCAGTGCAGGATTAAAGGTCAGAGGTGATGTGCACTCTAATTTCTAATTAAATCTCAGTGTGGAAAAGTGATCTGTCATTGCCCATAGGCTACTATTGACAAGGGCTCAGCTACCATGGCTTCACACATAAAGGGATCAACCCCCCTACTGGCCACCGCCCCTGGCCTCCAGCCACCTTGGGCTCCCTGGCTGCACCCCAAGGGAAACACTATATAAATGTCAATGTACTGGGAAACTGCTACTGAAGGAGTCACAGCCATCATACAAGGGGGAGTTCTACCAGAGCTATTTTCCCTCTCTGTCACTCTAGTGGTGGTTCCTGGAAATGCAGCAGTGATTTAGGGTCAGATCTTCTTACATAGCAGTGGATCTGAGCTTCTGTGATATGTAACTAAAACTCTGTTGGGTTGGCAAAATGTGCTCACCCAATCTCTGCTGGGTGTGCAAGCACCCATACATATGTAAGGGAATGATTACAGAGGGTACTACAGTACACAAGGAAATCTCAACTCAAACCCTATGTTGTATACACTGTTCATGTATCTATAACCCATTCTACATTAGCATTTGTGGCAATAAGCACAGCAACATATCCAATATGCATGTCATTTTTTCTCTCTAATCAAATAGAAAGCCTGAGAAGTAAATATCTATTTTCTTACAGCCTGGCTGTTTGCAACTTGGGGGAGCGGCTATATAATAAACAGTGTGTGGCAACTGAGGAATTTCTTTTAACGTATCGGCCTGGCCAGCATATGCTAGATATAGGAAACCCATAGCGGCAGTGGCTCCATATCGGCTGCAGAGGTCAAAGGCTAGGGAAGGTCAAAGGTGTCATCCTCCTTTCTCATCATGAAGTGCATTAACATCTTCTCTCTGTCCAGTCTTATCCAGATGGCTGACCAGGCCACAGGACAGATGCCCCATTTTAAAATATTTCAGGGATCCAAAACGCACCATCGAGAATAAATATGGCTCCATCTTTAGGACATCATATTTCAAAGGAATATAGATATGGATACGGGTGGATATAGGGTGCATAAGCCCAGGCTGTGTTAAGCATGCCTTAATTGATTCTTGGTCCAATCATAACAGATTGCTCTCTTCAGTTTGGGTTTGTACTATTAAACGTTTCATTCATTTAAAGTAGTGGGGAAAAAAGAGGAATGCAGAGAAGGAAGGAAAAGTGTTTGATTTGCACGTCATAAGTGACAAATCATTAAATGTTATCTGGGTGGAGAGCAAGTCAGACATACTAAACATCTCACATTTGACATACAAGTCAGAAAAAAATGTGATGTGTTCAGTAACTTTTACCAAGAATAAGCCAAAAATAAATATCAAATGTTTTAAATGTCTGAACTTTAACAGGGTCATCACATAGTGAGCTAATGTTAGACATTTTTCAACTATGCTACTGCACCACTGTTAAAATCAGCAGACTGATTAGGCCAGGTTGTTGCTATTGGCAGTAGACCATGATCCGTGTTCAGAAAAAGGCAAGGACCTTACAAGGAGGAAGTGACCTCACTTGTGTGCCTAAGTAATTAAATCACAGGGTCTTGGAGTGCATGCATGGCATTCTTCCACTTTTTGCATAAGCATGTCACATGATAGCCAAACCCACATGACTGATGTTGTAGAAAGGTTGGCAGATTGGTTGCTTTACAAACTGCAAGAAAACAAAATCAAAATCTCTCCAGAATTCTCAAAGTTAGTCCATCATTAAAACTCATCATTCAGTGTCCTCCTTCATCCTATCAGCATATCTTATAAACAGATGATCCCTCCTCTCAGAGCCTGTTGTAATTTTTACAGCACCAAAACTCTTTCAGGCATGCTCACAGTCAAACGAATGGAGCCTCTCCAAGCCAAATAGACCAAGGCACCCTGCCGGGAGCTTTGGCTTGGCCCTCAACCAGCTTCTCAGACATACACACACATTTATGTTTGCAGAGAGCAACAGTGTCTCATACACACTTTCTCATACACACATCCAAACACACACACAAACATATACGGCAAGCTACCCTGCCCAGAGACCTCTGACTTGAACCTGCTGCTCTCACTCAGCAATACATAAATCACTGGGCTCTCAGCAGCACTGCTGGCCCTCAGTGCCATGCTGAACTTGACTCCACGGGAATAAAAGTCCGTAACTGGATACAAAAACTAATCCAGGCCAGAGACAATTGCTGGCATACGGAGGCCCTAGAGGTGCTGATACCCCCCTGTGACGATATGCCGTCTATGTCATGAGACCTCTGACTTCTGCACTAAGGCGACACAGGCCTGCTAGGTGCTACTGGTCAGAGATCAGAGAAACAGGGAGAATGAGTGAGGACATGAGGGAAAGGGGGTGATGAAGACATAACCTGTCAAGTCGCCCTCATTCTTAGTCTCGCCATCTGTTTCTCTAAACATGCCTCCTCACCCAACCCTCACTGTCAGATATGATGGAGATGTTACAAAGCTAAAAGGCTTATTTCACTCTTTGTTGTTTTATGCCCTCTTTCTCTCTCTCTCACACACACACACTCAAATTTGAGGTCATTGTATCCTTGAATATTTCTATTGTATGCTACTGTATACCTCCCCTCCGCTACATTTCAAAGGGAGGGCTTTTTTTAATTTTTACTACTTTCTACTGTATTTGAAGATCATGGTTATTAGTTATTTTGCTAATTAGGATTTTACACAAAAACACATGATCAGCTTCTAAGATATGATGATTTGGTATATATTAAAACTGTATATAAAGTTGTTACAATTAGCTCCACCTCAACCATCTACAACATATTGTAATATTGTACATATTGTATCTGTAATCCTAATCCAAAAATAAACAATCTGAAAGTGGCTACTATGTATTATGAGTTATTTTTTTGTTGAAAATTTTGAATGCAGGACTTTCACAGTATTTTTATGCTGTGGTATAACAATAGGTTTACTTAAGTAAATATTTAGAATGTCTTCCACCACTGCACACATCCAATTCTTGTTTTGTTGTTTTTCAAAGCACTGTAAAGAACATGGGAATAAGAGAAGCTAATATCAGTTGATTTGTACAACACGAAATCCAATAAATAGCTGTTACAACATATCAGAATTTAGCACATGCACCTGAACCATTCTCCATAAAAATGTCAACCTCACTGCATCTCTCAGAGTAAAAATGATTACTGACAACAGTGTGTGCAGTGTTTGTTCTTTTGAGATTTGGGAAAGAGTATTGCATTTCTGGGACACTGGAATACACTGTTGAGCCTTCCGGAGTTGTTACCTAATTGAACAAAATATTGAACAAAGAAGGTGTCAATTTGATAACCCCACTCACTCAGAGTGGTTAATGAAAGTTAGAGTAGGTAAGGAGTGGTGACTTTATTATGGTCTTGGAGATTTATGAGGCTATGTTGAAATACAAAACTTAATTTGGACGGCTCAGTATCTTTTTGTTGCCCTGTTAGTATAGTTAAGCTACTGACAAACCAGCACAACAAAACCCTAACAACACCCTGCTGTAAATAATCCAACAGCCTGTCCTGTAATGTGGCAACCTCCCACACCACTCCCTAACTGTCTAACTGCGTTCCTTGGGACACTCTAAGCCTCCATCCCAGGAATGCTTCTGTACTCTTCTGTCCTGAGAGTGGCCACTGTTTCACTCTGATAACATCAGGCACCAGGGCCTGCACAGCCAAGAGGCTCCGAGACACACTTTTATAACTTAAGTATCTGGGACTGATATCTGCAGCCATCAGCTCAATACACCCTCATCACATACTTACAGACACTCAGACACTCTCTCTCCGTCTCACAGATGACACAAACACGTGTATATGCACACACTCCCAAGCATGCCTGCCAACATGCACATGTACACACAACCTCAACTATTTATTCTACCTCCCATCTTTTTTGTGCAGACACACAAACACATACACAACTGAACTTGTAAATAAACTATATATACAGTATTTCATTAGCCACTGTGAAATCACCCCTAATCCCAACCACTAGCCTACCCTAGTAATTTAAATTTAATCATCAACCTGACCCTAACTCTAATGCCTAACCGTAATACTAGACCGAACGCTAAATTTAAACCCAGTAACCCTAAACCTGACTCAAAGATAACTTTGTTAATAACAGAGATGGAGAAAGACATTTTCTTTAGAAAGTGTTTATGAGCCCCACTATTTAAATCTCTACACTTTTGGGACTTATCCTCAGTACTGGACAGCCTGTGTCAGCCTTCATTTGAACCTCTGCTCTGGGAAAATCCAACTTGATGTGGATAACATTTAACAACCTTACTGCTGACTGTTTCAGCCACATCGACGACTTACGACCTACTTCAGTGATCGGGAGATGATGAAAGCAATGCATTACCTGGATGTATGAGCCTTTTTTTAGTTACGTATACTTTGTTGATGTTGCACACATGATGGGATTTCCAGAAGCATAGTATGCTGGCAGTCATACACTTATAACTGTTAGTGAAAAGCATCCAAAAGTGGCCAAAGATTTAAGTCAGAATCAAGACATTATATGATGGCAGGATTTGGGGAAAATGGACTTCATACAACATCTGCCATAAGAATGTCTATAAAAACTGAATTTTGAATACTTTCATCTTATGCACAATTCTGACAGGTTTACTACATGAACATCATTTTCGAATAGGCTTGGCTTTTAGGGATATAGACAAATAAAAGAATAAATGATAACTCAAAATAAAAAGTTCTTTGTCACAAACTAAGTATTCTCACAGCTATACTATAACTTCTTCTTGTAAAAAAAAAAAAAGTAGCCTAAACCACCACAGTCACTACTGTCAGATTGTGGAGACACCACAGATACCCTTTACTCCTCTTTGACCCAAGAAAAGGCAGCGTGTGCCTTTTAATGGACAGTGCCACTTCACTCTTCCACATTGATGGTCAGTCACACAAACAAAAAGAGGGATGAGATGAGTTTCTCAGGGGATTGAGGATAATAAAATCAGGGTGTCTGTATGTCCTGAGCGGGGGCCATATTTGATACTCTAACAGAATGAAGGTCTTTGGCGGCCCAGCCTGGCAGTCTTTTAGCTAAAGCAAGCAGATTTCTTTGAAGCCTGGCCACCTTGGCTGAAGAGCCATTACTCCTGGGTTTTTCTATACATTAACCATGCTACAGCAGCACAAGTGCATTACAGGCTGCCGCCCCAGCAGGGCCCAATTGTACTCCCGCTTGTTAAATATTACCCCAACAGAGCTTTTGATTTTATTGTCATTTTTTTCTCCCCATACCGCTTATCCTCCTCCCCTCCCCCGATCAGATTAGGATCGATTGCTGCATGGCAGAGCTGGCCCAGACATGAGGACCAGAACAACGCTACAGCGTGATTGCGCTCCTCAGGCCCCGCCTTGGAGACTATTCAGGCGACTAAATAGAATGATTTGCCCTTAGATGTCAAATTTCCTCCGAGACAAGGATGTCAATACCAATTAGATTGTCTGCAGTTGCCTTAGTTACGCCAGCCTGCCCCACACCACCCCCGCCACCCCAACCTCTTTTCCTCTAAAGATACACTCGCTCTCTTTTAACATCTCACTCACATCTCTCTTTTTTGTAAGCAGAGTGGTGGTCTCGGCACCAAGCCTTTAGCCTCAAATCAGTTTTATGGCTGGCGCTGTGCAGACATTAGGCTAACTCCATTAGATTCTCTGAAGGAGATGCCCTGAAGGGATACTGAGGGGCCAAGATGTGACTGTGTGTGTGTGTGTGTGTGTGTGTGTGTGTGTGTGTGTGTGTGTGTGTGTGTGTGTGTGTGGTGAAAGGGTGAAGGGGTAACATTGTCTTACAGAGTCTTTTGGCATCTCCTTAAAGGCCACTGTCTACTGGTCCGAGTAGGCAAAAGGCCACTGGAGCAAGAACATAAACAAGAAAGAGAAGTGGGCAGAAAATGGATTAATGAACAAATGTAATTAGGAGAAAGGGAGGATGGAGAGAGTGGGAGAGAGGACTCTGTCTCCACTTAGTATCGTGGCTCCTGCAGGCGCTTAAGTGCTAACATGACAAACAGATGTGGCCATGGCTGGCCAGACATAGGACTGCACACTCTCTCTCTCTCTCACACACACACACACACACACACACACACACATATATACACACAAACATACTCAAGCGTACAAATACACCTACACATCCACAAATACACATACTGTCTTTCTTTTCCTGTGTCTTTCTCAGCTTCCTAAAATGGACTTTAAGCTCACTGTGCACAAAATTCAGGTAAACATGATTTGTCTTACATAATCCCAAATTATTAATTACATATTTATGACAAAAATGTTCATGTAGGATAGATAGACAAACATACTTGGCAAACCTTAGACAAGTTCAAACCAAACAGGACAACCGTGTGCAAGCAAGAAATTCAGCAGCAGAGCAAAAGTTGATATAGTGCTGCACAACTGCTTCAGTATGTACAGAAGAAAACACATTCTTACGGGCCATTAGGCATAATTACAGATAGCTTTGGGAACTAAAAAGATTGCCCACACTAACTTACTGCGTAGCTTGCTTTCTGTTTTGGGAAAATAACTCATATACACATTCAAGACAAGGGCCACATCTATGTAAGTTTGAATTTGCTATAAGTGACAAATCTGTCAAGTTTTCAAGGTACAAGAAAACTTTCAGAAATGTCTGAAAGGACAATCACAAAGATTCAGAAACAGATGCTTTGACCTTATATTTTTTCAGCCTTTGATGTACAGTATCACTTCTCTCCTATGATAAGAGCTCAGCTGTCCACTAGTTATAGCTTAAGTGTCTCTGTGAAGTCACCTTGTCTGGATTTCAGCATTAAACTGCTTTTGGTGTGTTGTTAAGAGCATAAAGGGTTCAGGACGGTACATCCTTGATGTATTGTATTGTATGTGAACTCCTGTTATTTTGCTTCAATCTAGATTCATAAGTTTTCTCACAGCAATTTTATATTAAATATTTGTGCTAAGGGCTACATTGAGTGATTAATAAGTGTATAACATCCTTCTGTTTAGTTTACATTGTTATTGCTACAGGAATATGAAACCTTATACTTTCTTTTCCAGGTTTCAATTAGCATGTAGTCACCATTAACTACTGCAGTTGACTAAATCAATACCTTCCCAGAAAGCATCCAAATCAAGAGATAAAGTAATCAACTCTGTTTTTAGTTATCTGCCGATAGTTACGGTTAAACACAAGGGCAATTTTTTGAGAGTATGTGACAGCATCATAATCTTACAATAATTTAAAAATGAAATACTATTACAAGGTTTTAGGCAATATACTTTAACCTGAATCACCAGTTGAAATGTTTGAGATACACACAAAAAATTATGTCACCATATGTAATGCAACACAGTTTTATCAATGTTGTGCACATTATTTCCCTCAGTTTCATGTCAAAAGGTACACTACGCAAAACCAGCAGACACTGGCAAACTAATGTGAGCCATGACCAGGTTTGCTAATCTCCTTCTTTCAAAACCTTTTTTCCAAAGAAACGCAAAACTACCCAATCAATTCAGCAGTGAGGAATGGAAACAGGACTTGCATTTTGAGGTTGGTTTAACCTTGCAGTGACACCTATTGCAGATGCTTTGAAATGGTTGAGAAGAATAGTTTCCGCATGGTGGGATCTGCAATTAGGCGGCACATCTGCACCAGCAGCAGCACCCCAGCATCCCCTCAACCTCCAAATCTGGCATGCTCAGAGCTTGGTGTTGGTTTGCAGCCAACACAAACAGTTACCACTGCATAACTGTGAATAATTTTATGAGATGAATTTCAACTGGACAATTAGATGGATTTCAAATGTGAACATTTCAAGAGTACAATGCATTTAACTTTCGAATCAATAAGAAAAGGGACACATCAAGGGAGCAAGAGAGACACGGATACAAGTCACAGAACAGGAGAAGCAAAGAGTTAAGCAGAGTGAAAAGACAAAGAAGGATAAACAGAGAGAACGATGAAAGAAGTGGAGGAGAGATAGTGACATCCATGAGACAGAAATTTACAACCAGATCATCAATTAACCACTCCAATCACAATGGATCAAGCCATTAAATGTGCATTTCTTCTAAATGACCTCCTGACTGACAACGACTGCAGATCATGAGCTTGTATTGATGGCTGTTGAAACACTATGCAGTCCCAAAGTCTGAGAAGTTCACTGTTTGTCAGTTAATTCGCCACATGCGGTCAGGAGCAAAACAAATGTCTGCCCTCTCAACTTACATATGTCTCATTAAATGCAATCCAGTTATTTCAGTCTACAAGACTAATGTCTTGTGCTCTCAAGTTGGCATGTTTACCTTGCTCTCGTTTTTCTTGTGCTGAATAAGCACAGAATGTGACCATTAAATATATTGCTGATGGAGAGACAAGGGGAGGGAAACATCAATATTAAAGTGAACTGGAGTTACTGCCGCCTGTGTTACGTGATAGAGTATCCCTGGGTGACGTCATCTCCAGGTTAGATAAAGAACATGCGATGAATTTACACTCTGAAATTTAAAGTTAGGAATGTAAGCATGTGATTTCACAATGTTTCTGAGACATAACAATGTTTACTTGAATATCAGAATCCACTAATGCTCTGTGAGATCAAATGTTGCGATTGGTAATTTTTCAACATACACTTATCTCCCTAAATCAATTCAAAATTGAAAAAAAAACAGGTATTCACTTCCATATTATCATTGCAATTAGCCTCTGTGTGATATGAAAAAAACATGTAAAACAAAGGACCATGGCATCCATACAATCCTACTTTCAGCACCTCTGAAATTAGACCTAATGTTGCCCCTGAGGGGCTATTAGATGATAAATCCCTGCCATTGACCAGGTTCTGCCCTCTGCTTGCTTATGACTAACGTCCCGACCTCTTTGAAGTCCCTCACCACAACAACACCAGCACCACTTCCTCTCCTCTAGAAAGACAAAATGTGAGTTGACCCTTTCAGGACACCAGAAAAGAGCAGGAGAAGGTTTAAGGGAGGAAAGGGGACTCACAACATTCAAAATAAGCCAGATGTTTGAATCCCATGCTAAGATGTGGAGACATGCGCTTGCCGTGGGCCTGCATTAATGAAGGTAGAGATCCATCTGGGGGGGC
Organism: Siniperca chuatsi; assembly: GCF_020085105.1. Taxonomy (NCBI): domain Eukaryota; kingdom Metazoa; phylum Chordata; class Actinopteri; order Centrarchiformes; family Sinipercidae; genus Siniperca; species Siniperca chuatsi. Next base: position 12,324,489 of record NC_058059.1, read on the forward strand.
TGATAGGCAAGGGGATGCTGTGTGATAGGCCATGGCACATACACACACTCACCCGGTCACATGTGCTAGCAATAAGTTAGCCTCGCTGCCACTCTGGTCAGATAAACAGATGGAACTAGGCTGAGGCTCTATTGCTAAGACGGGAATATTTCCCATTTCCCCAGCCTGAGAAAACTGGAATGCTGCTGTTGGGTTACATTGAGGTACTTCTGCTAATTTGTTCAGCAACAGAGAACTTCTCTTTATAATGCTGGTAAACATAACAGCTATTAAACTTATTGACATTGTTATAGGTTGTTCCAAAAATGTTGTAGCTGGTGATGTGACACATCTTTTTATGTTATGATTATGTTTTATCTAATGTTTTAAGAAAATATACAATATAGTGTAGTACTGTTGCTATGAGGACATTTTATCTGGGCATTGATACTTTCAGTTAAAAAAAAAGACACTGCACTTTGAACTAGAGGATTACACTAATAATTAGTTTAAACTTAAACTAATTAGAGTTGTAAAATAATTAATGGTATTGTATAATAAATGCATTTTCTCATTCCAGTGGCAAAATTAGAATAAAATTACATTAAATAAAATTCAAATCTTTTTTGGAAATAAAAACCTTCTAATAGTGTAGAATAATATCATATCTACTATCATTTTTGTCTGGTGGAGTACTACAATGATGGGTACTTCTAGGTTAATATTTAACTTACTTAGATATCTTTAAAAAAGGTCTGTATATTAAATCATAATGATATTTTTATGGACATTAATTATGCTAATTTAAAATTCATTATGCTATTTGACCAAAAAGTGTGCCATCTCAGCAAAGGAAATGTTCACTTCAGCCAAAAGAAAGATTTTGTATCATGCCAGCTCACTGTCATTTTATTTTTTAGTATACCATTAACATAATCTGTCCTCTCTGTATAATTACATCATGTTGATAGTTATTCATAATGTAAAAAAGTAAATTAATATATATTAAAGACACAAATTAAAGAACAATTTCCATGGTTTTTATGCGCTGTAAGCATTATTTGCAAACTAACTAATATTAGGTGCCTTAACAACAAGTACTTGCCTGCCTGCACATCTGTCTGTCTCTGACTGTCTGACGCTCTATCTTCTTTGTCAGAAATATAATATTTCTGAAACGTGTGACTTACAGAAGTGTTAAAAAGGAAATTACTGAATTGCACTGGTATTATGTTGGCTGTAAGAGTTGGTGTGTTTGTCTGCATGTTTTGATTATATCACAGTGAATATCAGTGCATTTCAGAGACACTTTAGAGTAATTAGGGATCTGTACACAGAAGTTACAGTACGTGCATTGTAGTGTGACTCACATCTCCGTCATGGCAGTATCGCTCCTGGGCATTTAGCAAAGCATGCAGAATATATGTCAAAAGCTGTCCATATTTTGAGCTGAAAAGTGAATGATGTAAGCATTTCAAAAAGAGAGAAGGATGAACTGTACGATAAGCGAAGGAGCGAAGAGAGGAAGGAGGGAGAGAGTGAGGGAGAATGAAAATGTAAATACTGCATGGAATGCTCTTGGGTGAACTGTAAATGAACCCCTAAACCCCAATCTCCACCTGACAAAATCTGTTATTTGCCCTGACACACAACCACAAAGAGCTTGCAGCCAGCATGCAGGAATGTCATGTTAAGATCACAATTACCTCTTTAGAAAAAAAGGTTTCCATCCCAGGAGAGGCTGCGGAACAATCCAATAATTGAGGATCTTTATACATTCAATATTTTGTCATCCTGCTTTATATGATTGTTTTGTGGGAAAGAGGGAATATTTGCAACCATGATACCTGAAACATACACTAAGGTCTAAGGGAAGTGTTGACAATATGAGATTAGGATGTGCTTATTTTGGAAAACAAGAAGATAAAAATATCACTCAAGAACAAAGACGTAAAAATGACTCATTTGGGATATCCCTCACAATTACATTTCTTTGTTTGTGTAATTTTCTTTGATTCCTAGTTTGGACTTAATGACCCAGACACACAGCTAAGAAATAGTCACATTTTGTGACGGTCTAACAACATCTAGTTTAACACATCTGTGGTGTGTGACTACATTGTTGGCTTTCTCTCCTCAGCTGTCATCAGCAACACACATCGCATTAAAGCTGTGACTGAACTGAGGTAATGATAACCACAGTTGCATGGTTAGAATGGTATTTAAGCAGCCTAATGCCCTGTTTGTTTTCCTATGTGCTCTCCCAGTGGTGCTCTCAATCCAGTGAAAGTGTGTTGAGTGCTGTGATTGGTGTGTTTTTGTCTGTGTGTGTATGTTCAGAGACACTCCCTCTCCTAAGCTGGGCAGGTCTTTTTCTCTGTGTGTCTGAGTCCCTCCTTCATTCAGTCACTCACTTTCCCTCACTCACTCTTTTCTTTCTTTTTTTACTTCCCCTCTGCTTGTTTCCTCCTCCTCCTTTCTTCTCCCTCTCTCCTCCCACAGGGGCTGTATGCATTCCTTCCAGGAGGGGCGGAGGTGTCTGTGATCCGGCCTCGATAAGGACCCTTCCATGCTACCCTCCCTCGTGTTCACCCTCACCCTCACCCTCACCCCCTCCCTGGGAAAATGGGTGCACCCTCCTCCCTGGCAGGGCACTGGCTCCCCTTTGAGTGTGCTGCCAGCCGTGGCAGCAGAGACTTAACATGATTTGTTTGTCTGCTGCTGCGTGTTTGCACCAAACCCTAGCGCCAACCCCCATTACTCCTGCCTGGTACAGATCTGGAGTGAGGCTCCTGGAGGCGGGGGGTGGAGGGTTAAAGGGGTGTTAAAGAGGGTGAGGTGGGGAAGTTGGGGGATGTAGGGAGAGATCGGGGTTAAAACGAGTTTGGAATATGATCCATGGGCTGGAAACATTCAACATTTCTTGAAAATAAGTCTGGCTGCAACAGGCTGGACTCAGCATATATGGAATAACAGGAAAAACACGCACGCACACACACAAAACTATTTCACTAATCACTCAGTTTGCATTTGCAAAGATTGAGGGTTTTCCCATTCTTCCTTTTTTTTCCTGGTGTTTTGTAATTGGCTTGCTTCCTGGTGCAGTGGCGGACAGCAGGCACAGCAGCGGCTGCCCAGTTGGCCCATTGATCTTTCATCAGCCCATAGAGTTAAAGCTGAAGGCATGAGGGAGAGGCTGGAGAGGCAGCCCCTCTCTTTTTATGGCAGCCCGCTGGAGCCTGCCTAGGATTGTTCCCTGTTTCCTCAGATTGTTTTTCATTTAGTCAGGGTGCAGCGCTGTGCCTCTCTGAGGAGGTGAGGTGAAGTGTCGCAGACATTTAGAGAAGCATGTAACAGCTACGGTTTGGGTAGGTGGATACAATGGTTTAGCAGGGTTTGTTTGCTGATAACATTTTAGTTACTGTGTGTGACAGTGTGCATTTGGGTTTTGGGCTGTAAGTGTTTTTTGAGTGTATGAGGTGTGTGACTTCTCTATCATATATTTCTATCTGTTCCAAAGCACAGATAAAATGTCCTTTAGGCCTACAATTAGGAAGGTGTTGGTGGCAGTTGATCTATAGCCTATAGAAGGATAGTTGTCATATAAATGTGTATTTTTGAGTGGAGAGCCCAAAAGACTGGCAATAAACGCAGATGACAAACAGCAGCACCACTTATTTAGTGGAAGTGATACATTAGACTGTTGCACTTGATAATATTTCTCCATGGACTCCCAGACTATTAATCAAAACCATTTTACATTAAAAAAGGAGTAGCAAAAGCTCTTAACGCAAATCAAATTTCACTCAAGGGGCTAAAATTACCTTCATCAATTTGCATGAAAGCCATGGCAGTAGTCAAGACATCCATGCGATATCCAATCAGAGGGTCTAATCAGTATGTGGGTGTGGTCCATTGTATCCCCAACAGTATTCCATTGATCCGAGCTCCAGTGCTGAGCTGCAGCGGTCGTGCAGGCCCTGAACTTGGTCATCTAACCGATATGTGATATTAGGATCCTTCTTTGAGGCAGCTCCACGGGGATCTGGTCAGAGAGAGAGAGAGAAGGAGAGAGAGACAGAAAAACAGACTTCAGATCAGCAGATCAATTTTCACTGGACCTTGAATATTTCATGTAAGGAGTCTTGCAGCAGACATACAGATGGGCTAAATAACTGACCAACAACCATGTCCAATCACACATACACTTGATTGTGCATGCTTACAAATACACACACACACAGCATGATCACACTGGAAATGTGTTATTTGTACAAAAATAAATGTCATGTTTTCCATCTGATTTGAAGATACCAAAGGGAGTGGACCGTGTTGGCTCAACCAGGATGCACAGAAAGTGAAGCCACCCAACTTTTCCCCCCAAAACTGAGCAAAAAAATTACCCTTACCATGACCCTAATATTATTTATAGGAAAATACAAATTCATTGCAGTGCTACAAAAGATAAGGCTTTAACTGTTTCTAGTGTATGACAAGAACATTTCAGTGAGAAGATGTTGCACAGGCACATGCTCACATGGGCATTTCACCCAAAATGCCGGGTTAAGGGAATCTTGTCTGGATCATGTTTCTAGTCCAAGCGAACATGTGGTCGATGTAAGGCTATGATACCGACTCAGCCCTGGTGAACACAAAGGACAACATGCTCAAAAAGCAACAACACAGTAGAGATATACCCGTGTTCACAAGTGAAATTATTTGTTAATTTGTATATTTTAAGTATTCTATTGATATGACCTTTATCATTTAATTCCCACTAAATGGTGCAAGATCATAACATTTTGGAACACACATGTCAGATAATTCTAAAGAAAAACTTAAATTATGCTCTGTGTAAAATGGACAGTAAATCTATCCAGCGTATCAGCAGTAACACTGCAACGGGACGACTTGCTCTTGCAGCAATAACCCACACCTGACCCCTAAACCTTCACCCACAGAAAGGATGTTGTTTCACCGACTGTCTTCAAATACTTTCCTCTCGGAAAGACATCAGTGAAACCAGAGCTTGTCAGGCCTTGTATTTGTTTATTAAGTATGCTCTTGGACTGGCTTACTCCCAAGATGGCTGTAACTGAGAGATTTGTTCATGTAGGCATTAGGGCTGGCTATAAGTGGTGAATTATTTATTGAAAAAAATCTCCCCTTCCTTGTCGGATGAGAGAACATGTAGGGCTGCTGCTCACTGACTCTGCCATATATTAGAGGAATGATGACAACATGGTTAAGCGATGCACTCTGACAATGAATTTTTTTAAAAAACTGGGCAAAATCTCTATTTCTGGAAAATAATCCCAAACATATAGTGAAAGTGCGGTTATAGAAATACAATGACATGACCTGGGGAAAAATACAACTGGAAATACTTCAGTATATCAGTAGTTTAGTATTTATATGAAAACAATCAGATTTAACACATACATTTTATGTGACTATTATACAATTTTATGTATAAGCATTAAATATTCAAATTGTTAAGTTATCAATCTCTTTATACGTCAAGTTCTGTGCCTTTCCAAACAGCTCATTATTTCTTAACTCTCTCAAAGCTATTGTCAGCCTGTCAGTGTCTCCTTAAAATGTTTGAGTGTATTTTAATAAATGCCATCTTCTAGAATAAATATGATGAACTTCAGTGTATATTCCCACTGACAGGAACTTCAAGTATTCCACATAGAAGAAGCAGTGGTTGCAAAACATGTGCTGATACTGTAGGACCTCCACCCCCTGCCTTTGGCGATAATAAAATGCAGAAAAAAAGGACACAAGTCACACAAAATCTGAGAAATTCAGTTACCATGGACATCTCTCCTGCCAGATTTAAATCACAATGATTTGTTCAAATCAGAATAAATCACATTTGGTCATTTTCTCTGGCCGCTTTATTATGTTAGTTTTTGTAGTCTCCAGCAGTGAAAGAAAAAGAGACAGGCAGAGGGGCCTGGCTATTGTCATTCAATAGCCTAGCCATTTTGGAAATCACCGCTCTCGATTTGCTCCTGCTGCCTCCCTCTCTGTATTCCCTTATGGCTGCACTAGATGGAAGGCTTCCTTTTATAATTTCCAAGTTGCACATACGCCACCAACCCCCCTCGTCCTCAGAATAACATACACATGTCAAAGCATGAGCTGAATGATTGAATGAGTCAGTGATAGAAGTAAAAAGTGGTGAAGGATGGACTGTTTTAATGTATTTATTAACTTTCGATAGAATCTGCAACAACAGGATGCATCTATATTGATAACACTATTTAAACCTTGTTTAGAATTTTACAACAAAATACAAGTGGGGATAATTTACAGCGAGACATGTCTATATATCGGTGTTTTAGCTAAAAGCTGCTCCATTACCAGAAGGGACTAATAATTGTGATCTATGCCTACTCACTCAGCAAATAATCAATCATGCTTATTTAGTGTGTTTTAACAGGGATTTTGCTTAGGATTTATTGAAAAATCACAACAAATCATTGTCTTACATGAGGGACACTTTTTAAGCCAGCATTATGTAATGAAATAAAATAAGCTATTTTGTGGGATATAATGCTAGTTACGATGGCATACGGGGGGCTTTTGTAAGCCCCAAACCTAATTGAATAAAATCACTCTGGCCCTGTGACCCAGGCTCATCTAAACACTGTCACGTTGTCACACAAAGTGCCACTAAAAGGGGGCCCATGACCCATTTTGTGTCTTGGCCCATATTTCAAGAATAAAGTATTAGACAAACGTTGCTATCAGTGAGTCAGCATCCTCACAGACAAAAACAGCAGAGATCAGAGAAAAAGAGTGCAGTGCACAGCAGTTGAACAGATTAGCAACACAAGACAACTACACAGAGTAGAAAACTCTGCATAAAATCCAAGATATTCATGGAGGAGCTAAGCATTGGGATGCTGACAGCCTGATGACTTGAGAAATTGCAGACCTGTTTTAGAACCAACCTGCATGTTAAGACTTTAATTTGCAGAAATCAGGCGGAATCTCCACACTGCCAGTCTCACATACAGCGAGGGGAATTATTCTCATCAATAGGGCATGAAATTCACTGGATGACCACTGGACACACTGCCTGTTTTTAGGCCAACAAAGTGACCACTGAGGTAATGTGCCAGTGTCTGTAAGTGTGCATGTAAATTGTGTATCAGTGTGTGTGTGTGTGACAAAGGGGGGGGGGGGGGAGACCATCATGTACATGTGCCTGGGACAGAAAAATAAAGGTATTTTTGTGTATTTTTGCGTGTGCGTGTGTGTGTGTGTGTGTGTGTTTGTCCTTGCAACTGAGAAGGGCTTTCAGGGAGTTTCTATTTGAACCCAATGTGAAATGATATGAAACAGCCTGTCACCTTCAAATTTGCTAAAATAGGAATTTTACATTGTGTGGCCTAGTTCTCTTTGGTGTCCTGCTGAATATATTTCAACACATTTTCTCTTTATTTGCACACTTGAATCAGAGCTCATTATCTGGCATCACACACTATTTTCAGAGCTATTCTCATTCTACTATACAGTAGGTAGTGCTGACTATTTTAACTATTGTGCTACTTGACCTCAGAATACTGTCCACAACAAGCATAATAAACACTACTGTTGAACCTGTTGAAACCTAGCCTTCAATAACTGTTGTTGCGTGCATGTAAACAACCACCAGGAAATGTGTCACGTGTGATGATATGTAGGAGAAAGCACAGACATATCAAGCATGTAAGATGGTACCTAAAAGCATTGTAGAGAATGCTGGAGGACAGGACTGAAAATCAAGATCTCTGGGCTGATTACCATAATGCACTAATGATGACACTGCTTGTGCTCTATGATGAATGGATTTCGCCAGGTTGAGAGGTTTAGGAGCAGCCCTGTACACGCACTTTACTTCAGGGAAATCAGAGAAAATAGTATTTTAAAGATACTTCAACATGTTGTAACACCCATAGTCAGAGTGTCTAATCCTAAAGGTGGACAACCCTCATCAGTTATGAGAAGGAACGCTGCCACAGGTAAAACAGGGGTTGTGTGTATAGCTTATTTATGATGTAGGTCATTTAGAGACATAAAATGTATAGCCTATATAATTAAGCTTTCAAAATTATCAGAGTTTAAGGTACATGCTGAAATAGATAAATATCTGTCACCTTCCGCTTAAACAGGCTGTCCTGATGCATGTTCAAAAGCTCTGGAAGGAGTTCTGTGGAGAAATGTGACATTTCATCTGGTAACAAACGTCCCTCAGCAGCCTCCCAAGAGTCTCCCAAAGCCGCAGCCATGACATCAAACGCTCGTCAGAAATTTACATGACCAGGGAAGTGTCCAGAGAAGTGTGTGTAAATGGCTGAAAAAAGGACCAAGCCAGAGCCACCCTCCCTGCTGCAACACATGGCTGCAGGACACGTCTTTTGCCTTTAGCGTGGAGTTTGTGCGCCAGGCGCCGAGGTGAATAATCTGTTTACAGTGTGCGCGTTGATGGTCATTTTTTATGATGTTGTTTAATCCAAAGTGGATGAGGGGGGGGCTGTCTAGCAGAGCCCCAGACAAGCTGGCTCCAGTGGCCATCTCTGTAGGCTACAGGCTTCTCTATTGGAGCAGAGAGACAGGTGTAAATCTCTCCTGCGATCTTTACTCTGCACTCTCTGCGACACTCACCTGAAGGTAAATAAATGGTTTATGACCGAGTAAATGAACCACCTCTCTGGTCTTGTTGGCTTGTGCGCAGAAAGCGAAAACCCCCGGGGTAGTTGTCATTGTCATGCACTGAGTTGTACAGGGAAAAAACAAATAGCCCGTGTATAGTAGTAGTGAATGTTTAAAGTTTAGGAAAAAAATATTTAATATAATTTGTCAATATCTGAGGGAAAAAAAGATTATTAAACCACATGCTTAATAATGAGAAAATCAATTAGGTAATTTTCATTTGCAATTTACCTAAACAAATTTTTCCTCAAAATAAAAAATAGTGTGCCGTTTTTCACAGTCGCAGTCGAGAGATATAAGCTTTAATATAACTTATAATAGAATAAAGTTGTTAAAGAAAGAGATACGATATTTAGAGTGAATATTAATGTAAATAATTGTATGTAGCCTACTACCTGGCTGAAGTGTTTGAATATATGTGTGTGAATACTCGCGCGCAATTATTGTAAATGTTTTTTTTATACCTAAAGGTGATCTCAATATTCCAGGCTCTGCTGAACCCCACGTCACGCAAAGTGTGTGTATGTAGGCTACATGTGTGTGTGCACGTGTTTGTAGTGAGAGAGGAAGAGGGGATTGGGGGGGGGTTAATCCAAAATTCTGCAAAGTAGGTCTGTGCCACTCTTGATTAGGGATTGTTCCCAAAAGATGGTTGCAGACATGAGATAATGAGGTCCTGTGATAACGCGGGTCTCCTTTAAGTTTTTCCCATGAATCGAGACTGTCGCCAGTTCACAAAACGACACTGTGCATCGGCACCACGCTACTCACTTTTCATTTGTCGAGCACAAAAGCTGATCCACCCCAAATCCGCACTAACAAACCAGGGGCCGGGAGCAAATCATATAATGTTCAATAGTATTCACTTCTCCTCTAATTAACTGGAATCCCACCTTATTCTTAAATACAGTGACCAATTAAACGGCCATGCATGCCAAAGGTCTCTGGGGCCACAGTCGGTCGCCAGGAACATTTGTGAAGGTCTGCGGCTTCACTATAGGCAATGGATCTTATTAGGTGGATGACCTCAGCGAGGAAAGGTTACAGACTTTTTCACTGCCCTCGGCTGGAAAAGTAAGATGTTTCCTAATCGGATTTTAATTGGTTGGTTGGTGCTTGTGTCGTCTCGGTGTGTGCAGTGGGCTGAATGTTTGTATTTCAGCGCGGAGCCACCAAAATGGAAATCACTGGGAAAGGCTGATAGATGGAGTGATACAATCAAAATGTATAATCAGTACTATTTAACACACTTTTATATGACTTCATATACTGTGGTAAAATCAACAGGTGTTAACAAAATCCATTGCATTTTAACTACCTCTCACGGCTGCAAACCTTTTGTTGAAATAGCATCTTTGCTCCATTTTCCAAAGTTACAATAGACTAAAATAAAGTTATGATGGTGGCCATAACCACAAATGACCACTATTTCAACACTTACCCACCAAACGGGCCACAGTAACATTTTTTTTCCCCATGGGCTACTTTTTGCAACAGTTGCCCACATTCAGCCTTTTCCGTGCTTATTTGAGGTTACTGTATAGAATCCTATAAGTTAAGCCAACCAGGTTCAGCTTACGTTCAAATACCCCCCCTCATTACCCCAAAAAATGTCTTTATGCAAAACATCTGTAGGGACTTCAATAAATGAAAGCACAGCTCCTAACCGCATCCTACTTATTTTGATTTTCATGTGGTTTTCGTGTATTGTCTAACTTAGTAAATGCGGCCAGTCTCATATTTCAAATGTCACAAGTCTCTGACGACTTGCAATTTGAACATGAAAAAGCAGCAAAGGCAAACAGCTAGTTAAAAAAGAAAGTAAAAAAGGTGGCTCCGAAACTGTCTAACTTGAGGCACATTAAACTCATAATAGATCTAAAGAAAGAAAGACAGCTTTTTCTTTATTCCATGTCGGCGGATGTAGATCAATGCAGACTAGATGGCAAACTGGTAGTTTTCTGTCAAACCTAATAGATTATTAGGCTAACTGGTTTATACAGCAGGCCTATAGGCTTTTTAATTCACATATCCCATACAAGCCAGCAGCACACGCTCATATCAGTGTGCACCAAGACAGATAAACCTGTTGACGCACAACATCAGTGGCTACAGCACAAAGCAAAGAGACAACTTAATCTGTCTGCAGTGTAAACACATAAAAGGTAAGTTTAAACATTATTTAAATGAGCCTGTTCAAATTCTGGGTGTAGTCCAAGAGAGAAATGTAAGTATTAGCGGGGACTATAGCTGAAACTGAAAATGATTCCAGAGTTGCAAAATAAAATATTTTAAATTTGGAAAAGTTTTATCAAATGCAAAGAAAGCAATTTCCTATTTCTAAAAATAAAATAAGAAGCATTTTTAAATATTAATATATAGGCAGAGCATGACTATAATTTTAAAACATTTGATTTAGTAAAGAAATATCTGAAAGAACAAAAACAACCCCAAACAACTTAATACAAGGCTCCACACTAGGAGGAGTTTTCCGCAAACATTTTACAAGGCATTATGTCTTAATAGAGGGATCTATCCATCGCACAGTGAAGTAAGTATGTGGGAGATTCAATTGACCGCACTCAACTTTGCCGCCGCTTGCGCTTTGCCGCATACACTTCAAATTGTTGTTCTCGCTACTGACAAAACCGTTAATTCACCCAGAAACGGGAGGTCAAGTTTCAGCAGGAGCAGGGAAAAAAGTAGCCGGCAACTTAAAGGAACGTTTGTGTCAGACCGCAAAGGTTTTCCACACACAAAGAGCCCCGAGCTCTCCTAAAATATTCAGCGAACATCATAAACGTTTGACACCTGTTGCTTTTATTTGTCATTGTGCTTGAAAAAAAGAAATCAAAAGAGCTTTAACAGCGGCTGAGTCAAATGAGACATGTGATATTTCAAAATCCATGAATTCCATCCAAAAGTGTCTGAAAACCTCTCTTTTCTTTTAAAAAGAAGTAGGGGAACAGGGAGGAATATGACTACAAATTCCGCAATTGCCATTTTTGAAGAGACTGTTTGACATAAATAAAAACCTGCTTACACGTTTAAGAGTGCAAAATAAAATACTGTGTTTGCTGTATTTAAAAGAAACTGGATTTTTAATTCAGTGTGTGGTACAAACTGATTGCTGTTTTACATGGAAAGTAGAATTTCTAGGTTATCATTTCATTGAGGTCTCAAAATATTGTGCACTGATTGAGATCATTTACCTCTTAATAAAGTACAGTCCATGGTTTACCACTTCATTAAAAAAGGTGACAAAAAATGTAAAAAACAACATACGTCTATGTAGTTTGAGTTCTTTAGTTGCTGCTTCACCTACAAAAAATCCTAGTTGGGACGAGGTGCAGCAAAATCCGCACTGAAAAGGGTGGATTATGAGCTCAGGCCTGCACACAGCACCTGTGGGAGTGGTTGGAGAATCTTTCCCAAAATAACCCAGAAAACCCATCCCAGCAGGTCTGCAACAAGGTTGAACAGGAAAAATGACAGACCACCTGAGGCACAAATTCAGGAAGACCTGGCTTACCTTGAGGGGAACTGACACCTCAGTGAGTTTTTACAAGGTCATTTTGGGATGGGGTGTACTGCTGTTTATGTAGCATAACTGTGCAGCAAAATTCCTTAACTTCATTTGAGGAGCTCCCTTGAAGCCACAGTCACAGCTATGATGTGGTATATCTGTGAACATAAGCACGATGCCTGAAACCTCCTTATTTCCTATTGAATGTCTATCATGGTACTTAACATGGATTTACTTTAAAGCTTGGTATTGCACTTGATCCATTTACCTCAATCATCATTCTCTGTAACAAAATGTCTGATTGTGGGGCAGAAAGACATAAAAGACATGTATTCAACCGTCCCGACAGTGGAAATCAGTGCTGGTTTCTTTTACCCAGCCTTTCAGACTGCATGGCACTTGCTTTTCCGCCTATGGTTTTCCATTTCAAAGCCCTATGTCTCCATGTAAATACCAAAACACAGTAATCCAATCTGACCCCATTGCAAATTTTCCAGAAACTATTGGGGGGTAGTGGGGTTGACATGAGCCACACACTTATCCCACTTAACCTCTAGAGAGAAGCCACCCTAACCCCTTAGCCCAAGATTCCCTTGGTGGAGGAATGCACTGCTTTATGCCACTCTCCTCTTAAAAGCACTGGGTTTTGAGGTTGGACTCAATGGCAAAACCTTATAACTTCGTAAAAAACTGTAAACTCAAAGCAGCACAAAGCCGATGCCGATGGTGGGAAAGCTAAATGGACAGCAGATATCCACATTAGGGCACCTCCCTGCCCACTGCACAGTGCAAACCCAAATACTTTTTGATTCAAACCCAAAAAGGTCCCCAACTGATGCCTCTCATGAACATAGCGGGAACATATTTACACTGTGCTAACTTGATGACAAATAACCTGAGGATTTTTCTGCTTCCCATTTGCTATTGTTTGCTTTTTAGCATGCAAAACTGGTTTCAGCAAGATTCTCAGTGTTCAGAATATAAGGGGAAAGATACTTATCTACCATGTTGACGAGTGGTGGCACGTAAGGCAAACTAAAGACTTTTGACACATGGTCCACATCTGAGGCATTTACCACGAGCATCTTGATCACACAACTTGTAGCTGCAGAGAAAGCCTGGCGGCTGTTTATGGAGTTGAGCAGACAAATCCCCTGCATTATGCTCTACAGGTGATGCATGCCACTGGACTGGTTTGTTCTAATAGTGCTGTGTCCAATGTACCTTCAAAAAGCAGTTGTTTGGTCCTTACTGTATTCTACAGCAACTGGTGATAATGAGCAAAGCTTGTTTTACACGAATAGGAACCATTAAGCAAGCGTTTTAATGGGCTTCTGGCCAGACAATGCAAACTTATTCATAAACAAAACATAAACTCGTATGATTTCTGACCTAAATTATGATTTTATGAAACACCTAAATGCATGTAATTTTGATATTTAGAATAGCATTTTCAGTCACAGTTCACATCTAATTCATTATAATGTGTAATAAAATACAGTTTCAAAATACCTTATGAATTCATAACTCACACTGATCTCATATTACTTGTTGCCAATCATTTTATGAACAAATCAGATTGTTCTTTAAACTTTGTGTCAGGTCTTTCTGTTGTTTATTGAGATTAAGATCGGGGCCTTTTAGCATCAACATTGGCGTGTTTAGATAATGAATCAAAAGCTAAACATGCCATTTTTAACCTTTCAGTCCTTAACTAGGTGGTAGTAACTTAAAAGTTATGAGCCTGAGTCACTGTTGATGAACAACCTCAACCAAGGGAGCAAATGTCTCCCCAGCACACTACCATTTTCCCTGTCAATCTGTAGTCAATGTGCTGCCATCAATAAGCACATCCCCTAATTAACTAAAATTGTTTTTCATCAATACCTATAACTGGCCAGCACAGAAATTGATGAGAGCAAGGGTTGACTTGACTAAAAAGGCCTGACAGGGACAATTCATCAACAGGTAAAGAGTTTATCATTCCTCCCACCAATTGACTAAAACGAGTGTGATTCTGGAAAGTGAATTTTACAATCTGCACCCTTTTGGGGCAATAATAGCCAAAATGGATCAATTTTAGCCCCACCTAAATCTTGAAGGTAAATGGTTTGCATTTAGAAAGTCATTATGCTGTCAATTGAACATCTCCCCCTCCACTTTGTGTCGGGATGTCCATAATGAAGTTTGGAGTCATTATAGTAGTTGAATATACTAATCTTGTGATGTTTCCTTTCCCTATCATGTCGTGTTAGGGTTGATGACTCTCAGCAGACAATCTCCTCCATTCAGGAGCGGTGCCACCAAGTCTGTCCTTGCTTATCATTAACAATCTGCAAATAAACAGGACAGCATACATTACATCACTTGCAGCTCCATGATCAATTCTAGGAATGTCTTTGAAGCTTTGCTTAATGAACCTACACAATATAGCTGTTGTGTGTAGTCAAGGCATTGAGGCTTCATAACCCATGACCTTAATGCAGTTTTTCTTCATTGATAATATTGGGAGGTTAGCAAAGGGGGTGAATAGTAATAAGAATGTTCAATAAAAACACGTAGTGGTTGCAGTTGAAATGAATTGCACTGCAGAACCATGCGAAAGGAACTGCTTTTCTACTTAAAGGCTAACCTGTTATAGCACAGTATTCAAGGATAAGTCCTGCAAATTGTGTGGACAGTACTGCATAATGCTTTTACACATTACCCCCAAAAAAATATAATGTTCCTTTTGATTTTGATATGCATGATCTCTGTAGATGTATAAAAGGGAAGCGCTGACAAAGTTGGCTTCATCAATTAGTAGTGTCAGCTCAGACCTTTTTATAGCCTCTTGGAGTCCCTGAGAGCCCTAACCCTGTAAAAGTTTATATAGTGTATTGACCATTCTCTACTTGCTTAGCTAATGAAGCCAGCTTGGCCACAGAGACTGAAAGGCTGCCGCCGTGTCAACACTGCTTCCTATTTGATGACACCTTCCACTAAATTGAAATGTGCTGCTAATGGGGGTGAGTGTTTAAAGAAGAATAAGCCACAGTAATTGACACAGACCTGACCTCACACAGACAAAGAGAAGGATGGAAGGCCCCACATAGGCTGGGGGAATAGAAGCATCTTCATTTTGGGGCTTATAGCATGTAAAGGTTGAGCTACTGACTTGGAGCTTTGTTAGATTTTCATTCAGTCAGATGCTGCTGTGGCTTATCAACAGCTATCACGTTTGTTTTCTCTAGCAAATCAATAACATGCAACACATAAGCCAAATATCCTTGTGTATCTCCCCTGGGGAGTATACTGCATTTGCATGCAGACCACTCCACGTTACACACACACATGCACATATTGGGACACACACACACACACACACAGGTGTCAAAGGGACAGTTTCCGAAAACACCTTATCATATAACCAAATCTATGATGAAGAGGGCACTGTGACATGTATAACTCACATCATGATAGACGACAATTGAGCTGCAATGACCAAAACCTGCATAACATGACAGCATAGGCTTCTCATAATAATTGCATGCATGAGCAGTGCTTGAATAGAAGATCAGTTTAAGTAAATGCTTTCAGCTCCCAATACGAGCCCTGACAATTTCAAGCTCCAAGCTTCAAAACAATACCAGATACAGGCTTCCATACATTTCTAACAAGTGTGCACAAGTAAATTACACCTTTTAATGTTTCAAATATCAGAAGGATAGAATTGCATAATTTCGCATAGGCATTAATATTAGAGGACTAATGCAAAATATTGAACGGAGCACGTTGCCATGATTCAGTATAGGCCTATTGCTTCTTTTGTGAGAATTCACTCTGCAATGGTCCCCCCTTCAAGGACTTTGAGATCCACCACAGCTTTGGTCACCGCCTGGATCCACGGAGACAGACAATTGACTGAGAATTGATGGTCAATGTTTATCCAAGGTGCCTGACATGACCACGGCTCTCTATAGTTTACTTGTGAATTTGTGGTTAAATAACATTTTAGAGAGCTTTAGCGCGGCTTCGTCTGGGGTGCACACCTCTATAGACGCTTTGCAGTGAAGCAACATTATTGTGAGCCACTGCATACTTCTAATTGGCGTTTTAGCTGAATATAAAGTCTATACGCTTTATTCAAATCAACGGCTTAATCGTAAATATGATGTGACTGATAGCAGTCCAGAACTACATAGGCTTCAATATTATAATGGATGTAACAATAGATTATGACAACTGTATTCTACTTCACATAAGCGAAAGCATTTGCTCAGATAGAATTTAAAAAATGCATTATCAACGACACCTACTTGGTGCAGCCTGTGCACGTGTGACTGTAGACTGGGACTAAAATTTAATTTTTCCCAGAGACAGTTGTGCCGGGAAAGCGTGCTATATTTAACAACAGAAATGACTGGTATGATTCAAAACAGACGTTTTGATATAAGGAAGCACCAGTGAACACATCCTCAGAGACTCTGCTATTCTGCGTGTTTGCGCGCAAACTTGTGATGTACGATCAGAATCCGACTCAGGTCAAAATGTAAAATGCTATTTCAAGTTAAAAAGAAAATATCCACTAGAGTTGAAAACGCTTTGCCACTCATCCAAGAGGCTTCATCAGTTCTTCGTGTTTAATCAGTTTAAGACGCGAAATACATTTCTTTACAATACACAGATTAATAACTGATTTCACTCACACTGACTCAAATCCAAATTTAGGCTGTAGAGGAAAAGTGGGAATGAAGAGTTAATAGCAGAGTGTCTGCCTAAATAACCCAGATTACAATAGGCTTTAAGAAAAATAATAACTTTACATCCATAAGCATTCTATCGATAAACCAATATAAATATCATAATAAACAATTATTGAACGTTTCAGCGGCGTCATAATATTCTTATTAACATTACATGAACTTATCAACGAGCGCCTCGTCCCGTCACCAAGTCATATTTTCCTGAGCTTCAAGATTTCAAAGGAGGATGTTACAGGAAATGTTGGCTACTCGGCTGCTTCTCGGCGCTGTTAAACCTCTGAAAACCAGTGGATCGCGAGTTGAATACTAAATCATAAAATAAATATGTTTATGAACGAATACAATTGTGTTCGCGATGTTCAAAGCGTAAGAGTGCTGTGCTATGGGACAGAGAAGGAAGTCAACAGCCCAACAAATCATAACATCTCGCAGACAGAGCGTGCCGGCTCCCCGGCTTGGCTTGTCTGCTCTCTCCCCTTCGCTGGGTCTCACAGACCGACCGATAGCGCAACCTCTAACAATGTTGGCATATTCACACAACACTGACTGGGGCAGGGTGGTGTTTCACGGTAAAACCCTTTCGAGTTTCCAAACACCTTTTTATAAGTCTGAAGTCTGTCCCCTCCACCCGACATGTTAAAACCACGCCTACGCAGCCACACAATTGGTCCGAAAGCGTCAAAGAGCCAATCAAACGGAGCGCTGCTACTCGTAACATGCAACACATCCATACAGTATGAAGCCCTATGGGCCACAGAGGCGCTAGGAAAATCACGGAGCTGGGACCTTACCACCTCTCTCTCTCTCTCTCTCTCTCTCTCTCTCTCTCTCTCTCTCTGGCCGTCAGCGGACTCCTTTCTCTGCACACGTCTTTCTCTGAAATGTGTGTGTGCGTGAAAGAGAGAGGAGGAATAAAGTGTGTGTGTGCGTGTGAGGGTGCATGTCCGGAGCAAGTAAAGGCAGGGGGATTATTCGGCGCTATCGAAATATTTCAACACGTCGCCCTCGCTGCAGGACTGAAGCCAATAAGAAGGAACGCATTTTAACAGGAATGCCGATATTGTAAACAGCAGCAGAAGAGAAAGAATGCACTGCAGTCAATTAAGTGACTCACCCGAGTTGGTTTAATTCGACTAATGTCCGCAAGCCAGCGAGACACAGAAAGGTGTCCGATGCGCGTCAAGCTCTGAAGAAAATCGGTCTCGCAGCACTTTTGAAGAATAATGGAGAACACTTGTACATTTCTCGTTGCAGACTTTTGATCAAAATTCAGCCAACGACCGTAGAGATTTCCCAGCAACTTGTGAAAAAATAAGTGGATGCTTATTTCTGCAGAGTTGAAAGAGGAATTTCCAAAGCTTTCCAACTTCAGATTCATTTTTTTCCTCTTTTGTATTTTGTCTTCGTGTGCTCCTCTTGTATGCAGGCTTTACTGTTATAAGAAATATTGTTTCACATCCAACCGGTCGTCAACATTTGTTTCCGGCACTTGAATGAACTTCCTGATGAGAGATCCAGTCATACAAGGATCAAGTATGGCATATCATCCGTTTATACCTCACCGGGGTCCGGAATTTGCCATGAGTGCAATGCTGGGTCACCAGCCTCCTTTCTTCCCGGCCCTGGCTCTCCCTCACAGCGGCTCCCTGTCGCTGCCGGGCGCCCTGGGAAAGCCGATCATGGACCAGCTGATGGGAGCCGCGGAGACCGGCCTCCACTTCTCTTCGCTGGGG
Organism: Siniperca chuatsi; assembly: GCF_020085105.1. Classification (NCBI taxonomy): domain Eukaryota; kingdom Metazoa; phylum Chordata; class Actinopteri; order Centrarchiformes; family Sinipercidae; genus Siniperca; species Siniperca chuatsi. Next base: position 12,343,181 of record NC_058059.1, read on the forward strand.
CACCAGGCTGCAGCCGCCCACCTCAGGCCTCTGAAGACTCTGGAGCCTGAGGAGGAGGTGGAAGACGACCCTAAAGTTCACCTGGAAGCCAAGGAGCTTTGGGAACTCTTCCACAAGAGAGGCACTGAGATGGTGATCACAAAATCCGGAAGGTAAAACTGATTTTGTTTGTGTTCATTCCTAAAATATAATATATTATCTGCCTGTAGTGCATATTGATAAGTCATGATGGAGGGATTTGTTATTTTAGATAGATAGATAGATAGATAGATAGATAGATAGATAGATAGATAGATAGATAGATAGATAGATAGATAGATAGATAGATAGATAGATGCCACTTTGAGTTAGGTATCTCTACAATTCCTCTGGATAACGTCTTTATTTCATTCAACGCTCTCAAGCCTTTCTGTTAGTCTAATTGATATTAATTGAATTTAGATTGCAGCACAGTTGTCTCACAATTGTCATGTAGGTATGACATTTATAACACGATAATGTGGTTTCACCACTAAATAAAAACACAAACTGAGATAAAGCTGCGGCTTCCTGTGTGTTCAAACTCAGAGGTCTGAGGTAAAACTGAACATGTTTACAAACACGTCTTTAATGGTGGGGAATCAGTTGTTAGCTTTATCATTATTTTTAAAATAACAGGGACTAGCTGCTGTATTATTAATATTAAACCTCCAGTTACAGTAGCGTTCAACTTCACGGATCTGTACATATTTCCTCACATAAAAAATGGTCTCTCTTATAATCCTGTTGTTAATTTCCATGCCCGGTTTACTCCGTTGAAATGTTAACTTTGAGTGTGTGGAGCTCTGACTAAATAATTTTCGTCATCATCACAGTGAGAGTATACAAAGATGGCTGCTGTGTGTGTGTGTGTGTGTGTGTGTGTATAGGCTTCTCAAAGCATTAAAAATCAAGACACCATCCAAACAGCGTTGACGTGTTGTCTGTAGCCTAATCAGGAACATATTAGTGGAAGAATATATTTTATTTGCTTACTCGTCTTCTTATTTAAACACTTTTTCGGCTGACTTATCTTTAACAGATAAATTAAGAGCAGGCTACAGCACATAACTTATCAAACTGATACAACACACTTTTTAAGATGAAAAGCATATATTTATGTCTATCTAAACATATTACAGCTTTTTGTTTATATTGTCGAATATTTTAACCATATTTTGTATTTGCCACCACATCAGTGCTTATCATTTGGTTTCTTTTGTCACAGGCGGATGTTCCCCCCGTTCAAAGTGAGGTGCACTGGTCTGGACAAGAAGGCCAAATATATTCTCTTGATGGATATAGTTGCAGCCGACGACTGCAGGTATAAATTTCATAACTCCCGCTGGATGGTGGCAGGGAAGGCCGACCCCGAAATGCCAAAGAGGATGTACATTCACCCGGACAGTCCGGCTACTGGTGAACAGTGGATGTCAAAAGTCGTCAATTTTCACAAACTCAAGCTGACAAATAACATCTCCGACAAGCATGGATTTGTAAGTTCAACTAATGTATGTCAATTTTCCTATTTATCAAACTTACCCTTTTATTTAGCCACATGTCTTAATATTTTGCATTTTGATGTATTTATTTGTTTTATTTAAGCACAAGAAGTCTCATGAGATTGAAGTTTGTTTGTTTTTTTGTGGAAGACCTGACCAAGATAGCACATCATTACAAAAACACAGAAATGTCATTATCTTGAGATAATCTTATTTACAATCGCATATGTATAATTATTCTAATTACCAAGCAAGGAAATTAAGCCTATATCTATATAGACTGCTATAGACATCCATGGATCTATAACCACTTTATTGAACTGATTAAATAGTCCACCAAAAATCTTTTCCATGATGTTGATGATGTTCCATGTTTCCAAAGATTTTCAATTTTTACAGCAGTTTTTTTTACAAGATTTAATTTCTCCTAATGATATGACTTAAGTTTAAGAGCATTAAGAAAATGTGAAATGTAAAGAGATATTTATATAACAACGATCACAACATCAATATTGCGCTAATCTTTATTTTGTGATTGTGTTTGTTGCAGACCATACTAAACTCGATGCACAAATATCAGCCTCGATTTCACATTGTGAGGGCCAACGATATTCTCAAACTCCCGTACAGTACCTTCAGGACTTATGTTTTCCCTGAAACGGATTTCATTGCCGTGACAGCTTATCAAAATGACAAGGTAAGCACAATAAGCTTATACATTATATCCTGAATATTTTCTCAAATAGAGCTTGTGCGTGTCCCCTCGCCCTGTCGGGCTCGCTTTCCTCCCTGTCTTTCATGCTCTGCACCATTTTGTTGTCATAAAATATGAAAGACGTCATATTTGTTTGAGCCTGTGAGAGTGGACTACCATAGTGGGGGGGATGATGTTGCGAGTAAGTGCCATATTCACCAGCCTGTGGTAGGAAAGTAATAATTCTGAGGAATGTTGTACAGGTTGTCTTCCTTATATTTAATCACGTGGAAAGGATTTGGCAGAGACCCAGACTTTCTCTCTCTTGTCGCTGTGTGTGTGTGTGTGTGTGTGTGTGTGTGTGTGTGTGTGTGTGTGTGTGTGTGTGTGTGTGTGTGAGAGAGAGAGAGAAACTAAAAAGGGTTGGGGGTTGAGAAATGAGAAAAAGAAGAGGGGCAACACTGTGCGGTTGAATGGAGAAAAAGAAAAAAAGGAGGGGAGCGTTTTGGTTGTGTCAGACTGCGCTGCATGGTAACATTTTATTCTCTGTAAGACATAAAAAATAATGAAAATCATCTCCTCAACTCTTTGATACCCCCTCCCTCCCATCTGCAGTGGTAAAACTGCCGGAGATTGAGAGGAAGTGGTGTGGGAGTAAAGTTTTGCAAAAGTTTACACCAAAAAAAGCAGCTTATTTTACCCTCATGGAAAAACGTGCCAATATGAGGGCTCATGTGCTCTTTGTGCGCGCTTGTGTGCTTGCTTGTAGCGTTAGCCTGTTGGGACAATAATCTCCATGTTGTGAAAACTTGCAGAAATGAGCCCCAGCTTTGGTGCTTTACCTGCAATTGTAAGAAGACGCATTGAATAAGAACTCTATAGGAAAGTGACATTTCAGTCGCTAATATTTACACATAATTTTAATTATTCCAGATCACCCAGCTGAAAATTGACCACAATCCATTTGCCAAAGGATTCCGTGACACGGGAAATGGGAGACGGGAAAAGAGGTAAGAGAGGGGAAGAGTGCATTGCAAAAAAAAAGAAAGAAATCTTCATATGTCTTTAGATTGTGTTGCTGATTTATACATGGAGACAGACAGTGATCTGGGTGGATCAAACTCGTGTTCACATTGACCCGCAGGGATCACAGTTTCTAATCAAATTGCTTAATAGGCTATAGTTAACTATAATTCTGAAGCCTTATAGCACTGGTGGTAACAGAAACTGGATCAGGGTAGCGTTTAATGCAGTTTTCATTGTCATCTTCACTTGCCAATTATTATTTAATTGTGAATTTATCCCAAACATTTCTTTATTAGAATGTGACATGACAAGATCAATAGATAAACGGGCCTGCTTAAGCAATAGCGCTGTAATGGATTTCGTATTCTCACCTGCCGCATTGGTGAGTCAGTCCTAGTCAGGAGCTTCATTATCTCAGGTGTCCAGTCTAAATAAGCTTCCACACCATTCATCGTGCTGCCGATATTGTTTGACCTGAGAGTTGTGACCACCACCTATAATAACCTGGACACGTGTGCACAGGAAACAGCTGGCCCTGCAATCCATGCGTTCATACGAGGAGCAGCAGCAGAAAAAGGAGAACGGGGCTTCAGACGATTCCTCTGGAGAGCAGGCTTCTTTCAAGTGCTTCGGCCAGGCCTCCTCCCCCGCCGTGTCTACCGTGGGCCCCCCACACCTGAAAGGTAGGCTCACAGACCCCACAGTCAGTCACAGCTCCGATCACAAGTCGTGTGTAAAGTCATAAAATATCTATTGTGGCAAGAGTTTGTATAACGTGATGCGTAGAATAAGAGTAAACCCAGTGGGGAAATTGACTGAGCAGCCCCCTGCATTGGATGTCCTTTTGAGATTAACAGTTAAAAAAAAAAAAAAAACAATCAGGACACAAATCAGGAAAACAAGAATATGGTCACTAATTGATGAGACAATTGTCTGTCCATAAAGATATCAGTCTGCTACAAAAATACATGATAAAAATACATTTAAAAACGAATGCCATGTACTTGATGTATAGTAGCCTAGCATCCAAATATTATTGGGACACGATGGGAACAGCTCGTGATATTGGTCACCAATGTGGATTCCTATAGTGCAAATAAGTGTCTTGCAGGTATAGTTCTTATTCCAACTGTGAGATGCAACTGTAATATGGCTGACAATGAGTTACTATTTTCATGATTCACTAATGTCTACTGTAACACCTCCTGCTTTGACAGATTTCTGCGATAGCGATGAGGACAGCGACGATGAGAGCAAAGATGGACACATCAAAGACGGTCCGGACTCCAGCAAGATTTCCACAACTACAGAGGACGGGAAGGATCATGAGGCGAGCCCGTCTAAGGGGCATCCCTTTAGTAACAGTGACTCTACCAACAGGAACCGTGACATCGGCCCTAGGACTGAGAAAAGCCAGGCAGACTCACGACAGAGCCCCGTCACCGTCATCTCCAGTACCACCCGTTCTGGAGAGGACCTCAAGAGCCCGAGCCTGGACCAGCCCAAAACAGACGAGTGCAGGCCAATAAGCAAAGACAGTTTCATGCCTTTGACTGTTCAGACTGACAGCGCGCACATAGGCCACAGCCACTTGCATAATTTTGGATTTCCACCAGGCTTAACAGGACAACAGTTTTTCAATCACCTTGGAAGTGCGCATCCTTTTCTCTTGCATCCTAGTCAGTTCAACATGGGAGGTGCATTCTCAAACATGGCTGCGGGCATGGGGCCACTATTGGCAGCTGTGTCCACGGGAGGGGTGAGCACCATGGACACAACTAGCATGGCATCACCTTCGCAAAGCTTGACGGGAGCGCCAGGCCTGCCCTTTCATCTGCAGCAACATGTCTTGGCATCACAGGTAAAACCTGTTTTCTTGGGCCTAGGCTTATTCGCATGTTAAAGCACATGTTGGGTTCTATAGTACAGCAGACTATAGGCCTTGGGCCTCCCATGTGCCAGATTTAATATGTCAAGCGTTGAAACGTCATTAATGTTCTCGTCATCATGTTCGTGTGTGGTTTCAAACATAACTGTGAGAAAGTAAGAGAGAGAGTGGGTGTAAGCGCCTTTGTTAATTTAGTTTTATTGTCAAATAGGCTAACAATCAAAGAAAAGTTAGGCAACTGCATTTTGACTGACTAGGCTACTAGAGACCGCGTTTTATCACATTTCTTTTTTCTCTTGGGCTTGTTGTTATAGATATTAGCCTAACTATAATTCATTAAGAGAAACAGATTTGAGAGACAGGGACCTTGAAACAGCTCGAGGTGTTAGGCAAGCTTTTTGATATGAGATCATTAAGTCTCGCCACAACGGCGAGTATTAAAATGCCTCATTGGCTCTGACAGAGAAACAACATTACGTTTTAATAGACAACAAATTTGTCTTTTTCCATTTATTGTCAAAACAAGTGTTAGAGCTGCAGCTTCTCTTCTCTAGGATTTTTTATTTGCATTACAAATTCTCGAACAAGCACCAAAGTTGTTTACATGCTGAGTGGTGAAGCTTTGCTGCAGAATATTTTGTCAGGACTAGATTTGTGGAAACCTGTGTGAATGGAAGCATTGAAAGCACGACAGACTGAATCTGCATTGTCTATATCAGATCTAGCCTACGTTTTGGATCAAGTTTTGTTATCCATAAGCCAAGCGTCAGACAGCGTAATTAGCTTTGTAACAAGGCATTACTAAAGTCAGTATGTATGAAAAAAACTCTACTTTTACTGTCCTCAGTGAAAGTAAAGCACAAGAACTGCCCGAAGCAGATCACTTTATTTTCACGCATTTGTTCCACGACATTAATCCAAAAACATACTGGTAAAGCTGTTTATCATTATGCATTTCCACTCGATTTCTCTCTCTCACACACACACACACACACTTTATGCTATTATAGTAGGCCTACACAGAAGTGTTTGAACTGTGTGATAGTATTAGCTGTCTATAACACCAGCCTTGTCTCACACTCAGTTTCTCCATTTCTCCACAGGGCATTGCCATGTCTCCGTTTGGCAGTTTGTTCCCCTATCCGTACACGTACATGGCAGCAGCCGCGGCAGCCTCCTCCGCTGCCTCCTCCTCTGTGCACCGGCACCCCTTCCTGAACGCAGTGCGCCCCCGACTCAGGTACAGCCCCTACTCCCTCCCTATGACGGTACCGGACAGCACCCTGCTCACCACCGCCATGCCCTCCATGGCCGGCAGCGGGTCAGAGCTGAAAGGGGACGGCATTGTCCCGGCCAGTCCCGTGTCTGCTGTCACCCTGGATTCCACATCGGAGGTGACCAGTCACTCGTCCACCATATCCTCCGGCTCAGTTTCCATGTCCCCAAAAACTTGCACGGAGAAAGACTCCGCCAACGAGCTGCAGAGCATCCAGCGCCTGGTCAGTGGACTTGACTCAAATCAGGACAGGCCACGGAGCGGGTCCCCCTAGGAGTGTTTTTTTTTTTTTTTTTTTAAACACACCACCTGCTTCTCGTTTCGTTTCGTTGTTGTCATGAAAAGTGAAAAGTGTTGACGCTGATGAAGACATTAACAGTAGGAGGACACCCTCGTAGATTCATGCAGGTTTTAAAAAGAAAAGAAAAAAAACTTTAAAAAACTGTACGTTTTAGTTTCTGAAATGCACTTTGGTTAATACACATCTGATATGTATATTTTTCTCTTTTTTGTTAAATTAAACAACACTTTTATCCTGTCATTTGAATACCGTACAAGTATTGAAACTGAAAAGTGTGGCATGGGTGTGACTTACAGGTTTAGGAGAAGTTGCTGCTGTGTCTCCTAACTTTATTGTACACTAGGAGAAAAGTTTTTTTAAATATGCACTCTGAATTGATTTGACTTATTTGAATTCACTACAGTTTAACCTACCTTATAAAAGACTGCTGTATTTTGTTGTACACTATTAATTGATTGATTGCCAAATGTTGCATGCCCCCTAAAAACAAAAACGAATGTTAGTTTAACACTAAAAACTGAAAAAATATTCTGTTCTGAATATAATCAAAATACTCCCTTTGCTTAAGTTTCTTCTTAATTAGGTTATCAATCTTTAAAACAATGTTTTTCTTCATGCCTTTTTAAAATCAGAATAAGCCTATTGACATGACTGGTGCTCCGGGACAAAACTATGGTCCAAGCATGCGGAATATAGCCCAAATGTCCAACAGGCAAAGGGAAGCAAGAATTTAAATATGAAAAAAATGAAAGGTAGTAATGATTAAAAGGTGTACATAGGGATATATAAAATATTTATGTAATTATTTCATATTGTTATTGCGTGTAAATACAACGGAGTAGTTTGTTTCTAGGGATCTGTTCTTAATTTATTGTCGATATACCTGTGTAAAGATAGTTTGTGGGCTATTATCCTTTCGTTGCCATTTGCATTTATACCCCTCTTAAAATATGGACTTTATTCCTCCCCAAATATCCACTGAGCTAGTTATTCACACTTATGTGCCATTGTATTTTCATTTGTTGTCCCCGTGTGTGAAGTGCTACTGTTTAAAACGAATGAAAAAGCGACAACGCACTGCACCAATGGCTTGAAAAAAAAATCTTTTTTTTAGAAGAGCAAAAGAAGTGTCGTTGAAGTGTGGCTAAAGTGGACTATTTTTCTGTTATTAAAATACTTTGCGAACCTGATCGTGAAAGTGCCGCATAATCGAAAATATGAAGGTTTCTTTTGTGTTTCTTAAGTTGTCAATGGATTATGTTGTATTGGAGTTATGTCTAGTTCACAACATCGACATCTTGTTCAATAAAATATTGAAATGCCATTTTTTAGTGTTTGTCCCTCGCTGTATCCCACTATAAATGAGAACTAATTAGGACTACAGAAACTGTCACCTTTACACATTTAAATGAGCTGATTTAAGGCTGGCATTGTACGAGACATCCTTACAGACAGTACAGTTTGTAAAAATAAAAAATAAAAAATTGCTGTGACCTGCCGCCATGTTTCTGCTCGGTATTTGGGAGGCGAGGGAAATCTATTTACCCGCTTACTCCACTTCAGTAAACTCATGTGGAGATATCCGCCTAGGTTGTGTTCAAAGAATCCAATTAAGATAACTCAGGGCGAAGCAAAGACCCCAAAGATCTTCTTAACTCCAGAGATCATACCTGGGATTCCTACCTGGACAAGGGGCTATAATTGAGTGTTTTTTATTAGTCCCATTTGCGTCAACTGCAAGGTAGGACATTTATTATAGGCTATAGTAGGAGTTAAAGTTTTTATCGTGATAATGGAAAGCAATAAATGAAAAAAAAAAACAGAAATGAATTTCGAATTTATTTGTAAAAAAGAAATGACATACAAGAAGCAGTCTGGCCCATATTTCTTCTGAGGTGAGTTGTTTCGTGACGTGTTTTATCACATTGACCAAAAGGTAATTTGAGGTCACTCAAAAGTGACAGCGCCCCTCGTTCCCTGAAATGAATCAGTATATGCGGTTTTAAAAGTTTTGTTGAACAGGGACACTGCTGATGGGCCTGCACAGCCTACTGAAGAAGTGTTACTGTAAGCCATATGAAACCTGGAAAGATAATGAAATGTCTTGATTACCCTCTCTGCACCTCTAGTCATGAGTTTATCAACACCATATCTTTATTTGTATATTGTCTGGTAAATGTGTAGCAAGCCTGGCGCTAGTGAATAGGTGTAAACATGACACAAGCTGTCTCAATTGGTCTGTCTTATTGCTCACCTGGCGCCTTCGATGGGCATATCTACCATTTTATTGCACGGAAGGCGACAATGCGTCTGTAATCAGACCAGGATACGACGCCCCCAAGCGGCTACAACGCTGGTTTATTAACAGCAACAGCATAACAAACCAAAGGACAAATCCTGGGTGAGAGCTCACTGACCTGGTCAGACAGCTACTGTAAATTCTCTTAAAATGCGGTACTTAATAGCTAATAAAAAATTACGTAATTAATCTGTTCCACACAACTTGAGGCTCCAAAAAAGCCTGCAAACATATTTAAATTAAAACCAGTGAGGCTGGTCAACAACCATGTGCGTTTAATAGCCTGAACCCACATATTACTGTAAGAAGTGGTGACACAAGGCCCTAAAATAGGCTAATATCTGAAAGGAGAGAAAAGAAGAAGAAACTCAATGACACCATTCAGTCATTAAAAACAAAATGTAATGAGCGCCAAACGTGTATTCACTGCCTTTTAGGTATGGCAACTGCCCTAACATGTCACCATATATTTTTCAATAAAGAGGTCACTGTTATTATTGAAATATTATAAAGTACGTTAAGAGTAAACCTGAGAGTGTGTACATATTTAGATCTGCGCCTTCAAGGAATTTGTGTTTATTATGGCCTCTGCTTGTTCCATCTCATTTATTTTGTTGAATATTTGCAGCTCGACAGTTTTGACCCTGTTCCCCTCCAGTCAGTAAGAGTGTCAAAATAAATAAAATATGAAACTTTTAAAATCCCGCGTCAATAGCCTTGATTTATGGCAAGTTTGTCTGCTTGGTGATGGAAGAAAGTGTCTCCTGCGTTGGCTTATACTCAAGAGGCTTGATTTTTAATGTTGGGTTGACCGGCCTGTCTAACAGGTTGCTTTTATTCAAACGTATGTCACGGGTCAGTTACGCCATCTAGTGGCAGTAAATCATGAATGACTGAAAAAAAAAAAACTTTTACTGCTCCCGTTTCTCTTTTAAACTTCGTTGTGGCCTGGTCGCTGACGTGACAACTGACTGGGTCAGTTATTAGTTGAACTTTTTTTTTTTTTTTTTTTTTTTTAAATCTGATCATTAAAATTAGGCCATTCAATGAAAATGGGTAGCCTCTGCTGATTTAATAAATCTATAATTCCCAAGTGGTTATGTGTAAATAAAGTGCATTTCACCCATCACCTAAATACTCTGTCCAGATGCAGTGTCATTGATTCTCCAAAAAGATAGTGTTTTGTATCAAAATATGAACCATGAGTAAAATCTATTAAAAAAATAAACAATTAAACACTTAGGCTAATGAAAAAGAAAAAATGGCAATGTGTAGCTCAAATAAGGCCCCTATGCAGCTTTAAACATTTTTAACTCAACTGAGAATAAACTCAAAATTGTAAACGACTGTTTAAAACCTAAATTAAACTTTAACAGTTCTTTGGAGACATGCAACTTGTAGTGAATTTACGAGCCATAGTCAACAAGCCTCATGAAGTTTATTAATGTGAATTAGGCCTATCTCTAATCAGTGTCTTGAGGGCAGCTATAGTATTTTAGTAGAGAGCAGACTGCATGACAGTCTAGCAGAAGTATCCATCACCAACTATCTATTTTTAAATGACTGTCTCACTTATATAAAAAATAGAATGCTTAACTGAGTGAAGTTGAATGTGTTGTGGTAATAATGTTAATGTTGTAGATGTTTTCTACATCATCAAGTTGCATTCCAAGAATGTGTTTCAACATGATCCCTGATTTGAGATGTTGCTGAGTAGATCATAAATTACATTGGCAGTAGTGTGTGTGTGTGTGTGTGTGTGTGTGTGTCCGACAGGTGAGGTTGAGACAGAACATTTACTCTAACAAGTTCAACTCTGTAATCTCAGATTTCAAAAGAGCTAAATTACCTCTCAGAATTAAGAATACTCCTAGGAGAAGGAGACAGGAGACAGGGCAGATCTTGCAGCCCAAAATATATCAATATGCCACAACCTGAAGGGACAGTGAATGACCTACACACAAAATGTTGCAGTGTTTAGTTTTCACTTTTTGTATTTTAACTGCAAGTCTAAAATTTATTATTATCATCCTATCTTACCTATCAGTATATATTTTAATATCACAATTTATTTTATATATGCTTTGGCAATGTTAAAATCTGTTTCCCATGCCAATAAAACCTAATTGTGTGAGTGAGAGAGAGAAAATGGGAGAACAGCTCAATGCTGTTTATACAATGTTAAACATGTTTAGGGATGTAGATAAGCCTATTGATTAGTTTTGCCCTTTTCCAAGTTGACCAGTTTTTGGTCAGTTCAGATCTTTTCATTATGTCTCAGGCTTTACAGCGAGTAGTGACATTTTAGAACACAAATCCTGTTTGGTTGTCATTCCAGTTTCTGAGGTTTAAAAGACAAAGATTCTCAGATCACTGTATATGAAAATAACACTTTCAGTGCCTCCTTTGATGTTTTTATTTTTATCAAAATCATTGAAACTACCTCAATATAAAAGTCTGACTTGCCTTTGAAATAACAAATCTCTTGAGTTTTTCTATTTACAGTGACTTTCACCACATACAATTACTGTAACAATTTGTAATATTCAGTACTATGAATTTGTACCATAAAAGCTTATGACTGCACCGACAATTAACACTTCCACATACAGAAAGGTGGTAAACTGAATTCACGTGCATTCATGAAAGTTCTTTATAGGTTTAATTGAATAGCAAATCTGTTATAAACTGACGTAACCGAGGACCAGTGCAGAGTAACTACGTAAGACTATTTGTAAAGAACAATGATAGCTTAGCTTTAAAATCTTTCCATTGTTGAAGGACAATTACAGTCTTAAGGTTTTTATTTTATGAATGAAATATGCAAGTCATCTTTTAAGAGCAGGGGCAGTCGTAATGTATTGTTCTCAACATTGTTCCGCAGGAAAGGCATGTTTTGATATTGCTGATTATTTCTACTTTACACACTTATTTGAATTTTGAACAATGGCCAACACAATCTGATGATTAAACTGGTGTAGTATAAACGATCAGCAATGCTTTCACAAACACCAAACTGTTACTGCAGTGTGCAGCACAAAATTCCCACTATCGAATTTAAATAATTTATATTTTTACTGTATCTTACAAACACTGAAATTATATACTTGAGGTGTTTGTCTAAATTAATGTTTTAACATAAAAACAGTGGTTTCTGCTATTTTCTGTCTCCATTAGCCATCTTTGTTTCATTGCTCATGCCCTTCAAAAGTGCTGGTTAGAGGTGTCTATAAAGCACCATCCAAAAACAGCAACCTCATGCCATGCTACGGAATAAAAGGAAATATGTCAGGTTTTTTTGCGATACGATTAAGAACACAAATCTTGCAGATGATAATGACCAAAAGAGTTAGAGGAAGAAAGTGACAGTTTTCCTTTATATGGAGGTATCAATGCATTTTCTAATTCAGTTTGCTTTGTCTATTGGTTGAGGGCTATGTGAATTATTTTCATTGCCATAGCAACTCGTCCTTTTGTGAAGTGGCAGCGCACTCTAGTGTCTAAAGTATATTAATACAGAAAAAACAGGAACAAGTTTTTCAGGAGCTGGATAAAGGTTCAGATGATAAATTGTTTGTCACTGAGCGAGAGGAGTAGTGGATGTATTGGGGCTTCATCTTTCTGATTTTCCTTTATCTTTTCTCATTACCACTTTGAAAAATTGGGATCACTTTACAATGGAAGATGGAGCGTTTAAAGTTCATGCAGGTGTGGTGGACAGCACATCAACTCTGAGAGGTAGTATTCCAATGTGTAACTTGATACTTCAAACACACTAATGTATGCATGCATGCCAAGCTCAAGATATTCTATATTTAACAGCAAAGGTTTTATTGTTATGGCAAATCCAAATATACAAACCCATTTACTGACATAAAATAAAGTATGACATTTCTGTTATTGTTTTTAATATACTCAAAATTCTAAGTTCTTTTACATTGCTATTGTTGTGAATATTCTGATTATTGTGACTGTAATTGTTGTCAGTGTCTCTGAACTGTGATTTCACTTAATTTCAGAAGTTTCTGTACATAATTTAATGTGCATGTAATGATTATTGACAAATTCTTTTGGTGAGAATTTGAGAGAGAATCAATCATTTCATTTGTAAGTGACCTTCCACTGAATCTGTGCATAGTAGTACAATACTAAAAAATATTTCTGGAATGCCCTTCCCAAAACATAAAAGTGGACAATGACATCCAATATGTAAATAGAGTAAAACTATAAGTGAGGTGTATAAGATATTCAGAATGTTCCATGCCTATGATGTGCAAGGTGCTGCCTGAAGAAAGAAAAAAAAAAAAAAAAAAAAAAAAAAAAAACAGGCGGCGGCCTGTGTGCCAGTACTAAAACA